>NW_020455577.1:3368722-3650980 GCF_003342845.1 Nothoprocta perdicaria
CAGAAAAGGTTTAATTTAGTTATGGGAGGGAAATGGATTTCCTTCAGTGCTTTCAGTCCCTCCTTTTGTGTCTTATTTAAGCTTTCCAGCCCTGTGACTATATCCCTGTTCTTTCCTCACTATCACAAATGGAGCTCGAGATGGGCGTGGCRCACTTGGTACCATTGGTGCTGTAAGGAGAAAAGCTGGGATCATCCCATGCCTGGCAGTTCCCTTGGAGACTTTCCTCTCTATAGGCAAAAGTGACGGGCCAGGCAGCTTCAGCAGGATCACTAGTGTGCGTTTACTTCATTTCCTGCAGAAGCCCAAGCCCCTGAGAAGACAGACAGACAACTGACCCAAAGGTAGCACACACTTAGATGATTGTTCAGCAAGCAGGCAAACTTGGAGTAGAGGGAAGCCCAAATTCTTAWTCTGCAAAGCTGGAAGTTGTTTGGATCTGGCTTAATGACAGAAATAAGAATGAATCCCAAAGTCCATATCTGAAGATTTTCTTAGTTTTGAGAAATGTGAAGATGTAGAGTTTGGACTGACCCATCTCAGCTGCATTAAGTTAGCTAAGTGAAGATGAAGCATCTTCTTTTGAGAAGAAATGAGATCTCAAGAGTCAGGACCTTTCCACATAACAATGTAGCATCCCCATAAGTGGCATGTAAACAGGTTGATGTAGAAGTCCAACAGATGCAAACGTTTGCGCAAGGTTTGTCGTATGCGTATCTCCATGCAGTGAGCCGGGGCGCGGGGCCGGCTGGGCYGCGTGCCTCGCGGCCCCGGGTGGCAGCGGGAACAACTGGTGACCCCCGCTCCRGCTATTCTTGTAGCTGGAAACAGAGCCAGGTGCTGCGCGCATCAAACCGCCCGAAAGGCCAAAGTTGAGCGCGACGTTACTGGAGTCGATGACACCTTCTTCTTCTTCTCCAGCAATTCAAACAACTCCCAGTGCCGCTACCGGAGCGCAGATGTCGCGGCGGGGCGGCCGGAGCGCCGCGAGGTGACCGGTCGCTGAACTCGGCAGCAGGTGAAGCCCCGTCAGCTTCTAATTTGAACCGGGGCTCAGTGCTGAGGAGCGGCTGCTCTGGGCGCGCGTGTAACCGATACCGCCCGAGCCCCCGGCCCTTCGCAGGGCGCGAGGTGCCCACTGAATCAAAGACATGTCAGCAACTGCGGCAGAGCCCGGGCCCTCCCAGTGCACCGGGTCAAAGCCAGACCGCGGGGGGCTTGCAGTGCACTSGGCCTCGACTGCTTTTGAGGACAAACTTGTGTAGCGGGTAGAGCAAGGACCCACGGAGCAACTCCTCATTTAAACCGTTCTATTTAAAGTTGCCTTCGCCCGAGCCCGGGAGACATTTGTGCTTTTTCAGTTAGTTTGGGAGCTAACAAATCATGTTACGGTATCTCAGATTTTCTGAATAACTGACGTGAAGGCCCCGTGTAAATCTTCCCTCTCAGACACATAAATTACCAGCTGCATGAATACTGCCATTAAGACATGCAGACAAGTGCAAGGGGTGGGGAGAAGGCAGGATGCCCGAAAGAGGTGGAGTCGCAGGGACAACAAGACACTTGCTCGCTCAGTAATTCATCCTTAATCTCCCTCGCTGTAGCCGAGCAAGAATGAGCAGCAAGAGCTGGGCTGTTGGGCTCTCCCATCACTAGCATGAGGGCRCTTTTTTCAGCTAGGCTTTCTTGGCCTGTCTCTGTGCTATTTTGCTGGAGGAGGGAGGGAAAGGACAGTTAAAACTGAAGAGAAAGAAGTTAGTCAATTTGAATTAAAAAATTTCAGGGCACGTAAGTGTAGAGGCAGGTTCCTTCCCAGGTGTRTGAAGTTAAAGAGGGACCAGAAAATAGATGCATTTTGACTGTTGCACYAGCATGGAGCTGTTGAGGAACAGCCCTCGTAGCGTCAGTCTTGACTGCTGTGAGAAAGGGCTTCGGCCTGTGGGTGCTGCGATTGAGATGGTCACCTCTAGGCTTATACAACAGGTTCCTTGAAACCTGATGGCAAAGTGTAGTTGCTGGGTGTTTGGATGGCCCAGAAACATATATAGAAACTCAATAGAAATGACATCCATTCAGGCCTTTTCCAGAACCCAGTGAAATCTGTTGTCATTTTCCTCCTACTTACACGGTTACATTTCAGCCCGTGGTTTGCATAGAGAGGCTGTGGTGGAGCAGAGTCCAGAACAACAGCACGTTGTTGAACCCCCTGGTTCGACTGGGCACAGCTGTGGGGCAACGTGTGGCTCCTCAGCAGGTAGTGGGGAGTCAGGAAGGACGTAACTTTGTGCACAAAATCCCGCCTCGCCGTGGATGTGGTGGCAGGGCTGTCAGGCCTGTGGGATTCTTCTGAATCTACTTTTATATAGCCCTTCTCTGCCRGATGATGAACTGTTTGCGTTTTGGTTATGATCAGCTTGTAGGTGTGCATTACCCTGTGATTCCCTAGTCAATCAGTTGTGAAGGTGCGTGTGTCTTCACCCCAGAGCAATGCTAAGATGCAGTGTAAGCCCAGAACAGAGGGCCACTTTCAACCAAGGATGTGAGCACAGTCGTGCTGTGCCTCAACCAGATCCTCTAACTGCTGGGTCRTGGGTGTTTTCTCCCGACTTCGTGAATTTTACTTATTGCTACAAAATGCATTGACTGGATCTACCGAGACCGTGACCCAGTGGTTGGGAGACTAGGGAAGTAGGATGCTGGGGTTCAAATCCTTGCTCTGCTCAGTTCTCGCTCAGTAACTTTCRTAAATCTCTGCTCCTTGCTGACTGCTGACTCCCCAGAAACTCCATCACGTATCTGAGAAGATTTCCCTTCAAAATCAGTGCACACRCAAGGTGAGTTGAAGTTTCAGTAACTCTGTGTTTTCTAAGATAACCATGTTTTGGTCCAAAATTGGTGAGCAGCTTTGGCCAGTGCCCTGAGCTGCCTGGAGCAGTGCAAACAGGAATCATAAGTCGATGCAAGGCTGTTATGCCAGTAGCAAAGTTGGTGACTGTTTCTCGTGCCCCCCTCAAATCCCAGGAGCCAGAGCTGCTGAGGCAGGGAGGGAACACAAACCGTGGCTCACATCCTCACTGGTTTTCTCTCCCTGGTGCCAGTTTTCAGACTGACAAAGTAGATGTATTCAAAGGAGACAGTGTGGAAGTGGCCCTGGATGTATGTGACAGAGCTAGAGGGATCCCATTTTAATTAATGAGTAGTGAAACAAGTAGGTATTATGCTGCACTTCCAGTGCAGGGGAATTAGTCATCTCCCTGATTCATAGGCTGCTGTTCATGCTGCTTATCTGATAGTTTAAAGGAAGCGGTGCTGAATATTTTCTGGTCCAAAGAGGCACGGGTGGGTGAAACAAGAACTGAGCTGTGCCTTTGAGCAAACCGAGGAAAGCTGGTTTCCAAGTTAAGAGGTGTCCAAGGGAACCTCTCGGTGTTTATCCTTTCCCAGCGTTTTCCTGACTCCAGCCTGCGGCTGAAATGTCAGAATTGCCCAGAGGGGCCAGTGCCTCCAAGCCGCCCCTGAACTCGGAACCTTCCGATGGGCCCCAGATCCCTTCCTCTCCGGGACGTCCCCACGGGACTTTTTACAAGAGGAGCCGCCGGAGCTGTCGGCAGCGCAGAGCCGGCTGCGGCTCCGTGCAGGTCACTGTGCTCTCACGTGTCCTCGGGCACGGGGCAGCTGCTCTCTGCGTCACCCTGGGACAGGATGCACAGAACAAGCTGATCTGGATCTACAGTYCCCCCAGACAGACCGTTGTCCCCCTTCGTCTCGTGCTGAAGCCGGATTGCAGCTCCGCTGGCCAAATCCGACCATGCAAACCTGCATTTTCCATTGCAAACACTGCCTGATCCGATAGTATTTTTTGTTAGAAATGAAAAGCAGCTGCCCCTGGTGATAAGGTGGTTTTTATTATGAAATATAGCAGTTATATTGTACATGACTGCTCTGTACTGTGCAATTTACAGGCTTGTCCTGCAGCCTGGTGCTCACAATCCCGAAGGAGCCGAAAGAGAAACGGCTCCAGGGTGGAAGTTTGGGTRGGGTAACGGCTCCTCAAACACCTAGGAGCACCACGTCAAGACATGTGCAGCACGAGCTGGCAAGAGCTGCACCGACCCTGGCAGCACCCAGGCTGGTGGCCCTGCAGAGCCACCCGTCCCATCCTGTGCCGCTGCCACCGCAGCCTCACGTGGTGCCACCTCCTCCCCGCGGGAAGAACGCCCGTAAGGGAGTATTTTATGCCGGTAGGACACTGGTCTTTATATTTTTGTTTGCACACGTGTCTGTTACGTGGCTGCAGTGGCTCCTGCTGGAGAAAGCGGGAAATAGGAATAAGCGAAGGAAGCGCGGAGGGAGAAGGCGARTAGGAAGGGAAGGTGTTTCAGCATGACGAAGCCTGTGGTTTTTCATTTGTCTTTGAAGACTGATGGCCTCGTTTAAAGCTTGTGTAGCTTCCCCGGGCTCGAGCTGATTGCTCTGAAAACGCGTGTGAGGCAGAGATCTGTCAAAGCCACAGAGCAGTTAGTGCTCTAAAATGTGACGCACATGAACGCGGGTAACGCGGCCCAGTAGCAGCACGAGCCAGAGCGAGGGCTCCTTAATGAGCGGAGTCCTTGGGGTGAAGAACTGCCGGGCTTTGGAAGTGAAAATGCCACACTGTCCTTGTTTGTTTGCCAGGAGCTCATCTCAATTTCTTTTAACTCAGCAAGGTCTTGTTTCGTCCTATTAGGTTGAAATAGGGATGGGGAAGAGAGAAATGTGAGAGAAATGGGTGTAAGAACCAAGAAAAGAACCCCCAAATTAACAACTTTTATAAATAACTCTTGTATATATGCTGGGTGCAAAGCGATGCTTTAGCTCCCAAGTTCTGTTCCGATTTCCCATTTGACRAATGAAACAGAATCAGGCAACACCCAGAAGCTTAACCTGAAGTGAAATATTTCCCTTAAGGTCTGTTCACCCCCAACCTGCCCGTGCCTGAGGTTGTGGCTGCCTCGTTCCTCTGTGCTTGGATATTTGCAGTTTGGGGCAAACTGTTTCGCAGAAGCAATGGCACTGACTTAMCTTTGGCTACATCTTTTTTATTATTATTATAATTGTATTCAAAATAGGGCTTTTGTTCACGTGAGCTTGCATGAACTGTACATGCCACCCATGATTTGCCTCAACAGTTCTTGTGGCTCTCTATCTCATAGAGGCGTTCGCCAGCCCGGCGGCACGCGCTGTGGCCTGCTCTCCCTGCGCACAGAATGTGCAGCTGCATGTGGGAATGTAGGAGGGGGTAGCAGCGAGCCCCTTCGGATTTAGCATCGCCTGTAGGAATCCCGAGACTAAAAATGAGCAGCGCTCGGAGCAGAGCCTCRTGGCCAATGAGCAATTCCAAGGATCCAGGTCTGATTTCACGATTATGCTCACGCGCTGCTGCAGATCTTTTCAAAATCTATAGCAATAAATGCATGGGCATCTGAGGCTGGATTCAGACCTGCACTTAACTCTTCTTTCCGTGAGGAGCAGGCAGATGATCAGTACCCAAAAACAGAACTTCATCCATGGATTTGAAAAGTTGCATTTTAAGTGTAGTACAAGGTTTGTGAGTGTWTCTAATGTTTGTAAGTGCCTCTAAATCACTGATTTAGGTAGAGGCACCTACACTGAAGTGTGCAAACAGTTGTCCCTGCTGCATTAGCAGAATTCTGTTCCTCTTGCTATTGCAGTATTGCTATTGCTCACTTTCAGGAGGCAACTCTCATTGCAGTAGGATTTCTTCCAATGCATGCTTATTTGTGTAATTTCTTGCAGAAATTGGACCTTGATTAGATTGGCTAATGCTTGCCGCTTTTCTGATTTCAGTGCTAGACACTATAGTAACAGAAGTATTTAATAGCATTTAGAAAACTGACTTAGTAGCACGGGTGCAGATTTGAACCCAACTCTGAACTTACATGAGTATCAACAAGTGCTAATCGAGAGCCAACGGCAGCTTCACCATGGTGGGTATTACACAGATGACTGGTTGGAGGAGTTTTCAGAGGCCGCCCCACGCCTGCTTCCACCTGCTCAGTGGCCACTTTGCAATCTTGGGAGACTTGCCACAGCCTCCCAGGAATCACATTAGCAAGACCTTCCCGGACGGGCATCCACCACACAGCCCCATCCCCAGGAGAAGCCCTTGGCTTGCACTCAAAGAGCAGTTCCCTCCTTCCCCCCTGCTAGGAGTRAGGACGCCGCGTGGAGTCCTCACCTGCGAGTAGCTGTCACAGACACATTCCCCGTTACTTAGAGGGAAAATAATAGACATGTTTATGCAGGCTTAAGTGTCTGAATCATTTCTGAATGCCTCAGCACACTTCTGGCTTCTGCCTGTGCCAAACGGTTAATCAAAATTTGAGGAAAGTCTCTCCCTTTGCATCATTTCACTGATTGACTGTCTAGGCTTTAAGTTTGTTTTGTTTTGTGAAATGGATGTAGCGGAGCTGCTGTGAGGTCCTGTTGGGTTCAGGGTGGTCAAACTATAATGGATTTATTAGACAGCCTTGATCGACACGGAGCTGAGCAGGTTGTGCTATAGGTTAAGCCAGTTCCTATGCCAAAARTAGCTATATAAATATCCACCTAGCACGGAAGTCACCCAAATTGTTCAGAAGTGCTGGAGCTGACAGCTTGACTAGGAGATCCAGTTCAGAAGCCTGGATTTAGCTCCCCTTGGGAACTGGATGTCATATCGAAGCATGWTGTCCTTTAATATTCCCATCACTTGTGCAAATTTCTTTTGGCTTAGAACCAAGCAATAAATACACCCCCCCTCTCCAAATATACCAATAAATGTAATCTTATTGGAGAATAAAATACCACTGGCTCCTGTTACACTGTCATTGTCAAAACTGATCTTATGACTGGGCTAGTAAAAGCTCATGATTATTTTGCAAGGTTGCAGGATGAAGTAGGCAGCTCAGAAACGTGATTGCCAGTCACAGGCACTGCCGGTGATTTAATATTTAGCAAGAAAATGATATTTGTCAGTCATACCCTATTGTGAGTCTATGCAGCTGTATTTCCCCCAACTGTATGGAGTGGACAGGTACCGTGTGAACAGCTCCACGTGTCTCCTGGAGCTTTTAATCCTTTCCCTCCCCATCCTGGCTATTCCTCTGTCAGGCAGTCCGCTAAGGTCGGTCTCACCTCAGTGGCTCAGCACAGTGGAATTACTGCATTTGGAGGCAGAAAATCTGAATGTTCGGACTGCTGACCTTACTGCGTCACAGGCTATTGATTGCAAGTCATCAGGCTTCCCCAGCGCAAAGGGATCAGCCTCTGGAAAGGCAAAGCAGAAAGAAGGAATGAACCCACATRCACGACCAGGGCACTACTGCAGCTGAACTGACAGGCCACATTAGTCTGATTTTGTGTAATGTGGGTAAGTGGTAATGAAAAGAGGTGCTCTCCTCTCYCCTGAGCAGGACTGGGCCATAGCCAGCCAGAAGCTCGCTGCACACGAGAGCAGCCACATGTCGTGCAGTGATGTTCACCAAGGGATGGAGACAGGAGGATTTGTCCCCTGTCCCCCCGCTCCCAGACAGATATCCCGGAGGAGAGGGGCAGGTGCTCAGCACCTCGCCCRGGCTCTGTGCGGTCCGAAAAAGATGGAAAATTAACATGTTTGGCTGGAACACAGGCTTTGAAAAATGTCTGTRCTCATCATGGGGATTCATTTTAATATTAGATTTCAAAACTTGCATAACAAGCAAGTGGATGCAGATAATTTTTATGCATCATACCAGTATTACAAACAAGACCCATTTTCCAATAATCACAATAGTGGAAATATGTTTCTTCCCCTGAGATGCTGATACCCAAGATTCTCAAAAGTGAGGGTTTTTTTGAAATCTTCAAGCTGGGAATACTTGCGACAACTTCCAGAAGATCCTCGTGTGCATTTTGCTGTTCTAAATCTCCCCTGATAAATATATTTAATGCAATCCCATGCAGGACAAAATGAGACCACTCGTTTCCCAGAAGCACTCACCTACTGCCTGCTGTCGTGTTCTATATGGCTCAGTGCATGGCCGGTATAACTGTAGTGCTAGATGGGTCTATAGAGCCTGTTTAGCTTTGCTGGGAAGCAGGATGTATTAGCCAGCTGGTCAGCTGAGGCATAGCGGGATGGTAAAACCTGCTGCTGCATAGACATAGCTACAGAGCTGTTCTTATTTCTGCTGTCTGGTAATTCAGAAATGTGGGACTGGAAGCAGGGGGGCTGTTTTTCACAGGCTTGGCTGCTTCTCCTTGTCATTGTAGTTAAGGAATGACACGAAACTGGAGATTGTAACTCTTGTTCTAATGGGGATGATGTTTCCCAAGCAAATGGTTTCATTTGCCCTAGAAATGGCTTCATTTTCACCAAAGTGAAAGCTTTCACTCAATTAGGCTTGATTTCCGAAGTTACGTATTACTTACCCAGGCTTAAACTAACAACAGAAATAATTCGGAAAAGCATAGTTTTATGGGTTTTATGATTTCTATATCGAACTGCTACTCTTCTCTCTCCATTACTAAGTGTTTTGTGCTCCTGCCTGCAGTAGCACAAACTCTGAGACGTGCTTTGCGACCTGGCCCTCCAGTGCAGGCTGCACCACTGGATATTAGCCTCCTCCAGCCTTTAAAACATGACTTGGGCTGTGGAACTCAAGTGTATTTTTTGATGAGCCATTTGCAAATGAGATCTGTTCCAAACGTTTGCTCATTTAATTAGAACATAAAAGATTTTTTCCTTTGACTGGACCTTGCTTCTGACCCTTCTTGCCTGTGTGTGGTTTGTATTGTTCCTGGCTAATGAGATATAGGATATGTACTAAACATTTACACATTAAAGGCATCCCTCGTTCAGCATGAAGGTGTTGATACATCAAGGATACCTCAAACATGCTGAGATTCCAACAACTTGTCAGACAAATTAGCACCTTACCAATCGGGGGTAAAATGGAGTTGCACATTTCTCCCCACTGGGAAGAAAAAATCAAAAATCACTGTAGTTTAATGCTTTCTTTGTAAATACCAACACAAAAGGCTTTATCACCTCTGTAGTGCAAATTATAGCCCTCACTGATTATCTGATTTTTAATTCCTTGGTTTTAAATGATCCCAGGCAGTTCAGAACAAATCCATTGTGTCATCTCTCTCTTAGGATAGATCCTTCCTCTCTTTTAAGTCRTTTTTTTCCACAGTTATTTAAAATCTCTGTCTATATATTAAAATTGAAGGAAATTGAAATCTCCATTCTGTGTGTTCCCCTAGCGTTAATTACTAGGGTGTTTTTAATCCAAATTCTAAGACRTGTGCGGAATTAATGGACTGCATGGCAATGAAAATATGAAGCCCGATTTTTTTTCAGGGGACTAGTGATTCTCAGTGCTTCAGGTTGCTGGCACCCTGCGTGAGACGTTCAGAGCATAAGGAAGATTTACTGCTAGGTAATCCAGCCCAATAAAGTATCTGGATTGAATAACTGAGCTGCGAGTAAGGTTAAGGACAACCCTAGGTGCTACAGCGCTATGGCAGGACCCACTGCCCAACCTGTTGGCTCTGAGTKGTAAATTATTATATAATGTATACTGAGGAGGCCATGAGCCGTGTTGCAGCTTAGGTGAGCTCTGGRGAGAGGGGGTTGCTGTCACACACGCTAGGATCAGAGTTATTTGTGCACCCAAAGGGGTTTCTGCAACTGACATTGCTGAAACATCTAACTTCATGATCTTGTCACAACCACGATCTCATCACAACCACATGTTCTCCAAGATTGTGAGGACAGAAAGTCATCCCATAACCAATGCAAGATGGGCCTAAGAGTTCTAAGGGATATTGTACCTTGTCGATTGTTCTTCACTTCTCCCTCAGTGGCTTTCTCATAGGCTCAAATTCACCAGGCTTTTTTAAAATTACAGGAAAGAAATTTGTGGAGGATCRGAGTGATTTTAGTTGCTTTCAGGAGTACCAAAATTTCTTTGAAAACTTTTGAGAGATGTCATCATTCCTGAATCTGAATTCAATATCATCTGTATTTTAGCATCAGCCCCTCTTCCCTTATCCTTAAAAACTAAGAAGAGGAGAGCACTACATACAGTAGTATCTGTATTACCACACTTGTACACTTTTTGCTTTGCAGAACCAGCCCCCCCAAAAAAAAAGATTAATTAAAAAGAAAAATCCTAATAGGAGAAATAAATTTTGGTTCCTGTATTTATAGCAACAAGATCTATTTAATATAGCACATTAAAAGGAATTAATTCTTAAAGAGAATAAGAAGTCTATAGGTAAGTGTTGGTATTTGACTAAAACAATAATGGCAAGCACTAATTGCATGTGGTCTGTTGCATGGCTGCTGGAATCAAGCAGAAAGAGAATCACAGTTCCTTATTAGTTAGGACCACCTAGAGGGATGGAAAGCTTGAATGATCAAAGAGAAGACGTTTTTGTGCTGAAAACATTGATACTGTTCAGCTTTTTAGCATCCAATTTGGCATCTAGTWTAGACACTTGCCATTACKAATTCTTAGACAGGGCMATGAGTGTAACATTATACTACAAATATTTTGTTTGCTTTCGAGCTAAGTGAATAATATTCAGTGTTGTTTTTGTGTTTGCTTTTGTATCACAAAATAGTTTTGTATTAGTAGTTTTGTATTAGTACCTGAGCTGAACAAATACTTTTTGCCTATCTTAAGAATAAATTAAGCGTAATTTTTATTACAAGAGCATGAGGGATCCTGTCCTTTTCTCTCGCTGGTGACTGGGTTCATGGGATAGTTTTCAGGCCATTATTTGGAGAAATCCAAAATAATCTAGTATGATGGTTTATTTCAAAATCTTCATATTTGCTACTATATTTTTTCATCTGAATCCCATGGATTTGTTTCTATGTCTTGCTTGCCCAGCTGAAATGTTTTAGGGAGAATAACCACTGTCATGTTATACCACTCATAGAAGGCACAATATTTCCTTAAAACATTTCCAAGAATTCTGTTCCCAAGAATGCCTGTAAATGCAAACAAAACACAAACACCCTTGAAACAAGCTCTGTGTTGTAACTTAAACACACCTGAGGAGCGAGAATTGTCTTGCAGATTCCCTTGCAGAATTCAATTAGAGCTACTGATTTAGAACTGCAGACTGTAATTATTATCAGCAGCTTTTCAATACCTTCACATATACCTTATGTTATTTTGTTTGTTGTCTCCTGCCTTCGGGCAGTACAATAGGTAACAGCTCTTCATTTTGGTATTCAGCAAACAAAAGCTACTCTGTGAATTTAAAAAAGCCTTCTGGTTCAACTGAGGAGGGGTGGCTTGAGCTGAGAAACCTTGAACAGTCATTTCAAATTCTGTCCTATGAACATATCAGCTTAATTTGTCACTAAATCAGAGCATTTCCTCCTCTGAGAGAGCTTTCATTTCATGAAGTGGAGGGACATATGTAGGAGATAAATATTCAAATAACAACCTGATGCTTCCTCACCAAAAAGGAGGAGCTGATTTCACTGGATACAGTCGAGAGTGGTTCATCTTGCTGCTGCGATGGAGGTCTGGGAGGAAAGAAGATGAATGGTAGGAAGGACTCATGATTTCATCCTTCTATGATTGTCACACATGCACTGCAGAAGGCTGCAAGACCTCCTGCTCTGGTTTGATGTATTTATTTGCATATGCTTATGAGCCAACCATATGTATTACTCAACCATATGTATACGCTCAGGTACACACCAGAGATGCACTAGTTCAGTGCTTCACTCTGAAAGCTCTTGGCCTCACCACTTGTAAAAGCTCAGCATGGGATTTTGCAAAACCTGGGCTCAGAGATGCTTTTTCAGATCAGTTAGTCCTTAATCCTGTGCAGCGCTGCTAGAGAATCATGAACAAGCCTAGCACCTAAATTCAAGTTGGAATGACTCTTTTCATAGACACAGAAATAACAACTCTGGTTTAAAGTTCAAGGGAAAAACAAAATATTCTTTGGGTGCTCATTTTTGGGGGTATCAATTTAACCTTTTGGAAAAAAATAGAGGTTGAGGCTTTCAGCTTTGAACCTCTATGTTTAAAGTTCAGATCTCTAGTTTTGGCTTGAAACCCTCTCTAATTACTAGGAGAATTTTCTCAAGTTGCACTTTAGAAATTCATCTTTTCTGTAAACTGTAAAGTATTCATAAAAAGCTAGAAACTGTGGGAAAATTAGCATTGATGGATGTTTTCTTACTCTCCATCAGGAAATGATGTACTTGAAACTCATTACAGATCTTCATAGAAACTCTGCTGAATGTGCCTTGGGCTTTGTGCTGATCAGCACACACTGAGGTTCCTGCATAATTCATATCTCTTGTGTCACATTTAATGCATAACATGTATTTCCTGTTAATTATGAAAATAAAAACGCGTCCTTTCTTTTAGAAACATAATCATGAAATTGATGCAGAAATTAAGAAACATGGAGTTATGTTTTACCTGTTTTACATGAAACGTTAGTTGCTGATTCGTCCTGTGTGGAAAGAGGAGAGCAAGGCCTTGCTCTAAGAACTCACCCCAAGGCCTGTGTTTCTTCTTCATGACCCAGTGCAGCCTCTGCACTGAGACCATGCAAGGAGTCTTGAGTTGGGCCCCGGTCATCCTGCCTGTCCTTGGGGCTCCTTTTCCAACAGGAGTGATGAGTGGGGCATGTGGTGCCCGTAACTCCTCAGACTGAGGGTTGGATGTTTTTGTGTCTCTCTTYGTGGATGTCAATGAAATATTAGGCATGCTCTATCTCGTTTTCCTCATTCAAGGTTGAAGATTATTCAGTAATATTCTACTTCGCTTCACCCATCCATCTATATGAGTCTGTTCWGCATCCCTTACCAAAAAGATAAAGAAACAAAAATCCAGGCTCAGCATCTTATCCATGCCAATTTATCTTACCAAGTTATATTGTCTGCCACCTAAAAAGGGTAGGAAAGAAGGAGTAGGAAGGGAAATTGGCTGTATTTTGTGCTCCTAGGTGTGTGTTACCTTTGGCAGCACCCCACGGGTAGCTTGAAGGCAGCTCAGATGCTGTGACCGGGTACCAGCTGCAAGACACGAGCGCTGCAGAGTGATCTGGATGGGGGGCAGTTAGGGGCTAGGGGCCACAGAACCTGCCTGTGAGCAAAGCCAGGCTTTGTTCCTCAAGAAAGCTTTTGAGGGTATGAGGTGGTCCCATAGATTTCCCTTTTTACAAGCTTTCTGACTCAGATGGTAGTGCCTTTTGACTCTTGGCCTCTTGGTTTGTAATACTAAGGTCAGCAAAGTTGCCTGTCTGTCAGCTTTCCCCAGTTGTGCTTTCCCCAGGAGCTGGAGGGACCTGCAGCACAACCTTCTGAAGACACCCATGCAGAACAAGAGCCTGGCCGTGGTCACTGCTGGAGGTGATGTCGCTGTACAGACATGAAAAGGAAGTTTAACAGCCTGAGTGTAGGGACCTGGTTTCAAGAAAGAAATGGTCAGGTAGAGGGAGGCAGAGGGAGTCCCCTATTTGCACAGTTGATCTCTCAAAACCCCCCAAAAAGAGGGTTTGGCATAAAGAATTGAATTATTTTAGCCCCCYCTCCTTCAGGGTGACATCTAAAATCTGTTTTAGAAAGCAGTACACTGTTTACAGCTGCTATAGACCTTTACTTCCTTACGGCATACCTAAGCCTCAGCTTTTAGACTCAGGTGACCAAAATCATTCATTGTTCATTCATTTATAAGAAAAATCTGTTCATGACTGTGGGGATGAGTTAGAAAGTGACCTCTAAAGTTACAAAGCCTGAAAGGTTAGACRTGCCAAATGCACTTGCTTAACTTCTGGCTCGTGGTTTTGAAGCCAGTCTCGTGATTTCTCGATGCTTAAATCATGTTTCCTGAAAGTGTGGAGTGGCAACGCTGCAAGTGTCGGGAGGTAACTTTTATCAGTCCAAACCCAAAAATGCCTCTTAAAAATCCCTGCTATAAGCAGTAACTCCTGCCTTGATGGAGAGCTARAGAATGCTGCCTCAGCTTGTTTAGCAGCTGAAGATGCAACCATTTCTGAATAATGTAAGTGAACATAAAACAACCTGTGAAGAGAGAAGATCATGAAATATTCCTTTATGAAATGCAGGGTTTTACATAGTAATCTCACAATAAAAGTTTTTCCCGTCACTTTAGCATTTCACCTCAGGGCAAWTTTTTTTTAAGCTATTGATTTCTTTGCATATCCTAAATCAGATTTTTTTTGCTGTTGTTGTTTCTAGCTCTCAGTTCTGGATTGCATTATCTTGGCACTGCCCATTTCATTTTTACACACTGCCCTTGTTTTCTGTTTCTTCAATACTTAAGAATACTTTGCCATTAAAAGATTTATTTTTTTGTCTTTGTCTTTATCTGTTGGAAGTTGATTAAAAGGTTAGGAAAAGGCAATAATTAAGAATTTGATGGTGCGTTACCTGCTAGAGTTCAGCCAAACCAAATGCTAATATTTCCTTCCAAGCCCACATATTTCACAGAACCTTAGCAACATTGGAATAACCTCTCCAAGGTTTAATTCCCTTCTTTCCGGTAGAACAAAAGACCATGAATGTAGTGAAACTGGCCCAGGGTAATTCAGTGGCTCTTGTAGATCCCTTTACTCAATGGAGAAGTTCCTCCAGAGAGTGATTTAGAAGGCTGGAGCTGGATTAGAGGGATCCCAGCTTCAGTATTGTAATATATAATCACAAACCAATGCCTCCTAGGCCAGRCTTATTCTTTCTCTTGGAACAGCACGTCACTGTGCATCATGGAAGTGAATTAGCAGATGTTTCCAAATACAGAGCAAGATTCACTGTGCCTGTCGGGCTGTCTTCCTGGACTGCAGACACACATTATAGTTGCATGCAGAAAAATGCTTCTAAAACACATTTTAGAATTGGGGAGGAGATCTAAAATTTTCAATAAGTCTCCTTGGCTGCTGTTTGAGAGACCCAGAGTGGGGGCGGTGGGCCTGTTAATGATATCATTCCTGCAGCTAAATCCCTGTGGAGGAGCCCAGCTGAAAGTCTGCAGAAGAATTTGACACGAGCGTCGACAAGAGCCATCCAGTGGGTACCACCTGGTGAAAGATACGGAGCTCCTCGAATAAGAATCCTATTGAAAAGCGGTGGCAGCTTGGAAAACAAACCCAGGTAGTGGTTTCCGAAAAGCGGCAAACTGCARTGCAAACTCGATACTCTTCTCAATTTATATTGATCTCTAATCCCCGAAGCCACCCACAAAACCATTGCTGGTTGCTTTTCAGCTTCTGTCCTGCTGAAACAAAGGCAGCAGTTGGTGATAGGCACTTTGTCTTGGGTAAAAATAGCTGTGTAAATTAGAAGTGGTGGAGGGAAGGTGTCAGGTGGCTGTTTAGGACCATCTGTATCATAAACTAATGAACTTTTGATCTGTTCAGTGTACACTGTATCTGCTTATTGTTTATTTACTTAAGGGATTTTCTTTTTTATATAACAGATGGGTGTGCTGCTTGTATATTCATGTCGCTCAGGACATACAGGGACAGAGAATAAGATTCATGGTAACAGAGACTATATTGAAAGTACAAATAGACCTCTGAATTTGTGGATACAGCATTCCAGATTCCCCTGATTTCCACAATGTATATGTCTTTGTGGCTCTGCAAGCTGCTGTTTTGACCAGATGACAAAGTTAGATGACAATATCATGGATCCAAACTGATGAATATAATCTCATTTTTCATTTAGGACAAAAGCCTCCACAGGGCTCCTTTTATTGAGTGAGAGAAGCCAGTGAGAAAGAGATGAAAACACAGTTGATATTGGGAACAGAATCCTGCCTTCTTAAGACAGTAAAAAGACAACAGAAGTCCAAAGAGTAAGTCTGACTGCAAAAGTTGAAGGTTTTCTTTGCGTTGAGTCATTTCTCAGAGAGGATACACCAAMAAACAACCTGGGGAACCTGGACCATAAGAACCATCATCTCTTTCTGTTTACTCATAGGCCTGCTGAACAAGAAGTGTTGTCCCCTTTTACTAATATTAAGTCTATTTCCTCTCTTTTGTAAATTTATTTTTTAGTTTTTAATTGAAATTTCAGAAAGAGAAAAGTCTCTTCTTAAACTTGTTTTTGTTGTGCTCATTCCACAAAGGAGATTTAACTTTATTTAAACTGGATGACCCAAAACATTCAGTTCAGCTGCTAGATTGACTGCCACTGAGTTGTCAAATGCCTGTTATGAATAGTATATGGAAGGAGAACAAGTTGACCTTGAACTTGCTAAATGTTTTATGAATACTACCCATTTCCAGAAAAATATAAATATCTTTTCCAGATTTGCTCTTTTTGCTTTCCTTAAGGTTGATCTCAGTAGCAAATGCCTTCTGTCTTGTGTTTGTTACATAGAGGGTTTGGGAAGGGGAGAACAACATTTTAATGATGAATTTAATGCTTGTGGATTGTAAAAGATTGATTATATTGTAGGCTAAATCCCCAGACTTAGCCAAGGGCTATGGAGAATATTGTAGCTATAATGCTAACACTGCTTCCTAAGACCTGTCAAATTCTTTTTTATAATTTTCCATTACTGGGATGATTGGGTCTTGGTGACTATTCCTATCTTGTAATTGGCTTTTTTATCGTTAAGTGAACTTGTATATGATAACATTGTTTAAATAGATTAAATAAAAGCAATCATCATTTTGATCTGTCCAGCACACACAAACCTTTGCATTCCTTACAAAACATGGGAACGAGAGCTCCACACCTCCAGCTGATGCTGGAAACACTATTCCTAATGCACATGCTAGAGAAGGCCATGGGCAAGCGGGGCAGTTGGTAGTGGGGCATCCAGGTTGGAGCCAGCAGAGGAGCTCCCTGCATAGAATTAATTTAAAACACTTGTGCACAGCCCTGGATTTTGATCAAACACTTCAGAAGTAAAAAATAGCATCTAATTTACTCTGCCATGAAATATATTGGTTCCTTTTCAAATACAGTGGTTTCTTTTCAAAAGCTACTTTCAGCTCTTTCAGAATTTGTAGTCAAAGTGGTTTCTAGCTAATATATAGTTTTAAATGCTTTTCTGAAAGCCTCTTGCATGGTAGAGTTCATAACAACAGCTCCTGCTACTGCTTTAAGAGCACAATAAGGTTTAATCAGAAGGATGCACTTCACCTCATAGATTGCTTGTTTTCTGCTTTGCTTTATTCATCATAATCTTTACCTCCTCTTAGGAAAAAAAAAAAAAAAGAGAGAGAGAGAAAGAGAGAACCAAACCCCAGAAATAAGGAGCCAGTGCCCACTATTGATCTCCCCTATCCCAAAGCAGATTCCCTTGATATGGATCGAACCTGTCTCTGTCAGTAACAGTTTTTCCAGGAGACAGTTCTATTTAAAATGTTTCACGGGGCATCTAGTTATTTATTCATTTGTTAGGAATGGTGGAAGAGACTATAATAGACGAGCAGGCTCAGCTGGCTGCTGAACGTCAGACTAGATCCCGTCCTATCGCCGCGGCAGAATGATCTTGCTGTGCACCGTGGAAAATAGTTTTATGATACATCTTGACCCAAGACTTATTAAAAAACCTATCATCCATATTAATTGAAATTCAGAATGCCCTCTGGAATTTCACTGCAAACGTTTTTACTGTAATGCTGGCTTTGGTGTTAGGAGGAAGAGGAGGGCTGCATGGGCTGCAGCCTGGCGTGCTGTTTTCCAGCCGTGATCCTGCAGGTTTGGGAAGAGCTGCTTGTTACACTCATCCATTTTCCTAATGAAAACGAGCTCAGCCTTTGCTTGGAAAGGAAAGGAAAGCTGCAAATGAAGACTGACTGGCAGAAAAGAAAGTGAGGTGCAAGCGCAGGCCTGTCCTTGCAGTGTCAGAGAGCGCCCGTGTCACTTAGGGAGGCCGTCGGGGCGCCCGGCCCACGCTAGACATGGTGCGAAGAAACCCGAGAGCCTTCCTCCCCTCCTGACACACTTACAAGACAAACACATGCTCCATTAAAAATAACACAGCTCCGCTCCGATATGTTTCCCTCCCATGTGTCTGACTTAAAAATACGCCCCGCTTCACAGTGTTAGGCTTATTAAAATATAACATTACTGCTCTGCAGTGAGTGCCAAGGGGAGAGCTGGCTCGGCAGGGCAGCACCCGAGCAAACACCCTCTGCCTCCAGCACCTCCAGGTGCTTTTATTTTTTCCATAAAATTTACTTTTACTTTTTTCTCTTTTTTTTTTTTCATGTTTTGCTGTTTTCTTGTTCCACTTGTGAGGAGCTGTGGTGACATAACTGACGTTCCTGGCAGCTGGGGCTGGGAGCCCTAGGAAGCAATACAATATATTCCCTTTTTTTCTTTTTTTCTTGAGTGGATTATCAACTATCTAGTCTGGTTTTAGCATATCTGGTTGTGGAAAGCTTTTAATGCTAATTTGTTACCGTTTTTTAAGAATAGGCTGCTGATGGGGAGAATACCAACACCCTGCCTAAACATATTATTTTGACCTTGCAGTGGTGTTGCAAATGAACATACTCATACATTACCCGATGACAGAGGCAGTCACGAACATAGCTGTAAGAGGAGGGTGAGGGTGTGGGAAGTGGTGTAGGGTTTTTTCTTCCTCTCTCTCTCTTTTTTTTTTTTTTTTTTTTGCATTAAAAATGATACATCAAAATGTTGGATATAACTAGTGCACATAAAATGTGAGGCCGAACTGAGGGTTTGCAGCTGAAACACTGAAGAGGTTAGTTGAAGTGATTAAAAATAGGATTCTGAAAGACCTTGATTAGACAACTGTTCTGCTTGGTACCTTAGTAATAAAGATAGTTTTCCCATCTTTTGCTTCTCCCTCCTGGCTTTTTGGCCGACCATGGCACAGTATATCCTGCTTGGGCAATGAGGAGCTGCCAGTTTTGCCCAGAACAGTAACCAGTGTGAAACTCCACACGCGGACATCACCACGAGCAGCCTGACCCAAGGGACTGGATCAATGTCGTCTGGTCACAAACATTTCAGATATTTAGCACTAATGCCTACATTAGCTCTTCTTAATTGTTTTCCTTTAAAATGCAGCTGTATTTCCTTCCCCCCAGAAATATGTTAAGATGATTGATTCAAGTTAAACCTGATTACTTTGGCTGCCAGAATCGGTGTATTCTCAAAATCACGTGTCTAATTTTGTTTTGAAATACACACTAAAATCAAAATTAATCTTAGGAAAATCTGATTTTACAAAGGATTAAATTGTCCACATTGTGTATATGGAAAAAATAACATATATGTATATGCATATGCAACATATATTGTTTCATTTCAGTTCAGAGCACCAAATGCCCATACAAAGGATACCCACCACAYGAGTACGAGTCCGGAACGATCTCTTCCAGCTTGGACAATTCTCTTGGATAGTTCTCAGTTACTTTACCTGTGTCCAGAAAAACTTGAAATTAGAAAATACATAAAGATTGAACACAGTGTATAGAACGTGAGGGATAATGCAGGGCAGAGGGTACAAAAAAAATGGTTATTTTCTATTTCTTGCTGGTAAAAGTCCTGATAAGGCCGATGTTTGTTTGCATTCCCCAGACTTGCCCTCTGCCTAACATTGTGAGTCTTCAGTAAACACAAGGGCTGATATGACAGGCAGCTCGTCAGCTTTCTAATTATGTAAGTACAAATATCTACGATTTGTTTTTTTCAGGAATTTCAAACAGTAGAACTGAATCTGATAAGAAAGGGAAAAGGTGAATTTTTATATTAAAATTCCCTCGGGGGTAGGGGAGGAGAATTAAGCAGAAGTATTTATAATCTTAAAGGCAAACTGGGTGACATTTTAAAAGATATCCATGCAAACAAGGAAGTGATTAATAGAGGTGGAAGTGGATTTTTTTTTCTCTCAGAGTAATTTAAAACTCTTTTTCTTTGATTTTTACTTGCTCATCTCTCATTCAGCTCATTCCCAAAAGGTGGGAGAGGCTTYGTATTAGAGACTCTTTTCATGCCATGCGATAGACTGCAGGCAACAGCGTTAGGGTCAGATCCAGGGGAGTGTGAYGAGCGTTTTCCAACGCCTTGTCACCAATGAGGGGGCAAAGGGAAGGGAACTTGGTGCCCGCTCTTCCCTCGCCGTGCTGATATACGTGTCCCAGGACATGTTATATCCAGCACAGGGAGTTACCTTGGCAAGCAGAGAGGATTCAGCATCTCGAGTCTCTCCTCGGCAGCAAACGCCTCCACGCTCGGGCTTCTAGAGCAAATGGGCTGCTTTAAAGCCCAGTTTAATTGCACTGGTCATGGCTGAGGATCTTTCCTCCGACTGTTTTTTCAACAGATAGTAACAGTTTTATTCCTCTACGTGCCTTGCTGTGTAGCGCATTAAAGCAAAACTTCTCCGGCCAGAAACTTGAACAATAACAGAGCTAATTTTAAGCACCTGAAAGAAAAAAAAAATCAATCAATCTATTGCTGCACCTTCAACACTTTTGTAATTTCTTTCCAATCTAAAATACAAGATACCACATTCCTGTAAAAGTTAGGCTACTTTACTAGGAAGCATTACACAAGTGCAGTTAATAAAGACGCCCTGCCTCATGAGAAGGAAAACTGTGCAAATTCATGGTAAAACCATTTTTCTGTGGCCCAGGCCCTAGAGGGGCGTTATGAGCAAGCCTTGAGGAGGTGGCAGAGCTGGCACGTGTGGAAGCTGCGCTGGGAGCCGGTGGGAACGGCACTCTCGAGCACTACAGCCCGCTCCCAGCAAGGGCCATTGGCTCTGTACTCATTCCAGGTAATTAATTTACAACACATTAAGCCCCTGTGTGAAGAAGGGTGTTATGCATCAATTGCATAGGAATAAAAAGTGCTATTGATTTAAGATTTCTCCTGTATCGTGCACTGACAGACAGAAACAGTCTAACAGTGTTTTAAAGACAGAAAAAAAAAAAAAAAGCACCTTTTTCTGAAGGACAAGTTTGCTAAATAAGTGCACTTTATGTTTAGCTGAAGTATTGTTGGCACCCTAAAAACAGATGCTCTTAGGAGAAAAACCCTCAGCAGAATTAGGAGATTACGGGGTGCTGGACAACATTGGCATTCACTCTAGGAATCAAATGCTTTAAGGTGATAATGCTTAGCTTTACAGTAAGAGTTTAAAATAGAAAAACACATTGACAAAGATGATTTAATGAATAAAATATGAGCGAGCCACATTTTGAGTGCCATTAATCCTGTTCAATGAGAGGGAGGCCCATTTTCCTCATGGAGTCATTGTGAACTTAACGTGTAAGAGGAGAAAACAGTTGCAAACTGGGAAAGACACGGGAATGTCCAAACCAGCTTCATTTGCAGGCTTTCCCTCTGTATTGTAATTATAATTTTCAGATTGTAGCTCACMAAATTCCAAAATACAGATCAACTGTGTACTGGGTAGTGCTACCTGAGGGCTATCAACTAGCTGAGCAGCACTACTTACTTGCAGTTTAACTTCCCAAGAACTTGGGACACTTAGAGCCAAACTATTTGTGACTTTTAACAAATTGCCTGCCCCAGGCCATGTGCACTATGCTCCCCATGCAGAAGGAGAGGAGAAATATAGTTTTATACAAGCAATACAAAAASGAGAGGGAAAATGCGCTGGGGTTTATAAGTGATCTCAGGGTGAATTACCTGGATCTCAAAGGAAGGAAGAGAGGGTGAAGTCTTAAATAATTATTTTAAAAGCTATTCCTCAACATKAAACTTGGCTATTTATGGACAACTCCAAGAAATATGTGGTCTATTCTTTCAATAGTAGAGCCAAAACTAAGTACATAATTCACTGTGCATACTTTAAGGTCTCTCAAAGAGCAAAGAGAGCTTTGGCTTCGGTCTCACAGTGTAAAACCTTATGTGTCCTTATTTATAGAGAGTTTGTGTTAGGTGAGACCGGCTATAAACTACTTACTGCCATTCCCTGGAGGAATCTGATAAGCACCTTTATCTTGCCCTCTCCTGAAACCACAGGGATTATTTCTCAGCTGAGCCCAGGTATAAATCCAGGCGTGCGCTGGTGCCTGCACACGGAGCATCCCTTCCCTTGGCCCACAGGCCGGACAGGGTGCAAGGGGACACGGAGGCCGAGCAGAACGAGGTGGCAGCACCGGCCACCTCAGCAGGCTGGTGGCAGCACCGGCCACCCCGGCTCTGGGCATGTGTTCCGGGCCGCTTCCCAGGGCTTCCCGGGCAGGGAGAGGCCGTTTAGCAGCTTGTCCGGTTACGAGAACCCATTAATGTGTAACCGGGGTGGGTTCACCCTTCACCACATTAGAATCAGCAGTTGGTTCTGTGTTTTACGGTTGTTTTTCTCTCACCACATGACAGAGATAAAAACTTGCCACTTACTACACCTGGCTGCACAACACGAGCACGCTGCTAATTCAAGCAGACCTGCCTCTGCACCGGCATCACGCAGTGCCCTGCAGTATTCTTCATTATTTAAAACGCTTTTGCAGACAGTATCTGTCTAATCCAATGGGATTATGGCAGTCTACTAACTTGTGAATCCATAATATGCTGCTCACCGGCTCCTCGAGCTCCTGCTGGRGGCAAAACTCTTGTTTAAAGCGCAATAATGCCATGTTTATATTGGAACTGCTGAGATAATTCAGAGTTTGGGGATGGTTTYAATGACTGCTGTGAGCCACTGATTTACTGCASAAGGATCTCTATGCTCAAATTTCATTAATTAATTGCAAARTGATCAATTCCTAGCAATTGCAAATGTGTACATTGCTGTAGTTCTAGGATAGTCACTTACCCTGTGGATGTATAGGTCATATGTGAACGTGTATCTATGAAAAAATACCAGCCTGCTACATAAAACAGCATCTTAAACACATGCATCTAAAGCAAGATTTTTTTTTATATTCTGTTAACTTCAGAGCAAGCAATATTGTGGTGTCCTTTCAAAAAAAGACTTTTCTGGTGGAGCTTTATGTATGTAACAGCTACAGCATCACGCGCAAAGAATAAGTCAAACTTTCAAATAAGATCAAAGAATGCAAATTTCAGGTAGATAATGGTTTTTTTTAAAAGCTATTCACCCGTATTTACTGTGTCCCTCTCCAGTATTCATGGATCATTATTCTTTGTAGCTCTTTTCCCTTCAGTGTAAGATTGTGGCATGAAGTCCACATTCTGAAATTACACACAAATATGTTAGAAAAATGGAGTGTTTGAAATCAATTCTAATGTTAAATGCAAAGGACATTCTGGGCTCATTAAGTAAAAATATCTCATTTAATGAGCAGGAAAGCACTGGAGCACACTGAACCCTGACACAAAGCAAATTATTTAAGTGATAAATTATATTTTATGGGGAATGTAAAAGTTAATAATACTCTGGGGTAAGGTAATAAATGCAGAGGTGTAACTAACTTCATTGACTGCTTTACTTACAAACATGCCATATGTACCTGGTTACTTGAAATAGTAATAAAAGGAATTGGCAGAAACGTTTGGAATCGAAGATTCACATGGAGMCCTTTGTAGCATTCTTTCCCACTAAAACAATCTGTGTTTTATACTTTTCAAACTCATTATTCTCCTCCCTCTTTCACTTTATGGTATATACCTCCGGTCCTTGCTTTTCACTTTCTGTCAAATATTTGATCTTGCATTCATTAAAACTGAAACCTTCTTATCTACGAGAAAGGCTAATAAAAATCAGTGCTCATTTACCTTCARTGATGCCCCAGAAATGACCTGGAACTTTACATGGAGAGAAGGCTACATGTGTGCTGGAAAGACAACAGCAGATTGACTTTTAATCTGGATTTTTAGCTTTGCTGGTGTGCGTGAGGCCAGTGGTAGTGAATGTCCCAGTGCAGTTGTGCCCTGAGAAAGGGCAAGCTGCAGAGAACACGGCTCGTGTCTCTGCACGGTAACAGAGTAAGGGTTGTTGGGATGAGCTCTCCGTGTTAAAACTCACTCTGTATTTTTAGGGATGCAAAGGAGACGATGAAGATCCATGTCAGAAATCAGCAGACCAAGAGCACATTGAACCAAAGCTATTTCCTGTAAGGAATTCCTTTTAGGAATTAGGACTAGGGACTAATTTTAAGATTGAAGACTATTTCCATAATCTGTATTTGGACTATGCATTACTGATACCGCCTTTTTTCACATTTTCTTTCATATTTACATTTCTGTGTCAACACCTTGTGCTTTGTTTCCACGGATGCATCAGGAAGGTGATTTTTAGGCCTGTGCACTGGACATTAGCCGTGCATTTGTGCATGGAAAGGACAGGAATTCACGTGGTGAGCATCACACTTGCAGGAATCCTGCAGCAGAGCTATCGCATAAAGGCTGGTGAATGAATCACAAAAAAAGGTTAGACTTCATCCACTAAAAGCRGGATTATCTACATATATGAAACTATGTTCTGGAGATAAGAGTGGACAACCAGTCCTGATTTAAGCGAGCTTCCCCTCTGGATAACTTCGCATTTACATCTCTCACTAGGATGGTCAATGACCTTGATGAAACCACCTAAGTGAGCTCAAGCCATCAGTTTGAATTTGGAAAGTCAAATTTTCATGTATAAACAGGAAAATGTTTCTGACCACATACAAACCTGGTGAAAGAAGGTTTCATTCAAAAAAACATCATTCAAATTCTTTAATGAGTTCTGGTAACCAACAGTGAAGGCAATACGCAAGACACAATTTTTTTTGGAAGAGGTATCTTTAAAAAAATGTTATAATCCAAGATCCTTGGGTACAGAATGGCTCAGCCTCCTCACCACTGAACTTGCAGCACCCTTGATAACAGAAACCACATCTTCTGCGTCTCCCTAACCAGTAGGTGCTGCTATCTCTATTTCTTCTCCAGATACTGCATTTATGTTTTTAGTTATATGTAGAATAAGTAATGTGCTGGTGCCAGTCAGATATTTTATATCACCAAACCCCCACAAGCAAATTTGTTTTACACAGCAGTTGAATGAAAAACATCCTGTAGAGAGTGTACACGCCAGGGAATGAAAACGGGAAACACAGCACTAGCAACATGATTTAAATTAATTAAGTGAACATTAATACCTCCAAGACATTGCATTATTGCCTCATATCTTTAGTGGGAAAATCTGTAATTTACACGTACAGTATTTTTAACACTATCTATTAACTAGATATATACAGTTGCTCCGTTTAATTGATACTGTAAACAAAAGACCCATTCAAAAACATATGCTGCAATAATTAAAATGTTATTATGCTGACGGTGCCTTTCTTTGAGGAACTTGTAACATCTGTATTGACTGTGATAAGCATTGATTATCTAGCGTGATATAAATATTTGGGGAGCTAATAACAATCAGGTAGGATTTCAGCACATACTATAGACAGCAGAGATAAATTGCAGGAAACCTAGATCAAAGTTGGTTTGCGAATAAGTTTGTTTTTGTACTTAATGACTCAATATAAAACGCACACACAGAAAACTGTTCAGAGATTTAAAGCGCAAGGAAATGCCATAATGAAACATCCCATCCTGTGCAGCGTTTCTATACATCTGTAGGCTTCTCCTTATGTAGTGAGTAGGATGTCAGCACATAAAGAGGAGAATGTATTCAATCCATCACGTACTTACTGTGTACATTTGCCAACATTAGACATTTCTTTGAATTATTAAGATGCTTTTTTTTTGGAAATATATATTAAAAAAAAAATCATCCTTCTCCTTGGGTAGGTTAATATGGCAATGCTATAGGTCAAGAGCAAACAAGTTCCCATTCAGACTATATGAGCTGCGTCTTTGCTCTGAGTCAGATGTATATTTATTCTGATTTACTTTCATTAAATTAACAGAGGTTGTAGCAAGGGCTGCATCACCTGCTGTGGTTCTTCCCAGGTGCTTTCTCCTGTCTCTCCAGTGTCCCTCTGTATTTCCTCTCCATTTTCTTGGTGCTGGCACTTCTCCTCCCAACAGCTCCCTGGATTTCTGGACGTTACAGAGACTAGAGGAGCCCTAGGCAAAGAGACAAGGGGGTTTGGGCTTCACTGGAGGCAAAAGGACATGACTAAAACCAAGATTTTGCCATGTATTAATTAATGCCATGTGCTCTCCTGCAGCACCATAGGCTGYATCCAGGGGCTGGGCCGGACCTCAGGCTCCACAGAGGCCGGGAGACCCTGGCCCCAGGGATGCGGTGGGGACATCCTGACCACAAGAACAGGGATTTTACTGCAGATGCAAGKGTCAACTGCAAGCGAGTGAGAAGCCCCATCGCCAGCCTCTGTGCCCAGGAGAAGCCGGGTTTATTCAAACCTTGGCCCAGGGGCCAGGGCCAAGTAAACAGCGACTTTTCCATATTTTCCGCAAGCATTCCACAGTAAGACACAGCGTGCAACATTTGTTCCTCATTAAGCTGTATTTTCATTTCTTTGCTGTTATAATTTAGGTCTTTCTGACACTGTTTAAATCTGTCTCAGAAGCAGTGCATTAACTTGCCTACCACTAACCTCTGCACAGCTTTTTCTGTGATTGTGGTAACGACTCGTCCTCTTCCGAAGCGTGGGGATTAATTGCGTCTCCAGTTATTATCTCGTCCTTGCTTCTTGCAGACTAGTGGCCTCTGATTTCTTTTTATTTCTTCTTTTTTCGAAGCAGCGAGGACGCCACAAAGCCCTCATCTTCGCACCGAGCAATGTTCTGCAGACACAACAATAGCTGCTTATTGCACCTTGCACAAACTGCTTTAATTACCTTCAGATTACTGGTGCTATTCAAAAACATTCATTTACGGCGAAGAAAGTCCATGGACATTTACTGAATCTCTTTACAATGTGTAATACTTCGTCCTAGGCTGCAGCATAATGTGTTATAGTCTTTGGCTACTCAGAATTAGAGTGATTCTGACAAAGGAAATTTCAGATRTTCACGTGGTTTGATTATCTTAATATTATTATGGCTGTTATTTTAAATTAAATAAACTGATAGGAGTGAAACTCAGCTGAACATTGTGCCTTAGTACTGCAGTGGCAGTATCTCCATAAACGTATTGYTTTGTCTAATCTGTAAGGGGTTAGYGTAGTTTTGATCAAAAATATATGAAAGTGCAGAGTTACATATACTGGGTTGGCCATGGAGCTTATTTTGTTTGGTAGCCAAAAAACACCTTTTATTTTCTGCAAACCGTGTGCGTCCGTACAAGCTACGGGAGCAGTGATGGTGGTGGATGTTACGCAGGAGGGCAGGGAACCTGGGAAGGTATCTTAATAGCTGGTGTCTTCTTTCTTATTCTTGCTTTATTTTCTTCTGCTTTATTTATTTCCCTCTCTCCCTAGGTGCTTCTGCAACACTAATGTTAATAGGCTTCCACAGGGCACAAGAAAAACTGAAGAAATTATTAYTAAGCATTTGTTTTAGAGCATCAGCAGAAGTGATGCGGACGGGAAAGGGGCTGGGCAAGAACGGGCTTCCAGTTGCTTAAAAGACAGCAACTGATACGGCAGAAAAAAAAGTAATAAAAATTGGTGTGCTGATGTGTCCCATCTATTTGCTTTTGTACTTCACAACAAATTTAAAAAATGAATTTCTCTAATGCTGCAAGTGCAGCTAAGGAAGGTTTGCTTTGATTTACTCCATCCTCTACTAAGTTAGCTCCATGGCATATTGTATTTTTGAGGCTTGTATTTACTGTTCCTTTGTCATAAATAGTGCAGGATTGCTTAATTCTACATTTCAATTAGGATAATCATATTTTAAGCATAGAAATGTGGCCACGTCTCATRTAGCTTCTCACTACAAAGTAAGCAGGTTCTCAGCCTTAGGAGTCTATGTTTAATGAATCTTCTTAACAACATGGAAAGTAATTCAATTTGCACATTATGGGGAGGTGGGAAGTCACATTTAGGCAGATATTTCCCTTTCATTCCTGCCTCGTACAGTTAATAAAGTGCACGAAAGCTTCACAGGGTTTTCAATATGCCGGAGTAACTGCGCCGTGTTACTGTTATGTTAATGCTGGCCATAATTTGAGCGGACGCTTTTGTACGAGCAGGGATGTCTGAGTGCATTTGTTTCCAAACAAGGGCGAGCCTGTGACAAATACGTGCTGAATAGGAGCAGGAGGCAGAGGGGCAGGGGACTGGAAATTTTTTTTCAGGAATGACACAAAACACAGCACAGGAGCCTATATGTACGACCTTGATGCACAGCACTGTTTATCTGCATATAGGACCTCAGCTTTTCTTTCTATTTTGCTTCTTCCGTGTGAGTCTATCTCTGTTAAAGAAAGAAATTTGGGGAGAAATAATTAGATTTGGCCTGTGAAAGGAAAAGAAAGAAAAGAGTGACTCAACAGTGGCATTATAAAATCTCATGCGTCTTCTCTGTAAAAGAAAGCACTTGTACACAACTATAAATTTTTTATGCTTCTATCAAACATTGATAATAAAGGTTTTAATATTTATAATTACCCTTGGCCAGAGTCTCAGGGTTCCCTGTCCGGCAGGACACGCTCGCAGAGGTACACATTGCCTTTGGGTACCACGGATGGGGACAGCAAGCATGYGATGGTGTCCCTTTGGAATACAGCACTGGCACCCAGCTCTTCTTAATCTCCTTAATATTCAATTTTACGCATTCTTCTGTAATCAGCTTTATCCCGCATCCTAATGAGGTCGGTTTTTACACTGGGAGCTGTGCCTTTTAACAACCAATGTTATTAAAATGACCCTTGATAGCGCCGGATCCCACAGTGGGGCTTTTTCAAAGCTATGTACAAAAATGCAGTTCATTACCACTTAATGTGGAAGTTTAAACTTCTCTCTGCCTTGTTCAAAGCAGTTTCTCTGGCTTTGAAGAGCTGCTTGGGACGCCTTGGAGAGCACCGCGAGAGCTTGGCCCTCTCCCCATGGCGGCCCAAGGAGAGCCAAGGAGGAAAAATGGGGCTGGGACCTGGAAATGGGCTGGATTTATGGTCCTTGGTCTGAATGTGGCCCGGGAAGAGTGATGAGAGGGGCCTGCGATACGACGGCTTCGGTGCTGGGTGGATTTTTTATTGCGTTGTTACCACTTCAGGGGAGTTATGTAATGATCTTTTAACTAGTTTTATTGCCTGCTATATATAAGACTACCAAACTGCTGCTGTATATAAATCATCTCGGGGAAGGAATTTCATTTTTCTGCTGCGCAGGTAAGGGAAGCTCCGAGGTTGCTCCTGGACTGGAGGGAATGTGGCCCAGAGCGGAGAGGAGATGGGCTGGGAGCTCGTCACACACGTGGGGACAGGCACGTCCCACCGGCACCCACCTGCAAAGAMATCCTGCTGCTTTGGGTTCCTTTAAGCTGAAATCAAGACACAAAAACCGTATTTGGAGACATGCAGAGCGTATAAACAAAAATGAATTGGTGCATGAGGGAGCTTCTCACGCACCTTTCAAGGTCTGATGGAATGCAGCTCAAAAGCAGACAGAAATACATAAAATGAGTCTCTTTTTTATTTTGAAAACCTTAGTAGTGAASAAAATTAACAGCTGTGGAGCAGGTAGCTATTAATTAGAAGCCTGGTACCAATAAAACGACTGTTTAGAGCGTGCAGAAAGGGCACTTCTCATATAAAATGCAGCAGAGTAAATATAGACCTCTGAAAATTAAATAAAGAAACCTTGAAACTACTTACCCACCCTGCAGTTTCAACTCTAATTTGTTCCGTCCTGAAGCGGAGTTCAAATATTTAAAAAGTCTAATATAAAACAGAAATCCCAGGCATCCCGTGTTCAACAGCAGTTTCCTTTTCTCCTAAATGTCATGAAAGGGAAGCCTAGGAAATCAAAAGATTGTTTCAAAAACAAAGGAAAGGAACGCTCACACCAGAAGAACATGGTGCCTGTTTAGTGTGAAAAACATTTCCCCTTTGACTTATTTCCATTATTGAGAGTAAATAACCAAATTAATCCCAATGGTGAATTTAAAGTAAGCAAGACCAAAAAATAACAGGGCAACACTTCACTTGAAAAGAGGACACATTTCAAAATACTGAACAGGATTGAATCAAAGTGGAAWTTGTGAGCTTGCTTTAGGTAGGAACACATTTTTTGTGGATAACGTTAGGAAGATGCCTAACACGAAATTGTACCACAAAAGTGGGCTCTGAAACAGAAGTGAACTCTACAAATAAAGTTTCCTGCATGAAGAAACAAGAGGTGTTGCAATTAAGCCATGCAGTTTAATTACACTTCCCCTTTTGTGCTTCTGATTGTCTGCTGTCAGTGAAGACGTGACCGTTTTATTTTTCCTACCTTAYCCGGGAGCAGGTGGGACGCTGCTCCGGAGGGGGACAAGACCTTCATCCTTCAGCAGAGGGTCAGGCTGAGCTCTTGCTCTCATCCCTTCRTGTGATGCATCCTAAAATCGTGACTCGAGGGCAAAGCCTGAAGAGCGCGGAGAAACAGAAGATTATTTTGAGGTCACCACAGAGCCATCAGATTAGGCCAGTGGATCCTGAATCCCTCCCCATGCCACTCAAACTAATGTAACTTCATGGACCTAAATCTCCTTTGCCCCCGTGTAATGAGCCTTGATCCCACCTGAAAGCTTCGTGCTGGTGTTTCACAGTCCTTAGTGCTTCACCTAAGAACATCTTCCCTGTAAAAACTTGCCAGCAACTRTTTTCTCTAATGACAATTTTAAGTAAAGGGTGATGGGTTTTCCTTCAGATCGTCTGCTCCATATAAACATAAAAATTAAGCTAAAATTTCACTATTTTATAAAACCTGATGCTAGTGATGGTTTAGAGCTCGTAGTGGAGGAAGAMCATGCCTGAGACTGGAAGAACATACTGTTTGCACATTCTTATAGGCTCCCCGAGGATAGTCCCACATTTTTCCTTCTGCCATCACCCTCTGAAAAGGAAGAAACAATTGCAGGAAACATCCTAAACTCTAGGACACCTGTAAAGGCAGAATTTAATTATTGAGGTTCAAGCTACWCTCTTGACATTATTTTCCTAGCTGAAGAAATGGATGTTGGTCTTAACGTTCAAGAAATTATAAGGTATTTGCTGACACTTTGGACTACTGTTAGCATGCTTCATTTACAGCCATTGTAACAACTCAAAAATAGGTGTCATTGCCTCATTGATCAACATTCAAAGCGATGGAGATAAGAAAGAATGTGGAGCTCAGCATTTATTATGCTGTAAAAGTGGCATTTACTTCACCTTGTCTTCTGGAAATGACTATAAAATCATAATGGTTTGTTCATTTGTTTGTCTTCAGGCAAAAAAAAAAAAAATCAGGACACCTGTAGGCTCTGGTGCATAATGACTTGTGACAAAAAAATAAAATAAAACACTGAATGAACTTAACGTCTGTAAAGGAATAGGTAGGGATCAGCCATACAGGTTGATTGCCCCTCCTAAAAGTCAAACCTGTTTTATGCAATCTTAACTAGGCAGTATATGGAAAATAAGAAAGTATATGTGCAAGATTTTTCTTTTTGGAAGACTGGATACAAAAACTCAGTATTAGGCAGCTAATTATGTTGGTGAATTGGCTTATCTTATGTAAAGAATAATGTAAGGAAAACTAAAGAAAACTGAATTTCATCTAAGATTACTTAAAGGTTTACTTGAGGCCATATTGCATTTCTTGTTTTCCTGATTAACAAATCATCACCGCACAAAGCGACACAGGTGGTCAGTCCCCCTGGGGTGACATCAAAGAGGCCACCATGAAGCTTTAGATGTTATTCAAAAGCAATCTGAGACTTGTTTCTCACTGTTTGTCCCATCTATTGTAGTCCACAGGGTCATTTTAAAGTAGTGTTTAGTTTGAAAACAAAAAAAAAAGAATGTCTTGTAAAAAGATGCTTTTAAAAATTGTTTCATATCTGTTGAGTGTTTTATGAATGATCTATTTTCAGAATGTTTGCATCATAAATTATGCCAAACTGAAAAATATATTGCTGGAAACTATCTTTGCAGTCCTTAAGGCACAAAAAGAAACGGGGCTTTGCTGCATTGCAGCTCTCTGGCCATAACCACGTCCAGAACTGACATTGGAGCAAGTGTCTACATAAAATACATTTAGAAGAATATGGAGAAGAAGAAAAACTGCATTTCAGGAAACCCTCTGGCTTTAAAAAAGCCTTTAAAAGAAATACTATACTACATTATTACAAAATAGAAACAATTCTCAAACCAGTTATTTAAGCCCCCTGATCAGAATTGTTTTGTTTAATGCATTTTATAGCTTTATTCTGAAACTTTAAAATTTATCAAGTTTTTTTAAAGGACTGTTCTCCAACAACACTGCACATGACCCAATGTGCAATGCACATCTCACAACCGTGGATTTCTTTTTTTATTGTAGTACTTTGAAGACTCTACCAGACATTGTGCTTATGTCGTGTGAGTTGCTAGAAAAGATCAAAGTCTTATCAAGTCTCCAGTTATTCCATCAATACCAACAGGATGTTTATAAACCACAGCTCACATTGGGGATACCAAGACCAGGACATGCAGGCTTGCAGCTCACAGCAATAAACAAAACCAACAACAGTTTTCAACTTTGGAAAAGTGATTAAAGAGTTATGGCCAAGCTGTCATAGGAAGGAAAGCCAAACAGGGCTTTCCACGTTTAATAGGCAGGCAGGAAGCTGGTGCAGAGCAAGCTCYAGGCTCCCCATGTTAAGGACAAGAAAATCATCTGATAATCTTCCCAAAGAGAACTTAGGAAAGCCCATAGCACTGAGCATACCGGGCTGGGCAATATTTTCAGCAGTAATTTCATTCCTCATGTGGGGTTTTCAGTGCAAACATGTTCACTTATTTCCAAATTCACATCTAGTTTCATCTGCCAATGAGCAGCATGGAGGAGGCAGGAGATGCTGGAGCTGGGRGTGGGAAGCAGAGGGGGCTCCACAGCTGCTTCCACCGGGGGGTCTCTGTCATCCCACAACTGCAGGGAAAGTCCCTCTGTCTCCTGGAAGATGAAAAATAACTAAATATTCACTGAATCGGAGAGAATGGCAGAAATATTTCTGTGTGTCTTCCTGCAGGTCATCCTGTCTCGTGGCAAGTGACACTCCAGCTGTGGCTGAGACATTTTAGATAAGGCRAGGATCTGGCCACTGATGTTACCTTCCTGATGCTCTACAACGACCAGCCTGGTGGTTAAACTCCAGCCCCAGGCTGCTCAACACACTTCATTTCATTTTTCAGATCATTTCCACTTAGAGTGAAAATACTTTCCCTCACCAAAAAGACTGACTCCAGTTACACCAAAATCAGGGCTGTGTGTGAGTGAAAACACTTACTGCAGGAACATCCACTGCCCGAGGTCCCACATCCACTGCCCGAGGTCCCACGTTGTTCTCTCCGGAGGACAGGCCTGGTGGCCGTGCAGGTGGCTCCACTGCCACCACCAAGCGCTGGGCTCCAGCTCGCCAAGTCACCCCTCTGTGAGACGCATTCATGTCTATGAAAACATCAGGGTAGTGACTGGAGGCCTGAAATGACACCGATGGTCGGTAGTCACTTACACGCAAATGGGAATTATCTTCAAGGGGACTTTCAAGTGAAGAAACGGRAAAAAAATCAGCAGTAGGATCACAATCTTTCACTTCGCTGTAAATGGACAGCTCGGCTAAGAAATGGAGACTTTGCAAATCCTTCCAAACACTTCCAGCTTCATGATCACTCAGGAAACCCGCAGGGATTTTCTGCAGATCTACATTAAGCAGAATTTTGGGTCACTTACTGAAGCCCCTGCGATGTGATGAGAAAAGGCACCCGCTTCGGCACTGTCCTGCCTCTCCCGTTAACAGGGAACCCATTTGCTGCAAGCAGCTGCGGGTGCATTTTCGTGTGTGCTAGAAATCCCTGTAACGTACCGGCGGTTTTAAAGGAATTGCTGACAGACCCTTAACCATTGCAGTGTGAACAAATGAATAACAATATACATAGTCTTCTTGCTAATAAAGTTTTATAGCCTTGAAATTCAGTGCAGAATTAGTCTATTGATTTTAGAGAGAATTTTTGAAAGAAAGACTTCACGGTGCGTTCCTCATTCCATGATGCGAAAAACAAATAGTTCCTTTTTTTTTTTTTTTTTTTTTTTTTAATTTATTAGCAGGCTTCTAGGGATGCCTTTGATTCATTTTTCCTAATATTTCTCCGTTCTTGCTGTCTGAAGCAGTGTGAAAGACAAGCCCCATCTCAAAACGAAGCAATAGTTTTCTCTGACTTGTGAAGGCATTGAAGCAAAATATCCCTTTTTTTTTTTTTAATTCACTTATCTGGAGTCATCACTTACAACTCAAGTTCATCTTTTCCTTTGATTTTACACCACATTTCCCCAAAGGCTTTTCCATTAATATTAACAGATTTATGAATCTCATTATTCTGATTTATGTCTTTTCAATATATTTAAGTCTATGTCAATATTAAGTTATTTGTCCCTTGCGAGTGCCTTCTGCAGTTTGGATTTAGAAGTATTTTTAAACATATCATACTGAGAAGGACGGCTTTGCATGCAGAGGTACTGCACTTATATAACTACACTACTTCCCCAATTAAAAAAAATAATTTCTCCTTAAAAGAGAAACACCATAATTTCCTTCAGCAATGGGACAAATGGGACAAATGACTTTTAAGATGAGTTAAGCCTTCTCAGCATTGTTTACAGCTCCTTTACATATAATAAATGTTATATATTGATATAGTATTGATTTTCATACAGTCATATAGTAAAGCTGGTATGAATTCCCAGACGGACTTTCTTAACCGTGTACTAATGATTAGGCTACACAAATAAGCAAGGAGAGCCAAAATAGCTCATTTTCAAGCAAAAGATCTATGTGATGGGAAGACAGCTTGTTTTTCCTTGCAGCAAATCTGTGCAACATGGACATTGATTACTTTGCTAATCACCGTGCTTGCCTGTTTTCTAGTAGCACGTCAATAACAAAGACAGAGTAGCCAGTGGAGCATTGCAATATAATTGGCATTTGTATTAAAATCTGGTTGCACGATATTCCCCTTGCAAAGCTTTCTTTGTTACTACTGAAAATGGTCAGAAATGTATTCAAATAACTTGTAGGTACAACTGCAATCAATGCTTGGGAAGGAGCATTCCTCCATGGACGCCCACTGCTGAATCCACCAGAAAACGATTAATGCAAATTGCTAATTTTGCATTAATCAATGGCTGGACATCATTTCCTCTCTCGTTAGGTGAACTGGGGCTTGGCTCCCCTGCTCCCCACCCTGACATCCCAGGGATTTGTCCTGCAGCCTTTTATTTTCTTGTCTCTGTAGTGAACAGCAAGTTCTTCCCAAAATACACGCTCCTTCTTGGGCACTGGTTTTCCTTTCAACACATCTGTCATGTTGAGGCAGTATATTTTATGCAATRATACAGAATAAGCTGAATATAAAGGCATGTCCAACCTGCTTCAACAGCGTCCCAGGGCCTCTCTGGCTCTTGCATCCCCGTGCAGGACACTCAGGAGCAGCATTTCAGTTCAGACCATCAGCCTGTCCCTGTCCCTTGTCCTTGTCCCTGTCCCTATCCCTTGTCCCTTTCCCTTGTCCCTGTCCCTGTCCCTTGTCCCAGTGCTTCTCCTGCCCTTCCCCAGCAGGGACCACCCCAGTGTCACCCCTACGAGGGGCAGCAAGTGTTGGGTCCAGCTTTGTGGACGGGCTTGGCCTCTGCAACACCACTGCTCCGCAGAAATTCCCCCCTGGACAAAGTACAAGGATTTGTCCCAGAGCTGATTTTTCCTAATGGTCTCGTTTAACTTTTTGCAAGATAAAATACAAATTCTTCTGTTCTACAGCATGCACCAGGAATGCAGATGCTGACAGAAAATAACCTGTCTTCCACACCGCTCTTTAAGCACAGGTCAGGAGGAGAAGGTTGGGCTGCAGGTGCCCACTTTACATTTTAACTTATAAACTTAGGACATTTCTAAAATTAACTGATTAAAAAAAAAAAAAACAAAAAAATCATAAATTACAAGTGAGAACTTGTATCAGTTCTCACTACCAGAAAGAACTAGAAATGAACTTCATCTATCCATGAATGACAGAACTTACTTTTTAAGAGAATTTAAATTTCTCTTATTTAAAAAAAAAAAAAAAGAAAGAAAAGAAAAGAAAAGAAAAAGAAAACACACACCTTCCCAGGAAAGATACCTTAACTTTTGAAAAGGTCAAATAAAAAACATCTGCATCAGGAAATTTTGAGGTAATACATTTCAAGAATTATTGCATTATTGCTCATTCCAGGAAACCTGGACTTTGGTTACTCTAAGGGAACTGATGAGGTGCTAATCTGTGTTATTTTTTCCCCTCTCTTTCTGGGTTGCTTGTCTCTGAGGCAGATACCAGCAGAGCATTGAGTTCCTTTTATTTTATAAGTTACAGAATCATAAACTGTTATATTTTTTTCTGTACCTTCTAACTAGCAATAAAAGCTTGAGAATATCCTTTTCATATGTGTCATCATATACTATTTCTGTATTTGAAAGAAATGACCATTGAGCTCATTTAAGAGGAAGTATCTTTTTCATAATAAAAACTTTATTGTGAAATAACTTGGCCAGGGCTAGCACTTCCTATCATTCTGTGGCAGTGGTGATACACATTTGTTTCATTAAGAGGAAATCCACCAGGCAGAACAGCAAGGTCTCCAAACAGAGYATTTCACATAGCAATTTATACTTACCCTGGGTTAGTAAAACATAAGCAAGGCAAAAACCTTATTCAGAATCCTTTGTATTTCTTTCTGTATTTTTTAAKGCAATTAATACCACCCATCCAGAGGGATCCTCTCAAGTCCAACTAACTGATCATCACCCTGTCACTGATGAAGTCCCTGCTGGGTAAAACTCACTTCCCCTTCTGGAATTCAATAATTCCTCTACTTTCACATGGTATCAGAAAATGGCTCATGTTATTTGAAAGGATGATCCCCGACAGCCTCTTTGTAGCCATCCTCTTCTTGGCTGCTTGCATCTGCAATGCTCATTTTCCTAGCACTAAAGCAAAGCACGAGCAGCCAGGTGGTCTTCCCATAGCCACAGTCCTCAGGTTATGGTGTCCAGCAATTCCTACACCTTGCTAGACTACGGCCCCCATCCTGTTTCTGAGCTAATGTAAAGCTTTCCTAAAGAAGCAGTTAAAAAAAAAAAAAAAAAAAAAAAAAAGACTGTGCTTTAGTTTCATTGCATGCAAATTTTGAAAGTAGCACTTTATAAATGTAGTCTAATTATTTATTATTTCCTCTTATTTCAATAAGTATTTTCATTAATTTATTTCATTAAATTGTGGAGATTATTTTCAGAAGGAGCAGAAATGTAACGTAGTACTTCCTAACTGGCTATTAACATTTCTGTTTAATTTTTCTGTGGTTGCTGAACTACAGTAAGGACTACAACCCCAAAACAACACAGAATATATTGACTATCGAGTCACAGGATCCTGATACAAATGAAATTTTATAACACCTGAACAAGATACACCAGGGCTGTACTGTTTTAAAACAACCCCAGCATGAAGTAATAAAGATCATTGGACTGCATATTCTGTATTCGTATTATAAATAGCATATAAATGCACTGCTTAAGTGATATAATACCAGACACAAACACAGGGAGAGACCCATCATGCCAAAAAGCAAAATTAAAATGCCGAGAGTAATAGAAGAAAATAAAAAGCTGTAAACCTGTACTAAGCAGAGCCTCCCCAAGCCCACCTGATCTGCAGAAAACTAGTGGCATAAAATAATTTGTCAGATTCCCTTAGAAATTTAGAGGTAGCTGCAATTTCTTTCCGATGCTCTGTGGGGTTATCCCAGCTGCTCTAATTCCCTTGCTGGAGGCGCCTCTCCCAGGTCTCTGTTAACCTACRGAATTATTCCTTAGGGAGCGATAAGGGGCTCTCCAGGGCCGACGGGACCTGCCTTGGAGAAAGGCAGCRGAAGGTCCAAGCGGGAATTAAATCCACCTAAATCCTAAAGGAGTTTTGCCAACRTGCCACGTGATTGTGCTCACTCTGACCAGCATTAAATGGCAGCTCAGGCACTTTACAAGGTGCACAACCTTAATTAATGCCAACTAACATATTGCTCTTAACAGGCACCTGATGAGTTTCAAGTAACTTGGCAAATATCGAGCGAAACAAAATGACCCCTCCAGCAAAAAAGTTGCTCCTCAGCAGCAGCCCAAGCAGCCCACACTGCTGGTTCTGCCCCAGCTTCTTCCCCTTTGCCGAGCTGGAGATTCATATTTTTCTTTTTGTAGGTTCAGTGGCAAAAAAAAAAAAAAAAAAGAAAAGAAAGAAAAAAGGAAAAGTTTGTTTTCAACTTTCTGGTATCAGTAGGGAAACAAAGTGCCGATAAAAAGGACAAACAGGAACCCCACACCTGACAACAATGAAGAATCTTGCTTTCAAACATCACACAATTGGCTGACACTATTTTTTTTAATGGGCTAGCAGCTGCGTGACTCATTTATGTATGTTTTGCCTGCCTTAGCACTAAGTGGACTGATGTAAATAGGAAGTGATGAGGAAAATCAATTCAGGGCAAACACATTTTTTTTTTTCAAGGCTGTAACAGGAAGAGATAGGAAGCCCAGGAAGATACTTGATAGATATTCAACTCTGTGGAAAAGAGGAAGTAGCGTGTTGAAGTACTGAGCTGGTTATTTTGAGTTGCGGAACGGAAACGGGATACGGCGCAGAGAGGATGCAGATAGGATGCATCTTGTTGCATAGCAACCCAGGGAATAGAAGCTCCYGCATGTAACTGAAGACCATCTGCTGGGACGAGAGGGAGAGAAAAAACACGTGTTTAAAGGGAAAAAAGGAAAAAAAAATGTGCAATACCAAAGAAGGAAGTTTAGCTGCACTCTGTGTGTCCTGGCTAAATCACCCCCGGCAAAAGTTTAAGGAAGAGAGGAACTTAAGTGCACGATATAGAGCTTCCTTCTGCAGGAGCTTTATTTGTGTCGAGGAGGTTCTGAGGGAGCCAAACTGGGGTAAAACAGGCAAACTGCCAGCAAAGATCCTGCCGGTTAGTTCCTTTACATTAAAAGCAGCCTGGGACACCTTTCATTTCCTCAGCACTATTTGCAGAAAAGCCAGACCAGCTGGTAACCTATGGGCTCGCCTGTGCTATTTCACCTTCCACCAAGTGCCACCCAGACATCATCCTGCTTGGGAGATACTCCAGTCCTCACCACACCACGGATGCCCTCTTCCTCGTACAACTAAATGTGATTTTTGGTGGCAAAATAAAAGAACTCTAGGCTGATTTCACTAGTTTCCTGAGCTAAGTTTGAATCAAAACTCCCTCCAGTGTTGGTGACAGTTGTATAACAATAAAAAAAAAAAAAACTAGTAAGGAAAGAAAAAGCGGGAAGCATTCTGGAAAGAAGTGTTTCCCTGGAGATTTGGCAAGCATCAGTTGTCAGTCACAAACATCTTCCTGATATACCAAAAAAGAGRCTTTTGCAGAGCTTTATCTTCTTGTGCTCCTGAATGGGTGGAGAGACAGCAGAAGAGGTAAAACTTGCAGTTCCTCAGCCCCACCTTAGCTCTCTAATCCAATATCTGTGCCAGGATGAGTTAGACATTAAACTCCCTTTCAGCTATGAAAGAAGAGGCTCTAGAGATCAGCTAAGTGCATTCCCTGGTGACTCTCCCACCAAAGTCAAAGGGAATCGTGTCCTTAGTTCKAGTAGGAAGAACAGATCTCATGCAGAAAAAATATTGAAGAAATCACCGCTGAGCAGGAGGACATGGAAATTGTTCCTTTTAACCTGGAGTGACAATTTTGAATAGAGAAAACACCCTGGTCCTAGGGATCCGCTCTGCCCCCAGGGGAGATGTCAACTGCCCTGGCAGCTACACAGTCTCCTCTGCACATGTGGGTCCCAGCCAGGGTTRGGAGGGAGCCCGTGTGGGATGTTGAGGTGAAGCACACACCGCTCTCCTTGTCTTCCTCATCCCCTTCTCCTTTCTTTTCCTAATACTTCATAACAAAGACATTTCAGATGAGCTCAGCATCATTTCCGGAGTCACGCAGCGTGTAATTGTCGAGGAGATAACCGTGTTGTAACCGGCGYGTCAAATTTACGCTCGCGTCCCGCGCCGCAGCGCGCGGCTCCCGGAGGCACTGAGGGCTCCTCTGCTCCTGCTCCAGCAACGTGGCTCGTGGGACCGGCCCTGCCCGTGTCACAGACACCGTCCTGGAGTCCCCAACCTGCCGGAGACGCCTCCTTAGCCAAGGGATGCCGTTTTCTCCATCTCCAAAGGGAACATTCCCTTCTTGTAGAGGTGAGTCTAAAGCATGAGGGCTGCAGGCCAGAGCTGAGCACGGGAATGGGAAGGAGGCAATGCACCCGAAGTGCTGCCTCCTGGTGAACCCTCCACTGCTCCTTGTTGCACTAGGAACCAGGAGCATCAACCTCAACCCACCCTCAGCCCGGCTTCATRAACCACACGTGCCTCCTTATGCTTCAGCCTGGGCCCTGCTCGAGCGCTGCTGCTCGTGCCACCAGCAGAGCTGATCCCCAGCCTTGCACAGCCTGATCATCGTATGCAGGTGGCAGCAAAAGCATCCACTTACCCACACGCACACACACCGGTGCACGGCAAAAGTGTAAGGCAGAAACACCAGGTAACAGCTCCTGCAGGAASTTGGAATGAAAGGAAGTCTTCATTGAACGTGGTGCCAAAATAACGCTGATTCCACTTCAAAAAATACTCTGTCCTTTGCCTTTGTGATTGGAACCAGAGCAAAGCTGTAAAATGGGCTGGTTGGTTTATTTTGAGTAAATAAAATCTGGAAAGGTCACAAGCCTGTCTGTGTGACAGGAGAAAAACACAAGCTCCTATTACATCTAGTTAGATACCCCTCAAGCCCATATTTGACTTGAACTGCTAAACTCCAAGAGTTTCTCCAAAATAAGGTACAGAATAATAAGGTATAYCTTTTGCTGTCTGCTAAGAAGTGGGAACTTTGCATCTCCTGCCCTACTCTGCCCCTGCACCTCACGACAAGCCAGACCAGAGCTGCACTAGGCCCTGCTGGCTGCTCCTCAGCATCAGGCTCCCAGCAAAGGCGGGTGACGAGATCCTACYGTATTAGCAACGGGAGAAACTGAGCTGCTGTTTCAACGAGGGGAAAATGGGAAAAGAAACCCACTATGCACTGGATACCCCTCTTGTATGAGGGCTCTGACAAGAATTATTAAGCTTTAACATAAATAAAGACTGCAATGCAAAGAGAGCTCTTGCTGAAGTCATGCCAGAGCTAGAGTACAGAACTGTTACCTGGGAATGATGTTTCAGCTGGTTTGGGATTTATTTTAAGCCTAGGCTCCTTGTGCTCAGGACRTCTTGTGACTTTTAGAAGCAGAGCACAGGTGTAGGTGTTTACTGTAGCAGGCATTAGGAAGAAGCTGATAAAGGCAGCCTTGGCCATTAGAAATTCTGTTCCCAGATCCCTGCAGAAGCCCTGGGCAAGGGGATGCCCTAAGGCCAGACTTTCTTACTAGGAGGGTATTATACAAACTGGCTCCAGGATGGCCCACSTCTACATGCATTTTTAAATAGAAGAACAGGAACTTTTAATTAAAGAAAAGCCATGTTTTCAGTGAGGTTGAGTGAACAAAAATTTCTAACTCATTTGATGCGGAGTCTTTCAGTAGGTATGAAAAGGACTGTGTTAAAATGACAGATGTAACATCCCCTGCAAGCCTGTACATACATGCATTTTCAAGCAAGACTGTCTGAGCATAAACAAGGTTGAGTTCTGTGCTTTTTCTCTTACCTACAGTGTGTCTATCAAAGCAAACCAAGGAATTGTGCATGGCTAACCTGTTTCTGCACTGAAAACATGTTAACCTTGCTTTGTTAACTGACGTAAACAGAGTGAAGTTTTTTTCTTAAAAAAAACTTTCAAACTTAAAAAAAAAACATTTAAAACAAACAAACAAACAAAAAAGACTGCTCACTTTATTTCACCCTTAATATATGAATCACTATTTCACACAATTGGGACAAGGCTCCTAATCCACTGAATCGTTTACCTACAACTGCCTCCCACCCCCTGTATGCCCACAGACTATACTGTAGAATATTCCATATGTTGAAAGAATCTAACTGCAAAATTATTCCTGAGTTTCACTTAATAAGCAAAAGCATTAAACGTTATTATCTGCTCACCAAAGAGCACTTTCATGGAAAAGTCTTTAAAAAAAACAGTAGCATTTGCAGAGGAAATGGGGCCTACTGGAAGATTGATGTTCTACAGATTATATTACTTTTCCGTATGTGTAGAATAAATAGGGAAAAAAAATGTAATCAGCAATAGGATAGCTTGAAATATTTTCTTGCTAATATAAATCCATCTTCTTAACTACATGTAACAGGGTATTTGAATTTCCAGTTGTCTTCCTAAGCATTGTCTCATATGGAATGCCTGGGAAGAGTTATCTCACTTGCCCCATCAGGAAGTCCCGAGTCACTTCACAAAGAGATTAACACACACAGTGCAGGTTTGGGTTGCTCCCGAATAAAACCTGAAGCTCTGCTGACAAAACTGAATTTATGGCATCATAGGATAGGAACTTTGGCATCCCACTCTGCTTCTCCAAGGCACAGCCTGAGCTAATTGTCTTGTGCCTTATTTGATATTTGAGCACCACATTGCACGGATGCCAGTGAAATTGTTCCAGGATTTTTTTCTTCAGATTAGTATTTTTTCCATAGTATTATGCTCTCTTCATCTGGCAGGAAAAATTATACATTATTTCTGCAACATAATTATAAGCACAGTCAGTGTGTGTAGAGGGGGAATTCTTCATGTTATATATATTATATACACACACACACACGTATATTCATATAGAGATAAGCAAAAACCTTGCAAAAATCTCAAGTCTGACTAAATGAAGCAATCCCTGTTTAYTGGATGTATCCTTTAAATGTTTCCAAAAGTTGTTTTTAAGCCCAGCAAAGGAGATCACTAAGAATAAGTGGCTGTAGTATGTAGACATATATGTTTACACACAGCAATACTGGGCTTCATATATACACACCCACATAATAGAAATATTTTATTAATTTCTCACAATATATATTATATATACAGAAATATGGCTAAGTATTTTGACTTAATATTTTTATTGTTGGGCTTTAATTAGCTAATAATTAGCTCATAGCACAAAATCATGTTCATAAAATAATCTCTTTACACATTTGCATRGTTGGAAGAAGACCACCTGAATAAAGCAAGGATTAAGCAAACAACTTAATAAACAAAAACAGAAACCCAAGTTAATTTTACATAAAAGAACACCACATTTTCCAAAGATTTTCTCAATGAGTTAAAAAGGCAGCAGGTACAGGCCCTAGGCTTCTTTAGAGGCTGCTTTGTGTATCTAGAAGTTATTGTATATTTACAGATTATATCTGGACTAGATAAGAACTACTATTTTTTTCTATCAGCTTGGAGAGATAAATAAAGTTAAGATGACTTATCTGATATCTAAAAGCAAATTCGGATCATTTGCCCAATCTACCAGCACTGCCTTTAAAATAACAGGTGGCACAGAGCTCACAGTCTGCAACAAATTCTTTCGTATAAGTTTACTTGCCTTTTTTTGTGTGTTGAAAATAAGGAGTTGTGTGTGAATAGTTCYCTTCAGGATTGTCCAGCTTCCTTCCACCTTCTTAATGGCCCTTCTTGCAGCAGGACATCCTGCATTTTAGGAATTTCAGTTTGTTATCTCAGTAGCTTTAAAAGCATTGTCTGAGTCAGGAGTTTTCTTTTTTGTCTTAAGTGCTGGTATGCAGCTGGCATTTAACCCCAAGCACATGTGCACACTCACAGATCTGCCTTTCAAGCTGGCTTGGACTCACTGCACACTAAGGAGCACTGCACTATGACCAGGGTGTCTAGGATGCTCTGTCCTCACCCCTTTAGCTGGCAATAGCAAAAGGCTTAATGTAGCTTCTCATATCACTAAAAATTGTTTCAGATATTCCATATGTGTTAAATTGTTTCAGATATTCCATATGTGTTGATATGCCCATATATACACACCCTGCAAAATTCCTTTTTCTATTTTCCTCTCCCCCAGGAACCCGTGACCAGTTATTTCAACAGATAGTCAGCAATAGTAATATTATTCTACTAAGACTTGATTCCTTCTGAAATGATCATTACCAAGGAGGCTGAAGCTTTCTAAATCTATGGCAGCTCAGGTGCCACACCAGGATTAGCCAAGTCATTACTACCAATTTAATTTTGGTACAAAAGTGAACATTATAGGGTGCCTGCCAGATCAGGCAGCTTTCAGCTAAGTCAATGCTCCTTCTCTGCAGCCAATTGCTGGGGATACAGAAGAGTTTCCCAGCCTGAAATAAACTTCAACAAATGTGCAGAGTGGGCCAATTATTAGCCCAGTCCTAAAACCAGACTTGTGCCAAAATGGAGTTGAAACCGGGGCTAAAAAGGGGCACAGGAAACCCTGCTGGTTTCATTTTTTGGTTTGTAAATACTCCACAATGCAATTGCTCATCCTCCAAGCTTTATAGAGGCTTGGTGCTTGCTCAGCGAGACTCAGCAGCTCCTCTGCCAGGAATAGGTCACTGGATCAGGAGCCACACTCGAGTTTTATTTTAGGCTCAGCCACAGGATTACCGTACTATCTTAAGCAAGTCATTGAAACACTTCACACCTTATTACAACATTATGTGACATGACCTAGAAACCACAGTAATTTGGGGAATCAGATAAGAGCTACTGATATTATACTTGACTGCATACAAATGTTAGTCAAGCTCTACTGAAAATAAGACACTATTTAGGGGTACTGGGTGCATCACAAGGTATCGATTACTAATCATTGTAATGAGGCAATACCTTAAAGGTAGATCCATACTTTTTTCTGAAGTTAGTATGCTGCATAGTTTGTCTCTATGCTTCTATAGAGACAAACACCAAATTAATATAGGCTGCTATTCTACTACTTGCATTTTTGGTATTGGTCTTGATATCTATTATATTCATTACTGCTCCTTACAAGTTGCCTTGAGGAGCTTGGGACAGGCTAAACCAACAGTATTTCTGCCTTTCAGAATTTGCTCTTATGAGTTGTAAAGAGTTCCCCATGCTCTTCCTATTAAATTTTCATGCAGCCTTGCACAGGCCCATCTCATCCCTGCAGCAATCTCTGCACACACTCCTGGTCATCACTGTTATCACTACACGTGTGTCACACCTCAGAGCAGAGCTGCTGAGATCTGGGACTGCCAGCATCGTTCTCTCCTGTATTGCAATACTGCTTCTTTGCACTCTTACTTCAGAGACTTATTTATGTAGCTCTATATAACACTCCTCATTATTTTCTGTATTACCTCCCTTTCATGTAGCATGCTAACAAGGGAGAGGATAATAGAAATTAGAACAGATCATGTTTTTATTATATAAGACTGTTTTTCCCCAATAAGACTCTTGGGCTCAAGAGCCCTGAATGCAGGAATATGCACTTTGAGAGAGCAGAAGCAAATACCAAGTCCTGTGTTAACATGTAATGACTTTAAAGAAAATAAGTAAATAAAAGGGAAGAAGGCAGGATTACCGATACTCTTCTTCAGGGAATCGGGATGTTGCTCCTCTCCACTGCCCTGAGTACCCATGCTCTGCTGCAAACATTTTGTAATCACCCATGGAAAGCCAAACACTGTAATGCTGAAATCTAGTACACTGGTGATACATTATCAGCCTTTTTTTTTAACCCAAAACACCAGAATTATATCAMTTTTTAACTAAAATGCCTTGGTTAGGAACAATGCTGTGAGCTGAATCGAGCAATAGAACATGAGGACCAGGGTGACCAACGCAAACAAGAGAAGGGCATCAGCAGAGCTTGTCCACTGRCAGACTCCAGACAAAACACTAGTTTACAAACAGTTAGATAAGATTTTTCCATTATGATGCCTCCTCCACATAGCATTAAAGAACATGCAGTTCTCTTCGCTTTATACTGCACTTTTCCCTCAAGGATATAGTTAAAATAGCATTTACTCAACTTTGAATGTAACCTACAGGCTGAGGAGACTCTGTTTCTTCACTTGTAACATCTCATCTTTAATTTATCACTATAATCAAGCATCATCAGCCCAAACTTCCAAGCCACACTCCCAAGCTGGAACASCAGAGCATGAGGATAGCCGTGTGTCAGCATAGCAGCTGTGGGTATGCATTCCTTTTTACCTCATTTCCATCAAAACTGGGTTGTAGTGAAGGTTTTAAGCACTTCAGAACTAATGAAGCAGGCTAAAAATTAACTGAAATGTCTTGGGTGAATATTGCCTGACGCTTGAAGGACAGTGTCTCAAGTCTCTGCTATCCTGAGGTTTATGCAGACTTCTCATCAAGCAAATTGAGGACGGACCACAGGGTAAATGCAACCATTTGCATTTGATTGTATTTTACATCCCCCCRTTGTAAATGGCTCTACAAGGTGATGGTCAATAGCAAATCAGGCCCAGTACCACTATTGCTTTAGAAGCATCTTTTTGCTCATTGCACTTACTCTGCTTGATGGCATCCAGCCTGAATGCACTCGAAATATGTACAAATTTAATCAAACTGTTGATCGACAGCTCTAAAAGAAATAATGGCTTTGTCTTTGTGCCTTGGTCATAAAAACATTATTCAGTCACAAATATTCTAAAGGCCCCATAAAAAAACCAACCCTCTAGCATAAATCAAAGAGGGCAAACCTTGCAAAGCAATATCACTGATGTCTATTATCCAGATGTGATTGATTAGCTGCATGCCCAAGCCTCATCTAAGTGCCAATCCATGGAGCRCAATACAAGCACACTTGTGTCTAAAAATAGCAAGAAAATAACTTKGCCAGATAAAACTTGCCAATTTGGTCCTAATAACACAGAACATCTAAATTAGGAAGTTCTCAAAAATAACACAGTAAAGACGAAATGGTTTGTAACAGGTATGGCTACTAGAAGGCATAAAAAGCAGCAGCAAGGCAAGCACATTGCACTTCAGGATTTGGTTAATATGCATGAGCAAAATAACTATAGTTTTATTATAGACTTCATTAAGCAGTTTCTACACTACCAGGCCACCAAGATCAAAATTCTTGGCATTTTACCTATCTATTTTTTAAAGGTATCTTTACAACTAGATTTTTTTTTTCCTCTCAGATTTAATAGTATCATAACTTGCTTATATTGGGAAGGAAAGATTGTCCATACACTTGATAACAATTTCAAGTCAAAAAAGTTTCGAGTCTGGTTTATACTAGGTTGTACATGCTCTCTCCATTTATAAAGTCTATATTTTCTCTCCTATATCAATCTCAGCTTTAATTCTTAGGAATGAGCAAGTCAAAGAGTCTAGTTGACTTTGCTAAAAGAAAAGAGGCTTCTGCATCAAGTTTTATATTCCTAGAAATTAGAAGTGTCCTAAGCTTCCACGTGCAATAGTATATCTGCTTCAGTTGCTGTCTACAACTTTGTCTAACTGCATGGCAAATGCAATATCTCAGCACTTTAATATGTACTTAGGTAGGACAAAAACTTACTTTTGTTGTCACTTTTCAAAGTTCACAGTAGATCTTTACTAAAATGAACATGGCCTGCACCTCACAGGCAGAATAGTATTTCTTAGAGTCTCACGTGAGGTTTGCCGATAAATCTTTCTCAAATACACTGGAAAAAAAAAAACAGTATTTTTAAGTATTTATGGTGAATCTTTAGGTTCAATTATGGCGAACCTTATTTCATTGTCATAACCTGCTTTTCCTTCTCCACATATAAAATAAATTTAACTTTTTAAAACAATTAAAATAATGAACTGTCAAGGTGTTAAGAAGAAATAAAACATGAATAAAATACACTAATTTCAAAAAGAACAGCTATGTCGTGTTTTTTACTTTTATAGGTCTTCCTCCAGTAAATTTAAATTCTTAAACACAGGTTAGTTTCAACCAAATTTGAAAGAGCACTGACAACCTGAAGGACGAAAAAGTTCCTTTTGATCACTATCAAACTAGAGAAGAAAATATGCATTTGGGGTCCACAAGAAAAAGACATGGCTTGCCTATGAGAACTTTTTATTCCTGATTTTTTGCTTTCATGAATTCAAAGTAGCATTTTTTTCTGCTCTTTTTAAAATATTGTCTTACATACCTTCTGTCTGGTTCACTGCATACGGAGGGGAGGAAAACCCTGTTTGATTCTGCTGAGTGGTGGATCCAAACCTTCACACACAGTGGCCTTGTCCCAGACCTCACTGAAAGATATAATGACATTTTTCATATACAGAAACTATACTCACAGTTTAAGGTGATATTGGTTACGCTTGAAGATACCAGAAGGGAGCTAAGTGCACATTTTTGTCTTGTTACCTTGACACAAGAAACCCAGCCTACACATTTACTAATCTGCAGCCACGTGTTGTGTTATTAGATTCAAAAATCAGATTATTATTAGATTTAGAAAATAACTGTCAAGGGTCTCCTGCCTATTTAAGTTTGGCCAGAATTTCCCATACTTCCTGTGTACTTATTTTTTTGTTGATCAGAGTGTTAATCAGCCTCTCAGAGCCTGAGACTCTTCTGGAATGGTAAAATGTGCCAAGGAGCTTCAGTATAGAACAATATCAGACTTCAGCACGTGAGCCCCAAATCAGGAAAAAAATCCATGCAAACAACATTTTTGCCATGCAATAGAGTCTAAATTAATTAATGGAATTAAAATTTATGCTTAAAATGATACAATATTATCAATATGCACTAAAAACAGCGTGTAAGTTACTATTTTAGCATGATTTTTATCTTAATGTCTTCTWCAATATGTTAAAAATGTAGAGTACTTTGCCAACCTTTGTACATTTAAATGTCCTTGAAAGCTGTATTAAAATAGCTTTGTTAAGCCTTCCTAATATAGCATAATACTGGTAATATCTAACGATAGGTGATGGCCTGAATCATAAATGCTTTTCTAAACTCATAGTTTAGAATTGGTTTTAGCATTGGATGTTCTGGCCTGATCAGACACTCCTGCACTGAGGCAATCAACCAAAACTAGCAATTGGCATGAAAATTGCTGTACAGGAAATTGGCTTTTTTCATCCCCCACTCTTCTTTCATTATGTCGTTGTGAACTCTATAAAAAACAGATTAAGGGGAAAATTTGCAACTAGGAAAGACTAACAGGAAAACATTTTATAAAATTAGCTGGAAGTATATTTTTTTTTAATTCTGAGTGAGATTTTTGTAGTTAAGAAGAATGATATTAAAAATTAATCTTTTCAATTTTATATTTCAAAGCATGATTAATTGATATGCCACAAGTCAGACTGACTGAATACATCCTTTCCAAAGGATGCAACCTGTCAGCCTCAGCTGGGACACTGAACTTGTTCTGCTAACAACTTTTAATTATATATCAAGTAGTCTGCTGGCAACTTTTAATTATATAAAGAAGAGTGTCCTTAACATTTGATTTTTTTTTTTTTTTTTTTAAATCAATCACAAACAATTTGGGAGTATTAGTTACTTTCAAACAATGAATCTGTGTATCCCAAGTGAATTCTGAGACAGTTTCCTGAAACATTCAACTTGTGCCACAAATATTACCGGAAAGTAATACTAACATGCTAAGAACACCTTGAAAAGATTCATTTTTTTTTATGTTTTTGTTCATTTACCTCTTATCTTCAGAGTTTGTTTTGATTCTCATTTTCTATAGCACTGTTCAACCTGCAAAGGGTGGCAAGAGCATCTGCAGTGAGATGCACTTTTAAGCACACTATTTATTCTAAACCTGAAATATATATTATTTTCAATTGCCTAATTAAACCCATTCTCCCTTGTTTTCTGCCTTAGAACAGATGCACAGTGCATTTGCTTTGCATGCTGACAGGTTTTTGGCTGCTTGTAAATCCTGAAAATATTGATCAGTTAAAAATATTCGGATGCTTGCATCCCTTGATTCTGCTTACCGCAGCCTTTTCTCCTGGTCAGCTAGGAGGACTCCAGCAATTTTGCTATAATGATAAATGACCCCCATAGACAGGTCACTCTTTTTTACCTAAAGCCACAATTTGCTCCTTCCTTTAGGTCACAACCTGATTTTTCAGGGTGACAGATTTATTACTTTCTTTGTGTGCTAAAAAACAAATCACCAACAATTGCTCAAAATACAGCCCTGTCACAATAACTTCGAGCACTTCCCAGCCAGAATGATGCAACACRAGAGTTTTTTTCCTGTTTTTAAGGCAGCACAGCCATTTGCACACTTACCACAGCTGTCGTGAAGAGGAGGAGCTTGGCTCAGTTCCCTGTGCACRGCACATCCAGGCTACTCCCCAAAGAATAAAACATTCAAAACCTTATTATAAAGCACCACTGAGTCTTTATTAATAASGGGTGTCACCTTTAAATAAAGGTTGTGACAGAGCTATATGAACCTGTTGCTGATGATCAGACTTTCGGGTGGAAGCAGCAACATAATGTTTGCCAAAATAAAGGGAAGCTTTCCCGGCATCTTTAGCACCTCCCCGTGTCCGAACCACGGGGGCAAATTAGGATCACTATCAATTTAAAGCTGATATTTTTAGCTTCCTCAAACATTTCTGTAGAGACCTTCCTCAGACTGCTTCGGACAATACAATGATCTTGGGATACTGGTCCACACAGCCTCACAGAGGATACTGTTTATTGCTTATTTGAGCAAAGTCCAGGTCCTCAGTCCTAGAAACCTGTGCTCCTGCTGTAGTTCCACAGTCGGAAAACCAATATAACTGAAACAAGGGTATCTAAAACAGAATAGCTAGGTAAGACCTCATGCATGGCCCACCAAGGGATATTGCATTTGCTTTCCAAATTTGCTATTGCAAGTGCTAGAGCTGGTAACTCAAGAAATGAAGCCCTGAGCAGTCCTTGCACCTCCCAGAGCCCATCAAGGTAGCCAGTCAACACACAAGACAGACACACTCAGGATCTACACTAGYGTAGTGTTGACCAGGCAAATGTGACCTCTGCGTCTGCAAAGTTCTTATCACAATAACATTTCTCATCTTTGCCCTCAAAAAATAAGCCATGCTAATGAGGGTGTTTTGAGAGATGGCATATTTTATAGGAGTACTCTATAGGAGCATTGGAATGACCAGGAAGCAATCTCATCCAGTAGTTTAATATCATGGMCAGCCAAGACCACAAACTCCAGCCCAAATATCCTGAGCAGAGCAGCTGTGACAAAGCTTTTTATCACATAATAATATACTCATTACAGAACTACTATTCTCCTGCGATGATGTTTGTAATACTGTGCCATTAAACACACTCACTGCAAACATGCTTCTGATTAACACATAATTTAATGGAACAGCTTTTGATAACCTAAGTGCTCAACTGCCGAGTACATAAAATAGCAGATACCAGCACCAGTTAACAAATGAAGCTGAACCAACTCACATACAGACTAGTGAATTCCTTGGAATAAGTTGCCAAATGAGATCACTGGAGAGAATAATGTAGTCAAAACTTAGGTAAAAAGTGACTCTGCAGGAGGGAGAAAGGGAAAGTGAGCACTGGAAAGTTCAGAGATAAAGCAATTAAGTGAGGTTGCCAAAAAGCTTCTTGGGGTAAAAGGCCCCTTGCTGTGTGTCAGCTCAAGTGCCATTTAGTCTAAATATTGCACTGAAACAAGCCATAATTTCAGTGCAATTGCTGGCATTATACTTCAGTCTTTTGGGGACAGAGAACCTCTGCTTCCACACAGCTTTYTCCCTGTCTGTTGTGACACGTGCAYATMGGAATCCCAAGGAATCACCTCACTACACCTGGATTCCACGCTCTGTCCCTTTGGGCTACTTCTAATTTAAGACACTGCTCTTCTGCAAACACTCCCCTTCCCAGGGTCCTTCTCCTAACATTCCACACCAGCTTCCCCAGCTCCTGAGCTCTACCTCGCACAGAGCTCGCAATAAATGCGAGCACCACCTAGCTGCTTTGCAGGAATTCCGACTGCCCTCCCAGCTGCAGCCRTGCTCATCCACACATCGGCCTCCAGCTGGCAACGCTCCCTTTCAGGAGGGCCACCCAGTGACCACCAGTTGCTTCCATTTCTGCCTGATGGTTCCACCAATGAGCTTTTCTCCTCCAAGATGTCTTTGATTTAAAAAATAAAATAAATATCAAAGTCCAAAGTCCACTGAATCTCATATGAGATTTTATACATAAAAGTAGAGTGAGTTTGATATAAGTGCTCAGAAACACATCTTTCCATGCAGCTACCTAGACTCCCCACACACGCTTCATATGAGAASAGGAGTGATAAGCAGCCTAAGAAAGTCTACTTAGCTTTACTGATATGTAAGAAAGACTATTTTACCTAAGATGCTTTTCGTATTGTTGAAAGAAATGACTACTTTTTTCAAACCTATCCCCTGAAAGAAAAGAAAATAAAGTTGGTGATCATTAGCCAGCTTTATTCTATTTACTGAGATAAGGTTTATAGCTCTGATACGAGACAAAATTCTCTCAGGACAGCTCATGCTAACCTTTTAGCACAGAAAGTATCGAGATACCAAAAGATGCTGTCTTGTCATGACTGCTGCATTAATCTAGGCTAGAGAGCACAACTTGGAGAGCAAAAAGTAACAACTTAATCGGGCTCTGTTGTGTCGCCAGCTTGTCCTCAGGTCCTAGAATAGAATCTACCCTTTTGCATCCATAACAGTTCATTATATTCACYGCTTTAGTTTAAACTCTCTTGACCATATTGCACATTACCATTTTGTAAGAGAATTTTCCATTTTTCTGAAAACTCACAAGAAAGTGACAGAGATTTTAAGTCCATTAAACCTCAGGCTCACCATTCTRATCTGCCTAGCACACAAACACTTAAACAGAGATATTCAAACTAGTAAATTCACCAAATTTCTTAGCTACATGCATCRGGAGAGGAAAAAACAATCTGATGACTTTCAAGTTAGTTTGAATGCACAGAACTGCAGGAAGCTGCTGCCCAGAGCTGGAGAAGAGCATCTCGAAAGCTCATCTGCCAGGTCCTCTCATGATTGCAAGCCGGAATGTGCCTATTAGACTCAGAGCAAAATAAAAATCACACTGCTGTACCAGTGCACTGGGAAATGCTGGATTTCCTTGCACGGGTGCCAGCCAGCACAGCTGCTAGAACAAAAGTTACTGCTGAGGATCAAATCACGGTGCTGTGAGCTCCTCCTGAACGCGGCTCTTCAGCGAGTTGGAGGGATAGATGGAGACAAGAAAGGGGAAGAGCCACAGAGGCCTGGTCTGCTCCGAGTTAAACACAAACCTGCATTACGGATTAAGGAAATCAAAGCAGCTTCATGCATAAACACACTATGTGTAGGGTCTGGTTTCTCCTATTTTAACTTGTTTCTGTAGAATTTCTGGAATAAACTTAAATTAATGAAGCAGAGATAGCCCTTAGCAAATATTTGTATCTATATTTATAAATATCTATCTTTAGGTGTTTATCAGTTTAACTAGCTTCAGTGCAAACCTTGGGAATGCCTGGCATCAGAGGAGAGAGAAATCTTGAGGCAAATACAGTTCTGCTGGCCCACAGCTGCACGTTTGCTTGATCCCAAGAGGCTTCACCAAACCTTCTTCCCTTTGTGCCCTCTACATTGACCCCACTCTCTAGTTCAGGTTGCTTTGTGGGCCTCTTCCTTTAGAAATCCATAGCAGACAAGGCCCACTCTTCCAAGTAGCCTTTGTAACCCAGCTGACCATCAGTGACTTGACTTAGATGTCACTACAATGTTGGTGATTCTGTTCATTGCCTCATTATAAAACTTGGAGTGATTTAATTTGATGTTTACCGAGATGCCAGCAATCCTCAGATCAAGACTGCAAAACAYAGAAGTCAAGATATATAGGAAAGTATTTCTCAGTTAACAACTCTTGAGATCAAAGATGATAGAGCTTTGTTTTCACTTACCTGTTTCAACCAAGCTAGGCCAGTGACAAGGTCCTGTTCCTCCCAGCTTGACTACACGAGAATAAGGACACAAGAATCACATCTAGACGAAACACTCAAACACCACGTTTGGCTGGGGTTAGAATAGAATGGGTGATTCTGTCCTTCTCTTATAGCTCCACAGGAGCCTCTCAGATGACCATAGGGGATTTGTGTTGAGATTCTCCGTTTTGATTATGCGTGTACTGCAACCTAATGCTTAATTCACAGCAAACAGGACTGTAAAAATGCTGCAGAATAGTCCAGCTACAGAGGATGAACCACGGACACCTGCACCTACAAATATGAACTGCTACTTCTGGCTAAAGCACATATTTCTGGTGCTGTCAATTATCAGGACCCGGCAGGACACACACACACTGCTCGATTGCACAAGATGCCTACAAGCCTCCTGTATAGCCAGAGTGATGAAATCCTAGCAGGAAGAGATATGATAACCAAAGGAAAACAGTAGCATAATTAAATGCCTGGGTGCACAAGGGGAGGCAGCTGCATCACTGAACACAAAAGATTCTGGCAGGACATCGGAGACCTCCACACTTCCCACCTTYGCCTGCTCCAAAGACCTCAGTCGAAAATACAGACATCAGTGAGCTGAGAGACCGAGTCTTTCCCATGAAGGAACAAACCACATCGGATCTTGAACCATCGCACGTTTCCTGCTGGCTGCGTGCATATGGGATGACTACCATGAACCTGGAATCACATTATGATTTATTCGGAGATAACAAAACCACACACAAGAAATGAGTTTTGCCTCTTCCTAAATGGCCTAAACTTCAAGCTCTGCGAGCTTGAGGCACTTGAATTTCTGAAATTAGCTAAGCCAAGCCAATCCKATTGCTCTTTGATTTAGAATTTTAAAGGAAAGGCTATTTCCGTGTTTAAATACTAYTCCTTTGGCATTACCTCCTTTCCCTTGGACTGCTAGCTCTCCCTGTCCCCACTGTGACCCTAAGCCYCCTTTCCCCAGGCACCAGCAGGAAGCACCCCACTTTGGGGCAGCTCTTCTAGCTCCAGTCGTATGGGTGGATATAGGTTACACAGCAAGCCTCACTGAAACAACCAAACAGAGAAGATGCACAAGTTATTTAATGAATAAAGGAAATTAAAATACCATTTGTCTATACCTTGAATGGCACTAGCTGCTCAGACTGTAATAATGTATTGCTAGGTTTTACTCTTGGGTCTTGGAAACTCTTTGTAGCCTCCATATCAGCTCAGGCAGCACTGTGAGCCTTCACACTGGCCCTTTCTAATTTTTACCTCCTTAAATCTGCAGTTCTCATCCCTTGGCCAAATCCATTTAAGCAGGGCTCACAAGTTAATCGTTAAACTTGTTGTTTGTAGTACCATTAATATAGGTCAAGCAGCACAATAGTTACAAGTGCTGAGAGGGAAGGTACATAAAGACACAGTAAGCAGTTCAGGACCTTATTACAACACGTCTATCAAACGCAGGGGTACAAACAATGTGTCTGATTCATCAAAAAGATAACTTCTGCTGACAGTACACACTGTTCCCTGGAGCCTCTTACGCATGGCTCAAAAATTAAAATTGGAAATGTTCACTCCACAGACACATTCTTGCCAGTGTGGGTATCTCAGCACAGTGAGCATTTCTATGCAAAATATCAGATACAGGAGAAGGAGTAATTCAGCTTTCATTTGCATCACTGAAAGAWCCCAGCAACAGCCATGACTTTACTCTGCATTTTCTCTCATGTAACTAAAGTAAAAAATTGTCCCACAGGGCCCAAGAAGATGCATTTTTCACTGTGGGATGCACAGGCATAATGCCTATGACAGGAATTACCTTATGCTTTATTCAGGAATATTCATAAAGACAGACTGCTCTGCCCCAATGTTAGTATTTCAGGAATACTGACAGCAAGCGCTTTTGCAAAACTAATGGCACATTCAAAGCTCACAACAAGGACTCAGTAACAATGCCCAGTGCCAGTCATTCACTGTCTGCCAGTTCAAATAACGTCGCTCCCGACTTGGCTCCCGAGCTCCCTGGCCGACGTTCCCAAACGAAAGGCAATTCCCAGGCACTGCCATGAAAGTGGGAAGAAGAGCGAGCCTCAAGGCCAGGAGTCTGCCAGCCACGTCCACCGGGGCACCTTCCTCCTAGTGACCACACTTAGCGTGACAGCACGTAGATACATCAGCCAAGTTTGTCAAAGGAAACGCATCTTTTTTCCTCCTTCTAAACCAAATGTGATAATGGGGGGCTTTCCTGACCAAGAATTTTGAAAGAATGTATAGCATCACCTTTCAAATAGTTTCTCCTTAGACCAAAAGAGCTATAAAATGCCTTTGCTTCAGCCTCTTAAGTTCGAAACTTTACTCATGCCTAAGATCTAGTAGGTCTAATTCCAAGACCACCAGTCCGAGCATTATGAATGTGGAGAGGAGGGATGAATTTGCATTAAGCAGGATATTATACTATACAAAACAAAAATAGACCTATCATTAAGGGAAAAAAAGTGGCCATAACAAAATGAAGTTACAATATGCATTAAATTTTTTTCAAATAAGGTACATCCTTTTTTAAAGATCAGTGGCAATCAAAACCACTTTCATCTGTTTACCATATCATCAAAATGCTTTGAATCTTCCTATGATGCACTTTCCTCACTCAAAGGAGTGGTGCTCTTCAGTACAGACTTACAGGAAACTCCACTGACATACAGTTCCTCCCATGAACAGGGATGAGGTTTTGTCATAAAGAATCTGGTTATATTAATACTAACAGCATTGATTCACACAATATTTTTTCTTGAGCAACAATGAAGATTTGATATGACTCATTTGACAACTACAAGGAAGAAAAGAAAGAATAAAGTCAAATAAACTAGCCGCAAGAACGGGAGAAACAAGAGAAGACAGTGCACACAACGTGTTGTAACTGCCTGTAGAAACACGTCTCCCACCCAGTGGATAATTTATGGCACATATTGACATGGTGGGAGCAAGGCTGCTTCCTTAGGAACTCAATGGACATCTCTGYACAGTCCTTTGGGAAGCAGGAGGTGGAGCTGTGCCTTGCTGATGCTCAGACTTGCAAGGGAATAAGGAAAGGGCTTGGCCGCCTTTCCCACCTATCGCTGTCCTCATAGCTCCTCCAAGATGATACCTGCTGAATTCCAACTTACCTTTTAAAATGGGAGGAAAAAAAAACCTAGAAACTTAAACCAAGTAAAGCCTGTAAGTCACCCAAACCAGTTGTATTAACCTGTTTCTAAAACATTGCTCTAATTCCAAAGACTTGTGTTTATTTCAGAGCTTTTGCCCTTTTGTTCCTATGATTCTCCTGTTCAAACAGAGAATTAGGATTAATAAAACTAAAGCTATGCTGCTAATAAAGCACTCAGTGTTGATAAATCAATACAATTCAGCAGTGGGATATAATTCTGTCTGAACCAAGGGAAGTGCAACAGTTCACTTAGTTTTCTACTAAAACATAAGTTGAAACATACCTGTCAGTAATGCTGCCCTAATTTAAGAACACACCCTTGTATAATGGGTGCAAACTTCTGTAAAGACCAATAGGACATACCAAAATGATTAATATTTATACCAAAACCTAGAACCTTACCAGTGAATCTATGTACTCAATTACTGCACAGGTGAGTGGATGGTCCTGGAAATACAGCACCTGCTGAAGAAATGTAGACTGCATTAATGCTCTATCTAAAAGTAGATGCCTTTCTTAAAGTAGGAACTAAATTCACCTTTTTGGGTTTCATCTTTAAATTCTGAGCTTTATTTGGGACACTCTTGTCATGTAATATGCTTAAAAACTACAAGTAGCCAGCTCTTCTTTACAACACGCCAATACCCGGTAGGACAATAGGGTCTTTGTATTTTGGAGTGACTCTAGGACTGAATCATATCAGAGATTCACAGTTCTCTAAACAGCTTCTCAGAACAATGGTATAAAAGCAACTGAGGCTTAAGGAGAAGTACAAAGTACAACACAYTGCAGCCAGCTTTCAACATTGTGGGCAATCAAGTCACATAAGATAAAGCAGGGATCACCCAATTCACTATCCAGTCAATTAGGTCTCTGTTTTAAGGATGAGTCTTTACATCTTCCACAAGCCGAAAGCAGCAGGCTCACAGATGAAGCACGTGGAACTCTGACAGTTTTTCCCTCGGCACACAGAGGTCTCACGTCGAAGGTTCAACTTTCACAAAGTTTTCATTCTTATAGGGTCAGCTTATATTTTCTAGCCAGCTCAGCTCCAAGATGGTTAGGCAGACCTTAAAACAAGTGGTGGATGCTCTGGGATGCTCAGATGGGGTGGGGCTGTCAAGCTTTGAGATCATAATTATTTCTACAGCAGTCAGGGTGTAAAAAGAGGCTTCACAGATAAGCGAGGAGATACGGCACCTTCTCATAAAGCTTGTCTAGAGCTCAGCCCAAAAGACAGCTTCCAGATATGTTAAGCATTCACATTTGAAGTTATCAACATCTTGACCTGCCATCTATCGGCTGCCTGAACTAAAGATTTTCAAGCGACCTTTCACAAGAGGATCAGTATTAGCCCCAAATCCCATATGAATCCACTACAAAGCACCAGAGCTAAARCTTTTTAACAGGGGGGAAAAAAAATAGAATGAGCATGTGGCAGAAGAAACRCTGGGGTTTGGGTTGCACAAGTTGTTCTGCTCGGGGAATAATTYTCTGAAAGAAGCTTTCTCAGTACAGCTGCTTCCAGGGGAGAGCACGAATGGGATTCCAGCTACCCATGGCATCTCAAGCAATACTGTGGGCTGCAACTTTTGACAGACCAAAGCCATGGGAATCCACTTGCCATGCTGCAATTGAKCTGTACTTATCCCAGAGAGGTGCAGAAATCCAGTGCAAGCWCAAAGGTTAAAAGCAACCCTTGTTRTTCCAAACACTACAGTGCGAAACAGTTTCAGCTTTAGGCTACCAGCATTGCCTGCTGTTTTAATGCTGTATATGCAGAATATTTACTGTACTCCTTTATAGAAAGAAAGCATTACTGGTTAGCAAGCAGCACAAAGTCTGAGTCAGGGAAAGTCTGAACATCCTCAACCCTACATTGAGGAAGGTGGTTGGCCTCAGTGTGAGGGCCAAGGCTAAGATGCACATAAGAAAGAAGCAGAGGAAAGCTACGCAGAAAAGACAGCAGAAAAACAAACAAGAGGAAAAAGATCCAAAATAGAAAAGGGTCAGAAATAAAACCAGTAACAGAATAAAGCAAGAAAGAAAAAYATCTGTGTGAAGTAACAAAATGTGCTTTTATTCATGGTGTAGACACATTTTGAGCTACAATAATTTCACTTGAATTCTTCTAGTTTCAAAAGTCCACTGATATTACAGGAGAAGTGATACAGAAATGCTTGACCTCCTGCCAAAATCACAGGGCTTGTTGCAAAATTACAGAGCATTTACCAGCTTCTGGAATTAAAACGTAAACTAAGAACCTCAATTCTTATCCCTTCCCAACATTTTACACAATCACAATGTCAGTGACTTCAAAGCAGCTCTCACCAGGATAAGTGAGGAAAAGACTCTAGTTTGCTTTGCTTTTTATAAAATAAATTATAGACCTGGTATGAGCCTCCTCTAGTGAGATCAGTAGCAGAAGGATTTGCCAATGATAAGACTGAGAAAACTGCCCATAATAAGGGATGAAAGCCTGCATTTGCACCAAAAACACATCTCCCTGTCTCAGCAGCTCTAGTTTTGTCCAACCTAGAAACTTTGAGTCAGAAGGAWTTCCTCCTTTCCACACCTCTTCTGTCTTTCCATAATTTGTCTGAGTTTTATACTGAGTAAATAACTGATCCAGTACAGTATTCTGGAGTGCCTGAATATTTCAGACAGAACTGAACATCACTGTAAAATTTTCAATATTTTGTAAAATGTGAAACTTTTGCTCCTTTGATGAGACTTCTGCACCTTCAAGGTGTGGCACAGAAGGATGCAKGGATGGAGTGAGGAGGTTCTTTTGGCAAGAAAATAAGAAGTTCCATAGTGACACCTTACACATCACCAGATTCAGAACCTGCCAATGTCATTAATAAGAAATGAAGATCAATATTCAAATCAATATTTACTGCTCAGTCATTACCCACCAGGAACTGATGTACAGGTGGCAAATAGGGTAGCTCAGGATAACAGACAACAGAAAACTATAAATGCATGGGGAAAATCCCAAGAAGGGCTATCAGACTGTCATTTCAAAAGCCTTTACCTTCCAAGTGCAGGTCCAAGCACACAGAAGCTCCAACAAGTCCGTGTGCTTCATTACAGAAGCAGTTATTGCTAACCATGGGAAGAAAAGAGGAGAATCCCTCTACAGGCTACAGAGGGAAAGGAGAACAGGATGTGAAATGATGAACAAAGTCACTGCTGACTTCACCAACAAGAGTAATCTTACTGAAGTAAGAGAACAATAAGTGACCTTCCCTGTATGTGAAGGAACAACTAATGCCATATAAAAGTAAGATTATTCCTCAAGATGGGGACCATAGCACTCCTACAAATAAATATCTGGGGAATACAGAAATTCAGAGAGATATTCAGCTAGCTTGCTTCACCAACTTCATGGTGGCCCTAAACATTCAATCTTGCCCTGAGCCTTCTGTTTTCTAATTCAAAAATGTGAATTGCTATAGAAAGAACAAAGATTTAGGCAAGGAAACAGTAGGGCAGTCATTTTTCTTTTGTATAAATAGTTATATTTTACAGCCAATGAGTCTCAGAGCAGTTTGAAATCACAACTTCATTGTGGAAAACCTGCCAGGGAGCATCAAGGACTAGTTGCACCTTAAGGGAAGCAAAATGAGGACCAGCCACAGCAAGGGCTGGCCAAAAACAYCAGACATTACCAGCAAGAGACAGTCATACAGCTCCAGAACCAGGCAAGCAGAGCAGCAGGGTGGTAGCAGCAGGTCCTYGGGAGGCTCCAGGAATCCTCATGTGGAATCAAGGTAACAGGACAGGCCTGAAGTTGGCCTCAGAGAGCCAAACAAGAGCTCAGGCTCATCTACAACAAGCTCAGGGRAGCACTAAAGCCAGAGGCTGAAGATTAAATGGAGCCCTGGGCCATGGCAGAGGCTGTGGGTGGGCACAGCTGAGGCTCCTCAGGGCCATTAAGACCTAGTCAGTGCCCTCAGGAGCCTGACAAAAGCTTATTTCTTTAACCATTTTTCCACTATTAAGCATCTCTTATTGTGTATATGTGATAGTATTTTCCMGGGGTCATCAGCAGGTCTGCAGTGCTGATGTGCAATTTGTTGTCTGGATCACTACAAGTATTCCAGCCTAACTAGGGACTAGGCATCAGTGACCAGAGAAGAGGAACAGCGTTAGGATGAGATTAATGTGAATTTATGATTAATCAGAGTAATTAGGTATCTGTTACTGTATGTTGGWGTGGTAGAAACACCCAGAAGCCCCAGCTGGAGGCCACGAACTTAATCTAGGCTCTGCACAAACGGAATGGCTGAGCAGTAATGATTTGCATGCACAACTGCAGAGGCATTAAAGGTCTGAATCAAAATTGCTCCCTCCAAGCTCCCTTTAGAAATTCCAAGTGCTCTTGCTCTCCCCAGCCACACAAGCACCCAAGCTCTTTGGTTTTTATTGTGGCCCAAGTATATAACAAAATTACTACACCACCTGATAAACTGCGAACACATCATATAAACAGATACAAAAATATTAATTAATATGTTATCCTAATCTATTATTCATGTAACTTCACGAGGGACAGTATGTTCTTGAAGGAACGGAGCATTTCTCAGAACTTAAACCTATTTGTTCTGTTTTTCAGAACTGCAATATTGACCATGAGTGGTGCCTAAATGACTTAGAAGACAATGAAAAATATGTCTTTCTTCAATGTTACATACATATATCCATTGTACAAAATAGATATACTGTTTCGCTATGAAGCTTACACTTGGATATAAGTAGTTACTCAAGCTCAGATTTCAGCATATACCTCCAGAAGACAACCACCTTAAAATTTCTATTGCCAAGAGAAAGACTGATGTGCTGTTTAATTATTAGTGCCATAAACCAGAGCAGTATTTACCCACCTATAACAGAGCTTAGGAAAATCCACTTATCTCTCCTGCCAGGTGCTGCATTTCTCACCATTATTACAAAAATGATTAGAAATGTTGAGTTTCTGAGTGCTTTGTAACCCACTTTCCCCTCCTGCCTCATACCATTCCCAAAAATAAAATGCAGCTTTGAAAGTGGAACCAACTCTATTTGCTTGTTAGAGAGATGGAAAGAATGAAAGGTCCCATCTGCCCCTACACTCGTGTCCTGCTGCCACCATGGTCTGCAGGAAGGCCAAGCTTCAATGTAGCRTCAGCTTCCTTTGGGAGCAGAAATTAGTCAGAACCTCCTTGTGCGCTCAGAGCCTTTCAGAAATAAGTCTCCTGAGGTAAAATTYGATATTTCCATCCTGTCTCATGCTGCGTTTTGGTGGGACTTGACCATGGGTCTCTACTCTTATGTACGTATCTTGAAAAATCAGAAAATGTAGCTATGACATTCAAAAGGTACCAACATGGTACTTTAAGTCTCTTTTACCTCCCTTCCTTCCAAACTACTATATTCCTCTTTTTTTTTATTAATAGTGCTCAAAGAAGGAACTTTTTTCTGTACCCAAGTGCTATGTAAAATGATGGATGAGTTCACAACACCTGTTGCTGATATGTGCATGGAAGTAATTTCTCCTCACCTATTGCACAGAAATCTGTTCTTTTCTCACAAAGTCAAATACTCTGCTTATATTTCTAGTAAATATCTCCCAGATAAGCTTCAAAAAGGTTCTGTAAGTAACTAATTAATATCATTTTTCTTCATATGCCAATAAGTTAGGCTGTTGAAGAAAAGGAGGTATGCAGGAAATTCAGATGGAAGTTGTTTGGATGGATGGATTCATGGATGGATGGATGGATGGATAGATAGATAGACAGACAGACAGACAGACAGATAAATAAAAGTACCTGAACAGCTCTTCTCAAACCAAAAGGAGGACTTGGGGATTCACAGTTGTATACTGTCTTTTGCACAGAATTGATTTTCCTTCCTAAGCAGTCCTGAAGGTTCTCAAATCCTCACTTAACCTAAGTAACACAAATGTCTGCACTTACCTCCCATTCTAGATATTAATTTATTAGCAGAAATGCCATTGTAATAATTTATAAATCTCTTTCCACTTAAATAAACCTTCCCCTGGCACCAACTGGACTACTCTTTAAGAGGAGGTGGCTCAGCTTGTGTTTGGTAGGCTTTATGCCAGGGTCAATGCCACATTTGCCATGGACTTTCAGGAGAATGAGGACCGTGTCCCTCGTTTGAAGTGTGCTGGGCTGAATGTTTGGTTTTGTTGAGGTGTGTTGACAACAAAGTCAATAGTCCCTTGCAACGGCACGGGAAGATGATGAGGAGCACACGAGCTTCAGAAGAGTAATATGCAAAAGGAAAAACAACAGACTCAAGACTGATGTCACTAAGTTTGCACCTACATAAGGAATCGAGCATTGAAATTCTTTGAAAAGTGACTGTTCATTTGTCTATCCATTTCCAGAGCTGCCATGTTACCATCCCTACATGCCCAAATGAAACGACAGCAGAAAGAATGTCCGCTAGAGGAGAAACTACTACTTAATTCCATTTTTGTGGTTACAAAATAATTTGATATGCAAGAGTCAAAGGAGGGATTGTTGCCAAGCTTTTGAAATCAGGTACATTTTCTTTGAGGACATTTGTCTCGGGGACAAACAAGGGACAATTTCATCATACGAGAGCTGGCAAGAAAAAAAAAAAAAAAAAGTAAATGTTTTTCGATCCATGATGCAGAAAGTGCAGAGCTTCAGTGGGACAGCTCCTAAGCCTGACTTTACACACATCTTTCTGCACCTTTCTCAGCTGGGGCCCAAAAATTTGGCTGCTAAATATGAGGAGTGGCTGGATCCCTGGCAGATGTATATTGCCCTGGAGTTTTCCTGCAGATTTCCTTTCCCTCGTTGGGCTGGGTATAAAGAAAGCAAAGCAAGGCTGTGTGGTTATGCATCTAGCATGCATTCTTCTACCAATGGACACCATGTAGCAGAAAGGGAAAGCAAAAAAAAAAGGAAGCAAAAAAAAGAGCATTTTTAAATGGCCTTGACATTTGATACTAATTCAAAAAAGGGAAGGAATGGTAGCATCTGAAGCCAGAAGCATGGAGTTTCTTTATATTTCTTATGATTTAGTATCTTTCTCCCCCACGGATGGCAGATTCCTTCATAGAAATCTCGTAATATGGGCCAGCAGGGCTTCAGCAATGTCTCTGATGACACGGTGGAAAGTTTCTAACCACAGTATCATTTGCAGCATTTCTCTTTTATTTTATCCCTAGTCCCCAAAGACATGTTCTTTTTTTAATTATTTTTTTCTGATGGAATAAAGAATTGTTCTTATTTTGTATGAATTGAATTTCAAGTGCATTTGATCATCAAACGGATTAAAACAAAGAATCAAATTCTTTAGGTTTGTATAAAATTTGTTGCAATAGCTGGCTTCCGGCTTTCAGGCAGTCTGAACAGATAAAGAAAGTTCAGTGAACTTAGAGACACACATAATATCCATTTAACCAGCCTCATAAATCATTTTTTTTGCAATAAATAGGAAGATAAATTTACATAGCAGGTTTTCCTCTTAAAGCCTTTTTAAACCCCACAGACACTAATATTCATGATGTTGCTACAAGGAAGTACACTCACCTTACAAATATAAAAGAAAGAGGAGAATAACACTGATTTCCATAAGTGCACAAATCCTTGTGATTTTAATTGCCTCACATACCATTAGCAAAACGAGCGTTTATGAGTGTGACTCATTAATTGGGTGAGCAAAGATGTGATTTATACACTCTGCCATGGCAAGCAAAGCTCGTGCAGTTGTTGCTTAAGAATTTGGAAAGCACTGCAAGCCACCCCTGTGAAGTGATGGTGGGGACACCCCCATCCAGAGCAAGCCCAAGCCTCAGAAAGTCCTTGCATGGTTTCCTGCATCAACCCCTGCACAGACCTGCTCTCTGCCTCTAGWCCCGACTAAGTAAAGCCTGAAAAGCAGCTCAGTGCGAGCACCGGCTCAGCTGCCTGTCACGTTATCAGCAAAGCCYGGCTCCTGCGACAAGGTGCACGAAAGGGCCCGTGCTGCTTCACAGCCCCTGCAAATCCAGGAGGAAAAACTCCCGCTGACTTCCAGAGGCTCCACATCCAGCCCACAACAGAATAGCGTCGCTCTGTTTTTCAAGCGACTTGAAATACCAAATATCAGCTGAATATTCAGGCTTGTGTCTGACCCCACCAAGTGCTGAATTTATCGGGCTGCAGTTGAAACGATGGCTGGTGCTGCCACGAGGAGAGGAAAAACAGGCCCCACCAGCCACAGGCAGCACCGAGAGAGCCACAAGCTCCACACGGTGACACTTAAGGCCCTGTAGTGCCCCTGCATTGCCCCCGAGGTGTATGTGAGCAGGACTTGCCCCACTCATGGACACGCAGACGGATCTCCCTGTGCTCTGGCCCACAGCGCGACGCCCTCGAGCGTCGCCATTTCCCGCCGCGCGCCGCCGCGGCCTCAGAGGTGCGCGCCGTACCGCGTAGGCATCGTAACCCCRGGGCACCAATGTTTAACCACGCCGTAAAGCTCTCGCTTTATGGAGAAAAGAGTGTATGCTTTCAGCTAAACGGCCGCCCTCCAAACAGCCCAGAGCCGGGCTCAGACCTGAGCAGTAGGTGCCATAAACTGGTTTTGTCTGATAAAGCCCTTGGCAGAGATTTGCTCATGCTGTTACTCAGGGTGGAGAAGCCCAGGCGCAGTCATAGGCCTCCCTTAAGGAATCAGTGTTTGCTTGTTTTGCCATCCCAAGAGTGTTTACAGAAGCCCAAACCACTGTGCTTGCTGTCCACTGTGCAAAGAGGTGATGACATCGAGCACACGGGTCACAAGTCTGAGCTTGTAGTCGTTTCTCTTACATTGCTATGGCTTTTCATCCACTCGCTATGATCTTATGACCCCACCACTTTACAACCTTCCCCTCTCTGGGCTTCATAGCACCTCTCCACTCCAGGTTAATCATTTCTCTGCCATTATCTGCCAAGAGCTCTTATCTCTTTTGCTGTCACTTTATAACAGGGTCCTCTTATCAAGCTGTACAACATCACGTGATGATGCCAAACCTATCGCAAGTTCCAATTCTCCTGATTAGAGAGTATCACGAAATGGGATACATGGTTTACAGCAGGTCACTAATGCTGGAAAAAGTACAGAGTCCACTGCAAGACATGCTTGTTACTTTCTGAATTCTTGGATAATTTTTTTGTTGTTGTAGTTGTTGTTGTTGTTCATCACACCGACTTTCACTGAAGGCTGTTATAGCCTGGGCCTCAAGGCCAGAAAAGTTTACAGGCTGCACCTCTTCTGTACTCAATGCTGTACCCCTTGCACCCAAGGGTACTGTGTATTTGTACTTAATAATGTCTTCTAGTTCTCACACAGCCAACATACAGGAATCTATAAAACACGGACTTACATCAGTTGGTAAGTAACAGTTTTCTGACTGTTTTGATGACTGTGTAAATATACTAGACTTGAGCCTGTCCAAACTGAAAGAAAAAAAATCATTATAGTGGGGCAAGCCAATAGAACTGCTGAATTTGCGTGCGGACTTAACCAAACAGGAACTTTGTGATACTAGGTAAAAATGTAGGAAAACAGCTGATGAAACAGAGAAGAATTCTTTTCTGCAGAGATAATACAATTATCATATATATCATCAGATTATTAATGGTATTTTTATCTATTTCAGTTGCTAGTAACTGTGAAATTGTGTGTGTATAAACATACAAGAAAAGCCTAAGCTTACCAATAGATTTAAATTGCTTCTGGCCTGACTCTTCTGGTGGAATAAAATCTCAGGAATGTTTTCAGATCTTTTCTGCGAATAATGCCGATGTCAGATGGATTCCTTTATATGTCTTAAAAGGCAGATAGCTAGTTGTTGTGTTTTGAGGAAGGGACATTTTTAGGTAATAAAAGTCATTCAAGACTTTAGAGCAGCAGCAAGTGTGCATGTTTTCAGTAGCGTGTGGAAATCCTACGTGGAGGGAAGCCTCTCCTTGGTGAATGTGGCAGGGGAGACACGCTGGCCCTGGCCTGAGCGAGGAGCCTGGCGGCGCTGGTGTCCCCCGGGCTGGTTTGTGGTGGCAAGAGGAAAGAGGGAGCTTTGCCCTGGGTGTGGGCGCCGGGCTCTCTCCTCCCCTTGGCCCCGGAGAGGGTCAGAGCGCAGCCCAGCAGGCGGGATGCTCCTCCGCATCCCGGGCCTGGCCAGGGCACCTCACCGGAGGCTGCCGACGGCAGCAGAGGTGCAGGGGGCAGCGGTGGCTGCAGGAAGGTGCCCGCAATGCAGCTCAGAGCCGATCTGGATCCCTGGTTGGCACTGCCACTGCTCTGGAGAGGAGCATGGGCAGTGACCGGCTCCAGGGACGGGCTTCCCATCCATGCCTCTGCCTGGAGGGAGCCGTGATCCCTCCAGCAGCACATCCGCAGGGCTGGGAGGACACGTGGCAGCCCTGGGCTGGCCCAGGCTGCTCAGGCTCACCTGGGCTGGGAGGTGGGTGCTGTGGGGATGCCGATCCAGGTGCTCCGCTGCTCTGCACAGATGTGGGTGCCCCTCCGCGGAGGAGCCTTCTGATCCATTCAGGTCCTAGGGAGAGAGGGTGTTAGAGAAGCCTTCAGCACAGGGTGGCAAAATAAGCTGTAGTCCCCTGCGCATGAACAGTGGTCATTTAGGTACAGTTTCTCCTGGTGGAGGGATACAACGCAAGGAGAGGAGAAAATAAGACACTCCTCTCATCATACATCACCCAGCTCAGTCCCAAGTGAGCTTGTGGGTGCGCTCCATTGCAAATCCGTGTTGGGATGTGTTTGCAAGCACCCCTGGGAGAGGCAGGCCCGGCCCTGGGACACGGTAGCAAACCCCACGTGCCCAGGGCATTGGAGGGACCGCTCAGTGCTCATCCAGGGCCTGTGCAGGCCACCTGCATCCTTTACACCGATGGAGATGGGAGCAGATCCTGCTCCGGCTGGAGCTGCCACCCGAGCACCTCCTTCAACACCTGAGTTTAACTTTGCAGCCAAATCATCACACAGGTAACTGGAACCCGGCAACCCTTGGTGCTACACAGTGTCTTTGGCACCCACCTCATTAAATTTACCTCTGAAAATGGCTAGGAAGGTGCCAAGATGTTTTTCTTCTATCAGCTCCATGGGCAATACAAAGCTACTTCACTAGGGTTTTTTTTTTTCCCTCTAATCAGCCTCTTGTCTTGGTGTCCTCCGGGACACTATGTAATTTTTATAAGCATTAACTATGATTATTTAACACAAATAACTGTTTCATTAACTTGAAAAAAAAATGGTTATATAACAGGAAAGTAATCTCCTTGTACTTTCTAACTGTGAAATTTTCCAGCTTGTGTAATACTTACTGCCATCTTAATTTTAATGTATGCCCTCGGGCAGTTTACACTATTATAATATAATTAGTGCTCTTGAGTTTGGCAGGGTTTATTTTTCGGCATTATTATTATTATTAGAATGCATATATAATGCAGTTTTATATGACTAACAAAGACAGCAGAGATTATCACGGAAAGTTATATAAACATCTGTGTCGTTTGTAGGCTGGTTAAGCACAGTAGAAAAAAGGTGTATTAGGAAACAGTCACCAGATTCATTACCAATGCTTAGGCTGGGATTTGCGCTAGCAAGGAGCTCATAATGGGGTATTTTTGCCTTTTTTATGGTGTTTTCTCCCCGAGATGCTTTGGGATGTCCACTGACCCAGTGGCAGGGCTTGCTTTGACACCCCTTTTCCTCCGGTCGGTCTGATTTTCAGTGCCCAAGCAGGAGGGACGAGCGGCCAACGCGCTCCAGAGGGGAGCCCGCGATGCCGGGTGGCTGCGGGCGGCCGCTGGCCACGCGGGAATGCAAAGGCCGGCTCTCAAATCCCTCCTCATCCAGGGCAAGGGAAGAACCAAGAGCAGCGGGAGTCACGCTCGGCTGCGGCACGGGGGAGATCACTGCAACTTCCGATGCCGCCTTATTATTAATGTACACGGCTTGCTCGTATACTACATTGTACACATGGCAGAGCTAACATACGCAACACGTGCATGGTAACATGTATTAATATATTCCTATGCACAATGAACAGGCATGCATATGTACATAATTCTTATCAAGATTTCTCAGTATAAACTATCCCTATTTTATCTTTTCACGGTTTGTTTTATGATTATATACTTCTGTGTGAAGAAATCTTCTGCGATACGTGTATATAGGAGCCTTAGCTTTGTTCATGATAAAGATCAGCTATTAAATTACTTCTCGAAATAAAGTTTTCCAAGCTTCAAAACATAATTAGCGGGGGGGGGGGGGGGTAGGGAGGAGAGGCGCAGACCGAAAACGGATTTTTTTTTCCACCAGCGGATCAAGGTCAGTTGCCTCCGCAAAAGAAATTTCATTTCGAAGCCTGTCTGTGCAGGATAGGAATCAATTACCGCGCGCGCGCTCCGGCGGCCGCGGCGCTGCGATCCCGCGGCGGCTCCGCTCCCGCGGGTCCGGCCAGCTGCTCCCTGCGCGCCCCGCTCCGCCGGGAATTCAAGGCAGAAGCGGCCAAGGCAGCGGCTGCCGCTCCGCGCAGAGCCCGCGCAGAGCCCGCGCCTCGCAGAGCCCCGCGGCGGCCGCTTTTTCCCCTTGAATCGTTGGCGGCAACAGGTCCCGGCGCCTTTTCCAGGTGGAAAGCAAAAAAATAAAGCACGCGTTGAGGTTTTTTTTTTTTTTTTTTCGGTTCCCTAGACAGGACAGTTCTACTTTCCCATGAGTTGGAGGCACGAACAACCTCCACCCGAGGAGTGTGTAGCGACTAGAAGCGGCAAAGCGAGGAGCGGAGCCCGCTCCTGCGCGCCGGGAGACGGGGAGGTTTCGAGGCGCGCTCTGCTTAGCGCGGGTTTGTGATCGGGACGAAAGGGAGGGAAAGGAAAGGATGAGGGGGGAAGAAAAGAAAAGAAAAGAAAAGAAAAGAAAAGAAAAGAAAAGAAAAGAAAAGAAAAGAAAAGAAAAGAAAAGAAAAGAAAAGAAAAGAAAAGAANAAAGAAAAGAAAAGAAAAGAAAAGAAAAGAAAAGAAAAGAAAAGAAAAGAAAAGAAAAGAAAAGAAAAGAAAAGAAAAGAAAAGAAAAGAAAAGATCCGCATCGCGCGCTTATTTCCTGGTGCAGAAGTGCAGGAAAGCTCCGCGGGGCTGGGCGGAGTGGGCCCTTCGGAGGGACCCCCCCGGGGCCACGCGTGGCCGCGGCCGCCCGGCTCCCCAGGCAGCGCTCGCCCCCCGGCCGGGCAGAGCAGCCGCTTCCAGGGCGGGACGGCCCCGCTGCTGGCTGCAAACGGGAATGCTGAGCAGGGAGCGCGGTGCGGGTTCCTGTCCTCCCTAAGGATTCCCAGTATTCCCGCCCGGATTGCCTTTGAGCTCAGGCTTCCCTGCACAGAAGCGCCAGGCGTTCGTGCACTTCTTGTCGGCACTTGTTTCCGCGAAGTTGGTCGTGTCCAAAGGCTGGACCGCGTTTAGTGCTCATGGAGCAGAGCCTCCGAGTTGGAGGTGTCCCTCCTTAGGGAAAAGAGCTTTGAAATCTGCCCAATTCTGAGGCCTCTTTGAAGCCGTAAGAAATTGGAGCTGCCTTAAATATTATCACGCAGAGCGCTCTTTCTTGGAAACAAAGAGGTGAAAGATGCCTCAGATTATTTAAAAAAAAAATAGACAGTGTTTTTTAATGTAAATGTACATACATTTACATTGGGACGTATAAAATATTCCAGGTCTTGCTCCTTGTACTAATCAAGGCTGCTGGAGGCTCCCCGAGCCATCATCTTTTATAATTATAATTACACGCGTCAATCAAGACCTTCAGGCAAAGTCAGAACAAGGCAGGCAAACTCAGGAGAGAAATCACATTAAAAAAAAAAAAAAAAGAGAGAGAGAGAAAAAGAAAAAAAAAAGTTTGGAGAACTTAGCGAGGAATGGAGGAGAGATTAGAAGAAAGGGTAATTAAGGTTGCTCAAGGCGATCGGGAGAGCTGGAACTCCATGTTAAATTAAACGTAGCCACGAGGGACCAGGTATCATTTGTAGTACGCGCTGCCCCAGCCCGTGGCTCGGGATGCGCGGGCCCCGCGCACGTTCGCGCAGGGCCCCGCGTGCCCAAGTCCCGGTGCCCGCAGTGCGTGGGGGGGCAGCTCGGCAGGGGGGTGCGTGGGGGCGGCTGCCCTCGCCCCGGCCCCGCTGCCCCCCTCGGCCGGAGCCCCCCGAGCGCCTCCCCGCGGGGCTGGAGGTCCCGGCTCGTTGCCTCCGCACTCGCAGCGGGAGGAGGAGGAGGAAGAGGAGAAGGGGGTGGAGGAGGAGGAGGAGGAGGAGGGCGCGGGGAGGAGGGGGCCGGCGGTGGGAAGCCCGCGGAGCGGCGGCGGCGGCGCAGAGCGCTGCCGAGCATGGAGCGGGGCGCCGCGCTGCCGCCGCGCTGAGCCCCGCGCCGCCTTCCTCCCGGCCCTTCCTCCTCCTCCTCCTCCGCTCGCCGCCGCCCGCAGCGCGGCCAGCGCAGCCGCGGCCACCCGGCGCTCCCGCTGCGCCTTGGAGCACAGGGACGGCAGAGCAGGAGGAGGAGGAGGAGGAGGAGGAAGAGGCCGCCGAGTTGCCCTCGCTCCGGCTAAATCTGTGCTGCCGTGTGCAGGTGCTGGTGTCGCCGAGGGCCCCGGCGCGGCCAGCCCGGCCCGCGGCCGCCCTGTCATGCTGCCCAAAGTGGAGACGGAGGCGCTGGGACTCGCCCGTGCGAATGGGGAGCAGGGGCAGATGCCTGAAAACATGCAAGGTAGGAGCGGGAAAGTTCCCACGGGAGCGGCCGCGCGCGGCGCTCCCGCATCCCGGCGCGGAGCGTCCTCCCCGCGCGCCTCGGGACGGCGGGAAAAGGGAAGGAAGCGGCGCCGAGCGCGGCGTTTCTGCGGGAAACGCGGCCGCGGGTCGCTGCGTGCGGGCTGCTGGCGACAGGAAAACTTTGCGGGCAGCCAAGCGCCGCCGTGCGCGCTGCCCTCGAGGCGCCCGCGCCCGTCCCGCAGCGCCCGCGCACCTAAACGAATTCACGCAGTTTGYGACTCCGTAAACTGAAGGGCTGGGTTAACAGCGCTCGGGAAAAATAAATAGTACGCGCATAAAGCCGTAAAGCTGCCGGGGTTTGTCCGCTCGTTAAGCGTCCCGCGGGTTCGCCGCTGAGGAGGAGCCGCACGTCTCAGCGCAAGCCGCGTTTGGAAAAATAAAACTTTCTCTTCATTTTCCAGCCGTATATTTAAGTTTTTTTCCCCCCTTCTAGCTCAGAATAGCCGCAGGAAATTTGAGTTCTCCACGCTAAGCCCTAATCKCACGCGCTGTGTCTGCCTCTTGCAGTGTCTCAGTTTAAAATGGTGAATTACTCCTACGACGAGGACCTGGAGGAGCTGTGTCCCGTCTGCGGCGACAAGGTGTCCGGCTACCACTACGGGCTGCTCACCTGTGAGAGCTGCAAGGTTCTGTTCCCTTCCTTCCTACGGGCAGGGCACGGCCAGGAAAGTTTCCAATAGAAACCGAACAAAAAAGGAGACTCGRGAAAGCAGAGATGTGCAATAATTTAACTTGTTTCTGATCTGTTTGTTGTTACGTTTACTTGTAAAATTAGCCTCCCCAAAGRCTTTAGTTTTTGGGAGTCACTTGGAGAGCAGTCGCATTTGTACATGGCATTTTGCAYGGGAGCTTTGTCACTGCTTTGAACTATTTCGCTGTTGCAAAGTGCTGTAGTTAGGGAACAGCCTCCGTTCTTAACTATCCCAAATGTCGATCTTTGCTGGCTTGTCCACATTCTGTTTCTGCAGCACAAAGTGAAAAACCATCAGTGATACAGATGAGCTTTGCAAAATCTCCTGCAGGTTTCCGCGGGAGATTTTTCCTCCATCCGTATCAGGCTGCACGTTCCTGTGCCCGTGGTGACTTTGCAGTTTTTCCCCATACAAACTATATATGCATGACAAACCAATCCAGTGACTAACGCACGAGTTCTTTTAAATTATTGCTCATTTTGAGACCCAAATATTCACAAATGCAGCTTATCATATTGGAAGGGAAATTCATAACTATTTAAATGCTGAAGTACAATAGTGACACGCAGATAAATTTATGGCATCTGCCAAATAACTTACGATGAAAAAAATCCTTTGATGGTCTAAGTAATGCAAAGGAAACACCTTTGTCAGAAAAACGGAATTTAAAATATTTAGTGCCTGGAAAAAAAATAACTTTGCATGTGATATTTTCATGAAAAAAATAACGAGAAGTGACTAACAAGCAGTTACTAAGCCTCTAGCATGCACCAAGAAGACATAGAGTAGCCAGAGGTGTTCTGTATTTCCATTTTCTTTGCAGCATCATTCCCACTTATCCCACATAAAGTTACTTTAACAGAAACACTTTGCTCTCATTTTACAATTATTAAAGGGAGGAACTGGTCAGCTTTGCTATTTCTGCTGCTGCTGCTGCTGCTGCTACGGGAGTAGCAGAACATGGGAGACTTGAGCCAATCTTACCAAGGCTGGACCTAAGGCTATAAAACACAGCATTAATATGAGAAAACTTCCAGAGCCTGGAAGTTTTCCCCTGGGTACAGCCCACTGTAATTTAAAATAAACTCTGTAACTTTGTAATTACTTAAGTGCTGTCAGGGAGATATTTGACAGTGATTTGCATGAATCCAAACGCCGAAGCCCACTGTTAAACAGGCCAATTTTTGTGTCTCCCTCACAGGGTTTCTTTAAGCGAACAGTGCAGAACAACAAAAGGTACACGTGTATAGAAAACCAGAACTGCCAGATTGACAAAACACAGAGGAAACGATGCCCTTACTGTCGGTTTCAAAAGTGTCTAAGTGTTGGAATGAAATTAGAAGGTAAGAGCCATAGTCTTCCTGAGATTATCAACTATCCAACAGGTTAATTTCTGAATATGCAATAGGTTTATGTATGTTATTATATGATATATACAATTTTATACAAATTTGCTACATATTTATGACTTTGCTATTGTGGTAAAAGATGACTTCAGGTATGTTTACTGTTGCTTTTCAAAAAATTCTCTTAAGAGGTAAATCACTAAAGACTAGTCAAAATCACAAGCCAATTTTACACATGTGTATATGTAATATTTTCAATAATTTAGAGTTTGTGCATTAAGAGATCTAGCCAGCATGGAAGTTAGTTTTGTATCTTTTTAATAAGACTTAATTTAGATTAAATGCAAAATATCTTAGTGTCCAAATTAGAAAAAAAAAGTAGCTGTAATTAAATGCAGGTTTTTGTCATGCAGTGATCTGATTTAATTTCTACTTAATTAAGGGATTTTTTTCTTAATGTTCTTCTGACAATAAGCCAAAGAAGACATATAAACAAAACCAGATAAAATGCGAGTTTTCCTCACACTGACTTGCCTTTGGGATTAAGGAACCAAATTGATGTCTAAAGTTTTGACCCTTATTTTCCCGATATTACATCTGAGAGATTTTAAGTCCTCAGAACTAGGCATTTTCAAGTCTATTTTTGATTCTACTGTGCTCCCTTCTATACAAGGGACAATGAGAAAAGGACCATTCCCTTTGTGGCAAACAGCTGACAAAATATCAGTAAAATGTAAGAATCATACTGGTTAAACATAATGCRTTCTAACTTTGATATCACTCAGATTTCACAGCAAATGGCATTATTGCTCRACTAAGGACTGTAGATCAGAAATCTACATTCCTTATTCYTATGATTGGACTGAAATGGCATTCACTTAGCTAGGAAGAACTGGGCCAAAACCTGACCATGAAGGAGAAGGGCCACTCACTTGAGTCTGGCAAGGAAATCTGTTGATATACCTGAATTTAAACCACCAGATCAGCCTTCTGCTGTTTGGCGAATTCAGCGCTATCCTAATTGTCCACAAGACTCAGCTAGCACTGATCCACCACTCCGAGCATCCTGAATTCCTGCACATTCTTCCAAATTCAAATAAAGACATTTGGAATCCTTTTCTCATTGCTGAGATTAAGAACACAGGTTAGAATACATGTGTGTTCTACTTTTAACTCCTCTCGATTACTAACAATGAGAGAGGACCAATTTTTGCATTTCTTTGATACCCACAGTTCACCTTTAATTTCTATAACCATTATAAAAAGTATTTGCCAAAAGAATCTGGCTTACAGTTTTGAACTGTAGAATACTTGAAAGGATACTATGTATGTTGATTTAAATGTAATTACTTTTAGCATCAATATTTAACAGTTTGTTGATATTTTTCGCCTTGCTCTTTGCTCAAAAACATAAGCAGCAATATTAGCAACATTTTTTTACTACAAATGTAGGTAAAGTATTTGTAGTTTTAAAGATACTCAAAAAAATGTTATCCGTCTTCTGCCACATCTGTACAACTTCCCTTACCTAGCTAGCAAATTGAAAGAACACAAGATTTCATGATTGTAAATGTTTTTGACACTTATATGTGTATTTCCCTGATAGTGATATATATAATGTCTAATTCATAAATTAACGTGGACCAAAAAAAAATCATTAAACGATAAAGTCCTTATGATAATGTGCAGTATAACGGGTACCTAGCATTCATAATAAATTTTTAATGTTATACTAATCCCTAAGATAAAAAGCTCAAGAACTTAACCTCCAGCAATCTCAGCAGTCTCAACATGTCACCAGGCTGTCAAAGGTTCCTCTTTCAATCTAATTGCCATGGGGCAAGGTGGGCTTGCTAAGAGCTACGCACTGGCCCATTAGCTACACGCCACGGTGACAGGCTCTGCTGTGACAGGGGCCACCACTATGACTCCCAAGACAGCTGTTGAGGTGGATTTGTTTTAATTATTTCTAATTCCAGGGATATTGCAAGCCAGAGCAGTGGCAATAGTTTCTGGGTCGCTCCCACCTCGCGTGGGGAAGGCAGCAAGCTGACAGCCGCCCCTGGGCGCCTTCCAACTGCAGCTGAACGTTTCTGTAGCCGGTCACCTAACCAGGAACTTCCCAAGCTTCCTGCACCAACCTGAGCAGAGCCATCCAAAGGAAATATTTCCTTTTTGCCAAGAAAAGCATATTCACCTTTGTGACTACCAAATGTTTCACAATTTAAGTTTCAGATGTTTTGCTGCGGTGGAAGGCAGTTATGGAATGATAAAAATGAGCCAGTGTGGTCCGCTGGATACCTCTCAGGCAAATTCTGGACATCAGCCCTTGTTTCTTAACAATATATTAGTTTGACATAAAATCAAACATTGAGATCTCAACACGATCCCATGGCAGATGTGAAATTCCTGTAGCCAACCATCGTGTTTGCCACTGCATCCTAGTCAATGTAAACAGCCGTCCTTCTACACTAGTAATAAACCTGTGGTACTTAAAAACACCAAAGAAAGCCTATGTTTGTTAAATCAAAACGAACCTTTTTCTCTAGGAGTAGAAGTGCTATTTTGAATTTTAAAAATAAAGGAAACACATTAGGAAAACATGGAAAAGTAAAAAAAAAAAATATATATATATATATATATATATATGTTCTGCTCAGGAATGCTCGTTTCCCAAGCTGTAATTTTGCTTTGCTCCCTCCTGTGCCCTGACAGCCGTGCGAGCCGACCGAATGCGCGGCGGGCGGAACAAGTTTGGACCAATGTACAAGAGAGACCGAGCCCTGAAGCAGCAGAAGAAAGCCCTCATCCGAGCGAACGGACTTAAGCTGGAAGCCATGACTCAGGTGATCCAAGCGATGCCCACCGACTTGACGATATCCTCGGCAATCCAGAACATCCATTCTGCCTCCAAAGGCCTACCTCTGAACCACACTGCCTTGCCTCCCACAGACTATGACAGAAGCCCCTTCGTGACCTCCCCGATCAGCATGACCATGCCGCCCCACGGCAGCTTGCAAGGCTACCAAACCTACGGGCACTTCCCAAGCCGCGCCATCAAGTCCGAGTACCCCGACCCTTACACCAGCTCCCCAGAGTCCATCATGGGCTACTCTTACATGGATAGCTACCAAACGAGCTCGCCGGCAAGCATCCCCCACCTCATCTTGGAACTGCTGAAGTGCGAGCCCGACGAGCCGCAGGTCCAAGCGAAGATCATGGCCTACCTGCAGCAAGAGCAAGCCAACAGAAGCAAGCACGAGAAGCTCAACACGTTTGGGCTCATGTGCAAAATGGCCGACCAAACCCTCTTCTCCATCGTCGAGTGGGCGAGGAGTAGCATCTTTTTTAGAGAACTTAAGGTAGGTAACAACCTTACGTTCTCCCTCTATCAAGAAAAATATTACATTTGCTGTGATGTTGTATTTTAAGCAAAAAGTATGGTTGAGTTTTTTTTTTTTTTAACTATGCATCTCATGCTTAATTTATTTGGTTTCATGTAGGTAGGCTATGAGGAGAAACTTTTGGCTGTTTTCCATCTGAGGTGGTTATAAAGCTGTATCAAAGAGATTCAAGCTTCAGTTCAGCTCTTTTGTATTTTATTATTTATCACAACTGTTATTAACTTCCACAGGGCCTAACATGAATTTTGCTCCTCACTGGCAGGCTGCTATTCTGAGTTCTTAGCAGGCTCGTTACACCGTTTTGCACAGTAGTCACACACTTATTCTGTTATCCCAAGTAACAGAGGTATCAACCCAACGTTTGTCTGTGTATATTTCCTATATAAACCCATATTTGTGATATTGACATTCCCAGCAGAATACTAGTGGACGCGTGCACAAGCATTTAACCAAAAATGCTGAATCCCAAGCCACGTATAGKCAGAGGAGAAAGCAAGGAGAAGACCTCAGGGACTCCCTTTGGTTCTCATGACCATTGATACACTAGGGATTTCCTTCATCTATGCTGGCTGCAGTTTGGGCTGTTCCTCATTGGAGCGCTGGAGAGCTGGGCCACTCACTGAACCCAGAAGCACAGGTCACTGGTGGCCAGAAATCCCCCCACAGAAATTTCTCAGGTTATTCATTAGGGCAATTTTACTGTCTGGTGTGGACATGTCTGACACAGMAGTATTAAGCCAGGAATTTAGGATTAAATAATAGAGAGAGACTACTGTGGTTGGCCACTCTCTTGATACAGAAATTAGCTCTGGACTGATTTAAAAACATTTTTGCCTCAAAAAAATCTGCCTAATTAATTCAAATCGCATCAGATTTTCCCTATTATATTGCTCTTTACTGAATCTCCCCACGCTGCCCTGAGATGATTTTGCTACAGCCTTTTTCTGCCGAACTCTGTGTAAAGTCTTGTGACCATCCGTAACTTCTTGCTGACTCYTGTCTACCTAAGGGAAAGATGGTGTCCAAACAGATTAACTGCCACAGGATTTCACGGGAAATACATGGAAATAGAGAGCACAGAAGCAAGACCTCCTTTAAAGAGCTCTAGSCAGGGTGCCTGCCACAAAGGCATTTCTGTCACAACCATAACGATACCAAGAAATGTGTAATAAAGCCTGATTACAGGAAAAGCAAGGTAACATTCATTGTGCTGCACATACAACTCGAGCTTCTCTCGGATTGTGCCTGGTGACGGGTGCGGGAATCATTAAGAACTCAGCCCACATACAGAAAAAGAAAGGAGGAAGTTTACGCCGAGGGGAAAAAGACATTAAAGGGAGGAAAAGATTATCACATYTTTGTTTGCTTTGTAAGTTGTTTATGATTTCATAGTAACCCACGCTCCCCATTTTAAATAACTTAAAGATTAAAATTGCAAACAAAAAAAAATCCAAGAAACCATATCCTAACGAATAGGGACCAGGTTCTTTTACCTAAACACTGGACAATACTTTAGCCGGCAAGTAATCCTGTGAAAAATCACTACAAATCGTGAAGCAAGATATTTAATGTAAGAATTTTTAACTTATCACGATCTTCCTTAAAATGCCAGCTGTGATTAAAGTGATAACACAAAAATATTTAAGCAACGTTCACTTTTTGGAGGCAGAGTTCACAAGCATGCTAAATGCTCTGTTGGGAATAGTTTAAGAGAGAGTTTTCACCTTCTATTATTGATATTGATATTGTTCAACATATATTTTTACTAGTACAGACATCTCAGATATAAACATTCAGAAGTACTGAGCAACATCTCCAGGCTCTGGAAGTATACATGTAATTCTCTGCATATACAGACTTCTGGAAATGTTTTTATGTTGTGGAAATTCACGGTATACAGAATTTGTCTAGTGAACTATTCTCTTTCCACATACGTTTCCAAGAGGCATTTGTTTCATCTTAATCATCATCTTCATCTACAGACTTGGAATATCAACAGACTTGGAAATCTATCAAAATCTATCTGCATCTAGTATTTAGGGAACATATTAAACAACAATATTAAGTTCTTCAAAAGAATCTGGGAAGGTCAAAACTTGTTCAGATCAGACCTTATATTGTCAACAGCAAAGGAGGCCTCAGCACTAAAGGATCTGAGAACACAATCTTGATTTGATTTGAGAGGAGAAAACCAGAATTAAGGAAATGTGAGGTTTCCATACCTTTCCTGGGCACAACCATCTTTTGTCAGTCCATGGTGTCAGCTCCTCTCGGTCAAGGCAGCAAAAGCAGCTCTCTGGATCCTTCACAGAGCGTAGAACCTTTGGTGGGGGAAAAACAGGACCTTAGAATATGGCAGAGATTTTGAATATAGACATAAAGGAAAAGGCAGTTGTGAGAAAGAGAGAACTAGGTGTACTATCTSTACATAGCTGAGACATACGTATTGGTTTTCAAAGACATTTTCCCATTATTCCTAACTGTCTAAGCTTAAAGACTGATTCTGAGGTCTCTCCCAGATGAGATGGGTGCTCTAGAAGATCCCCAAGATTAAAATCTTGAAAAACAACAGAAGTGCATATAAAGATGCTTTGTAGGAAAGGCACAAGGATTCTGTCATTGTAGGTCATTCCTTGAACAACTAGGTGCAAGTTACTGACCGGCATGTTTGCAAAAGCTTCACTGTACCCATTCACTTCATGCTAAATCTTTCTTACATATTACTTCTAAAAATATTCTCACACATTTCATTTCTCTCTTCAGTCATAAAATAGGAGAAACAGTTTCTTCTCTCCTACAYGTAGGGATCTGTAGCTAGAATGGTTTGAGAAGGACTGGAAAGGAGGGCAGCACGAAGAAAAAATGCTGCCTGGCCTGCCAGTGGGTTAGGTTATATTTATCTTAGTGATGAGAGATGATTAAAAAAAAAACAGTGAATAATATTTTTAAACTTTTCTCTTTTTCTTCCACTATGGCTGACAATTTTAAGTGTTCTAAAATGATAACAAACACATTTTGAAACTTTAATCCATGAGTTTATCTGTTCACGCATTATCACCATTTTCTCACATGTTGTTCTACCAAATTGCCAACACCTTTCTGGACCTATTACACATGTTAGCACAAACAAAGGAAAAACATTGACTGTGTGGAACTAACTACAGCTCATTTTGCATAATTCAAAATTATATATCATTTTCAAAATATATAATTCATTAAGACTCACATTGAGCTAATGAGCAGATCCTTGCTCCTCCAGATTGGACTTCAGAAATGAATGGAAATATTTATGAGGCAAAATAATCATAACGAAACAATATCAGCTGCAGTCTGGTTACCTTGATTTTAGTAGCTGCCCATTATCTCAAACATACATATCTGCCTTTGAAATTTAGGATATTTTGTAGGAACGTCAGTAATTCTGCTTTTGACATTACATATTACTCACTTATTCATATTGAGAAATGTTCTATATATTTCTTTATATACATGAAAGAAGAATACAGAGATTACCTCCTAGTAGACCCCTGATAATAGTAATAGCAAAGCTGCCTGTTTGCTATTCTGGAGTTGCTGAAAGCTCAGTAAATATGAAAGTAAGATTATATCCATCTTATCCTCAACTACCAAAATTCAGGAATGCCCTGGRGATGCTAGATTTGTAGCCAGCTGTCCTAGTCAGGTGAAAAGGTCTTCGTACAAAGCTAAAAAGAAAATATTGCAAGAGTTTCTCAGGTTCAAAGGTTTCCTGGCCCAAGAAAAGACRCAGACAGCGCCACCAGACCCGTCTTTCCTCATCAGCTCACAGCAGAGAAAAGCCAACAGCTACTTCCAGAGTTAAGTATTCCTCAATCCATAAAGGGAAGCATTCCCTGTCCGGAGCAGGAAGACAAGAGAACCTGCACCGGAGAAGAGCYCTGAGGTTGCTCCCTCCTGGCTAAGGATCAGAAAACCAACTGCATGTTGGTAACTACAAAGAAGGCACTAACTAAAGGGCTCGTGAGTCACCGAATGTATTACCTGAACTTATTTGGCTATTTTAGCGAGGATGTCACGGGTCAAAGTACTACATGAGCACAAGCCCATTTAGTGAATGATTGCAGGAAGAGGCGCATATCCCACGTTAAAGCAGCTCATCCTAAAGCTATGCACTGAGGTTGCACATTGATTCGGGCCATTCACTGATGTCACACTGCATCATTTCTGGGAGAGACTGCTCCCAATAAGTACAGATTAGGCCACACTCACTTTAGGGGTAAAATGCCCTTCAAAGACAACTTCTATCATACATCACAACAGATTCCCTATAAACTAAAGGGAGCTCATACAGAAAACTATATTAAATTATATTAATAGAATTTAAAACTGTTTCTTAMAACAGTGCAAATTTAGTGAGAGTAGGGTCAACTATACTGATGGAGTCTGTATTTTACCTATAAAATGCATTAAGCTGGATATAGTAAGCGAAGTCGCTACCTGTAAAATTGAATTTTCAAATTCAAAGTCTCTGCAATCAAATATCAAAAAATGATCAACAAAAAAACACACAAAGAATTGCAGTACAAAAATCCAGTTGAACTGCATTAATTAATACAGATTAGGAAAAAAAAATCTACTTCTGAAAGAAAAAAAATACTAATAGTAGAATACCTTTAAAAGGTCTTCCTTGGGGTGATAAAAGGTTGATATATTATTTAGGCTTAAGTAATCAAAGGCAATTTAATAACCTGAAGTGCTTTGGACTTTGTAGCATGCATTTATCAGGACAGGAAATGTAACTAACAGAGCTGATGAAATTTTTGCCGTGTTCTTTCAGTCAGGGAAGTTGTCATAAACAGGTTTAGGAGTGTCCTTAGTATCACTGTTCACACTGGTTAATATGCTGTCTTGTATAACTACTGTTTTTTGGTCTAGTTTAAATATATTTGATCTGGAGAGAAAAAAAAAATTACACCATTCTCTCAAACACTAAAGTATTTTAAAATGACATAAGCAAATAACTATTGCTTTAAGAACATTAATTAAATTAAGCTACCTTGCATTATAAAGAGCAGGAAATATGTTGGGAGTTCTTTTTTAGAGGGTGGGAAGCAGGGAGAGAAGAGGTAGCAAAAAACAAAGTAAGCAAACAAAAACCCCACTAAAATTATTGTTACAGAAAGAGAACTCTCAGCAGAGAAACCAGTGATTAACGAAGCTTCAGATTATACCCTCCACCCGTCTTAACGTTGTAAACATTTTATTATTAGCTTCATGATCTTCTCTTGCTCTCCTCCCTACCAAGCCTATGCCTAAATGCAATATTTTAGCATATGGGCATGTCACAGAATCACAGAATGGCTGTGGTTGGAAGGGACCGTGTCATTTTGCTACTTTTTCAAACAGTTTGTTCAGTTTTAGTGCAGGGCCACTTTTTCTATGGGTAAGGAGGAAAAAAAAAAAMAAAACAATAAAAAAAAGCTTTTCTGCATCCATTTGTTTCAAACCAGGGTATTTTAGTTTACAGATGGGGACAACAGAAAAGGGGAGGCAGYGACACTTCTCTGTCTAATGTTTGATGCTCAGCATCGTGCCAAGACMAATCACTTGTGTTCCCTGTGGGTGTTTTTTGGAAAGGTGGCCACTTTTCCCCTCAAGTGGATTTTGGAATCACCAGTTCCCTATAGCAAATACACTCAGCTTTCCAAGAGTATCACAACGGGATAACAGTGTTTAGTTGCTTCTGAACTAGGCAGGATTTGAGCAAGCTGGAGGCAAACGAGAAGCTCAACATTTACAGTCTAGTCTCTTCTTCAAAGTGTAGGCAGCCAATTAAAAGCACAAAAAAAAAAAAAGTACTTTTAGCATTACATGTGTGATGCGACCACATGCATCTCACACTGCTGAGTTGCAGAGGGAAAGATTGCTCTTTAGACATTGCATGCTGGTGCCAGTTCAAAGTGATATTAAGGTGAACTCAAACATGGACTGCAAAATTGGAAAAGAAACTAGACAACAGTGACTGATCAGCTCTAYGGTATTCCCAGACCACTGTTTTTAACAGTTATTTTTTTGCTAGGAGGAATCAATCTTTTTCCCAAACAAAGGGGAGAGGTTTAAAGACTAAAAATTAAAGAACTATAATCTCTTGTAAAATATAGACATATTATTTCCTGATATCACATAGAAAAGTCATCTCTCATTCTAATCAAAGCTCTTCACCTGCAARGGACTCCATTTTTTAAGTTTCTGGATCACACACACACACAGAAGTGCCATTTTTGCCCACATGAATTATGACATTTCTTAACAACCGGGCAGTAAATCTTACTGCTGGAAAAAACACATGGTTCCTCATTCTTTGGCATTTGTTTCCTTCACATCCAGTGCTTCTACGCAATACCTGTACAACATTCTTGTTTGCATGGGATGGTTCCTAGCAACAGCGAAYACCTGCCTTGATAAATCTGCAAGCGCTGTTTAGATTTAAGGATGTTTCTCTATTAACCTGTTGCCCTTAAGAACATTTATAGTTAGAATGAGATCAGAGCCCTATTGAAGTCACTTGCAGGCTYCGTTATTGGAGTAAAAGCATAAAGCTAAAGTCTTCCAAAACATGCTATAATTTGTAAGATCACTCAAAACAGCTTGGATGCAGYATCCAGCTGTATATAAAGAAATTTAGTAGAGGACTTGCTAGGTCTTTTCCACATCCAATGTTAAAAATGGGATACAAAATCAAGCTTTAGATAGAAAGAGAGAGTAAAATTGAGAAGCAGATTGCACCTAAACTTTTTTCAGACTCACTCTGTACATCCGATCTTTGACCAGTACACATGAACGTACAGACTTTTGGCCATTTAAAATAGTATCAACCTACTGCCAGGAAAGTATTGTTCTATAGAACACAACAACCTGGCCATATACTTAAAATACATTTTTTGCTCCTGTATTGAAGTAGTTAGAGTTTGCTCCATTTCACAACCCCAACTTATGAGCATTTGAATCTCTGCCATCCAGTTCACAAACACAAACAAGAGGTAATTTCACRCTGGGGACATAAAATTCACGTTGAAGTGAACTTCACCTACTGCCTGGACACCCTTCACCCAGTAGACACGGAGAGCTTTGCGTTACCGAACACTCTCACTGCCTGGCGAGACCGTGAGGGCCAAGGCTCTTCCTGGGCACCATGGAAGCAGACTGGGATCAATGCTCCTGCCACCACTTCCACAGGGAGCTGCCCAGGGCTGGYGACCACCAAAATCACCACTGGTGGTGGCGGGGCTGTTCAGCAAGGCCAGGAAGCACAACAGAGTCGGAAACAGCCACTGCCTTGGCCTTAATATGGCCGGGCAGGGGGTGTTGGGTCAGGTGGTGACTGTTGGGGCCGTTAGTGGGCAAAGCTGAGAAACAAATCTGTAACATCTGCTTCCAAGCCTCATGTTGGCCTGTCTGAGGCCAATTTCCACTCCCTGTATAGGGACTAGTTCTGCTGTGCAAAAGGAAGGTGGGAGGGTGGCACAGGGTCCTTCATGGAGGGGACAGATGGACAAAATGGCTGCCATTGCACGCACATGGAGGGGATGGCGGGGGAGAGCATGGCCTCCTAGGGATGCACGTGGAGGGGTGGGGAGGGCAAGAAGATCCCTCAGGGCCACACACAAACGGAGGGGACAGGAGGGTGAAATGGCCACTCAGGACAGGGATGGTGACAGTGGGACATGCACAGAGGGGACACAGGGCAGCCCTGAGGGAAGCAGCGGGGCGGGCGCCGCCTCCTCGCTGGCGGTCATTGCACTGCTGATGTTTCTCCATTAAAGCATGAGCCGCTAATCCTTCTCACGCTTTGCCTCATCGCTGCTCCCAAATCCAACTGCTTGTGGCTGAGATAAAAAACACATGTGGGATTTTTCCCCCCAAATACACTTCATTTCCAGAAAGACAAAGTTCAAGAGGGAATTAGGGAAAACTGTGAGGGAAGACATGGTACCAAAGTGAGGCTCTAATTCCGCATGGAAATCCTCGAYACCTTTCTTCCACCCCTATACCGATCAGATGTTAATTATAGATGATTAGGTAAATGTCAGTGCGATGTARCACATAAAGAAATATTTAATGGTATCTGAGAATCACCTCAATCTTCATAACAGACCAAAAGAAAGAGCACAATCAATTAGTGAAATAAGATAGCAAATAACCATGTTGTGGTGCAAAAAAAGAAACTTCATCCTGTCTAACTCTGGAGTTTTTCTGACATACTCATCATCTGGACACAAGAAGGACCTAAAATCTGTCTTCAGAAATTCAGAATTAGAAAAAGGTTTGTTAAATCTAAAGMGAGCCCTTGCATTTGTTGAAAGAAAAGTTACTTTGATATTTGTTGCTAAATAAAATCTTGGATCGCGTAAATTTGATTTAAAAAATTAGTTAGGGCAACAATAAACACAGGAAATATACATGAATAAAGTGTTCTGAAAGTCAGGCAAGTCTTTTAAGGCTATAAATATCACATAAGCAAGGCCACTATAATTAGCAAGGGTGAACAAAAGAAGACAGCCAGAAATAGATGGGGAGGCGGGAGGCTGGGGGGGTGAAGTGTCTTGGTTAACCTTATTTAAGTGTTCTTTCCATAGCATAGGAAACGGTTCCAGCTAGCTCATGAGTTCTGCTGGTACTAACTGATTTTTAAAAGGACATTTCCATGTTGTCCATATGCCAAGGAAATTCTTTTACTGGCATGTTTGCTGTATACAGGAAGCATCATCCTGACTAGCTGACACTGGATGTGACGAAGGATTGTATCCCGGCTCTGGCGTTAGAGCCGGCGCCGTGTGTTGCCTCCTTGTCACTTGGGGAACACCCACCACAGGCTCGAAACTCGTCCTGAGTAACGAGCCTGGGCAGTGCCTCCTGGCGCTGCATCTGACACCAGCTCCCCCCTTTCTCCAGAAGTAACTTGCCATGGTCCTTGTCCAGCTCATCCATCTTGGAGGGTTGAGGAGAAAAGTGCCACAGTCTGCTGGGACCCGTCCTCATCTCCATGCTATGGCCACAATTCCCTGTACAAGGAACTAGGGAACCTACCACCACTTGCTCTGCTACAACAGCGAGCTGAACAAGTCAGTCCTGCATTTAGTGATTTTCAGTGCAAGTCGAGTTGYGATTATGGTCCCAGTCTTACACTCGCTTTTGGAAGCAAGATTTGCTGAAGTCAATGAGAGTTTTGTCTGAATAAGTGCAAGTTAAGTCTTCAATAGTGTATTTCCAGTTTCACTCAAGTTTCTTCCAGTTTCCTGTTTTAATTTGTAAAGCTGCCTGTGTCAAGTGTTTTATTCCAGTTGTATTTGCTATGTGTTATTTCTAAATTCCCTTTTTGTTCAATATATTTCCTCTTCTTTTCCTTTCTCTGTTCCCCAGGAATAACATTATCGCCACAGTCACTACTTAGGGTAGTAATTGCAGCTGTCTGTAGGCACCAACCAGTGTCCAACCCCACAGACAAATCTCCTACAAAAGCCACTGTGTTTTAGTGACACTCTTAAAATCTATGTGCACCCTTTTGGGAAATGATGCTCTGGGTTTGACATGGAAAGGTGGCAGAAATTTCTAAGAAGAGAGCTCAGAGCGGATGGGTCTGACAGGCTGGTGATCTTTTCATCTGGCTATTGCTAGAGCTCCATAATTACAAATAAGGTGCAATGATATTTTTAATTCAGACTCTGCTATCTCTCTCTCAGATAACAAAAATAAATATATATATAAATAAATAAATAAATAAATAGATAGATAAACAAACAAACAATCAAACAGGGAGACTAATAGGAGGCAATTGCACAAAAATCTCTCATCCTCCTACAGCTTGCTCAGGCACTAGTTTTAGGGCATCACAACCACTACATTAGGAAAGGATGTGGGAGAAAGGGTGTTGGGAAGGATTAAGCTAAATTAGGTGGTGTGCAAGTTATSTAGCAGGCAAGTAGAAGCCAGAACTAATGCCATGGTTCTGCCCAGGTCACCAGGGTCTAAAATAGTCTCTGCTTCTTTTAATCACTCCACAACCACTGATGTTCCTTCTGACTAGATAWGAAGAAAAGACAGGGAGATCGGTAAATTATTGGGAGATATGGTAAATTATTATTATTAATAATAACAACTTTAAGTAGGAATGGCAATTATTTTACTTTAGTTTAGACCTGTCATTCACAAGATAGGTTCTTCTTCTGATAATAGGGTCAAGGACAATGCTTGCTCTTTAGTAAGAATGAAATTCACTGACATTTTAGCCACTCCTGTGAACAAGTAGTTCACCCTTGACAYGACTTGCTCCCTTGAACAATATGTATTTATCATTTGCATTCATCTCCTTCAAGACATACCTTCTCCTCTTGACTTCAGTGGGAGCTCCACATAATTTGCCTTTAATTCCCTTACATGTTGACAACTCCAACTGACATTAATAAGAGTTTCCATGGAGTCTCTCCCTCTCTCTGTRTAAAAGAGGATGGTTTTTAGTGGTTTATCACAGCAGTGGCTGGTGTATTTACAGATCAGGTGTAGGAGCATTATCAAAGTGGCACAGATTGCCCATGGAGAATGTATCATTATTTCTTCCCTTCCCTGTTAAAGTGGAACTTGACCTATTACTCCAGGCTGAGCAACAAATGTTGTCCTAACTGAGAACAAAATAACACTCATCATTCTAACACAACTCATTTGCTTATGAAAATATTTCTTAGGGTTGTCTTCATTTTTTTTTTTAAATAGTAATAAAATCAGCTACCCAGCAAGGACTATTTTTTTAATCAACGCTAACATAATATCCTGGTGCAATTAACGTGAATTAGAAAAGATCTTTCTTCAAGAGACCAAGATTCTCTAGGGCCAGATGCTGCAACACACGCTGAATTGCAGTTTGCATCGTGAAAACAGAAATATTGCTGTATTTTGAGATTTTGCACCCTGGCTTGTATATCCACATGTACCGAGGGACACAGTGAACAGGAGCCACTCTTTCCCCATAAGAACTATTGCATGTGGCTTTCTGTGCTAACATAACCCTCCCTCCAATATTGCAAAAGATACACAGCTTCCCAGCACGATGATAAAGTTTTCCTGTGTTCCAATAATACAAGCTGAACGTACCGGTAATTTCCAGTTCCTCTGTGGTCGGGCAGCCAGTGAAGACTAACTCCGAAGTACCCAACTTGCAGTATCAGTGTGGGAGTCGGAAACAGATGTTCATCGGACAATACAAGTTGTTGTCACTGTCGATACTACGTGGCACTTTTCCCAACAGAAATTGTTTGTAGCTGGAAAAGAATGTAAGGAATGATTCATGCAACAAATTATTTTTTGTCTTTTTTTTTTTTTTTATATACTCCTCATTTTCTTTTGTTTTAAGTGACTGAATCACAGAGGTGTAAGCAGCCAAAAATATAATTAGCTGGGCATGTAGCGTCTGTGCAGCACATCAGCCAAATAAGTTTAAAGCTCCTTCCTAAAGATGAGGCATTACATTATATTAAAAAAGAAGAGTTAAATTCTGTAGAATTTGAGTAAAGCAGTTGATGCTCAGCAGCTGTTATTTCCACAAAAGGCAAATGCACAGGAGGTAAATGGGACAAAATGGTCCAAGTTTGCTGAGTCTGTATGGTAAGAGTCCTAATCTATTTTATTTGTGTAATAGTCATTTGTAGATTTCTAAAGTAGACTCCTTGTGCTTTGGAAATTCAAATGGGCCATTGGGGCATTCAGAACTGATCAACACTCAAATGAGAAAAATTCTCAATTAAAAAAGTATACGATGTCTAGCCTTGATTTCAAAGGTTCCTGAATATTACAAAAGCAGATGCACAAGATCATGGTTACTGTAAAAGGCAATGGATTAGTCAAGGTGCTCTTTAAATTAAATATTAATCTTTCAAGGCTACCTCRAATATATTTAACAAAGGACTGGATGCGGAAAGCCTAGGTGAAATCAGACCCAGAGACATATGACTATATTCAACAGGCATCTCAATGAGAGGTAAAGATAGGACTGCCTGGATTCTTGGAAATACCACCTCAATTCTACATCAAAAAGTAATGCTCAGGGTATTTTTAAGAATGAAAACATTTGAGATCTGAAGCAGAGTTCACTGAAATCATTGGCAAAACTCACTTACATTTGCTGATTGTTGTATCCTTCACAGACCTTTAGCAACAYAGAACAGAAGGACAAACTATATGTAGCAATAGAGCCCAAATAAGAGTAAAAGATTTTATGACTATAAAATAGGGGTTTTTTTTTTGCAGAGGCATTTAGTAACACTTCACAAGAATCCTTCTGCCAAAATATTTTTGCATTTGCTATTGCAGCGTCCAGCCACAGACTAGTCTAGTACTCCATGTCAGACTTCAGTCAATGCGAGGCATGGAATGTCCTTCTGCTTTGCATTTCTTTTTAACTGCTGCAAAATCTAACTGCAAGTGCCAACCGTTGTTGAACTTTATATTTTTAGATTTAGTGAATTTAGAAATACTTTAGTGGTGGAACAGCTATCCTGTCTGATGACTTTGCTTAAAAGCTTGAAATCTGTGCCCAATTTTCCAAGTCAGCTTGTGATAAGAATGCACCTTAGCTACTCAGAGCATGTGCTGTACGCTTGTGATAGCGTGCTGCATATGTGCGTTTTTCTATCTACTAATGGGTTAAACTGGGCTGATCTGGCTAGGGTGGTATTTCTCCTTTCATCATCATGCAGGGAATACTCTGGCAGTGGTTTTCTTTTTTTTTTTTTTTTTTTTTWATTTATGAAATATACGGAATTAAATGYCCATGCCAGACATACCATTACGTTATGGGGAGTGATAGGGGAAATGCTGTATTAGGCCCAGTTCTTTTGTCTGCATCCAGCAGAGAAGTCCCAAATGTACAAAACAGCTGAGAAACTTCGCCTGCGGTACGTGGCCTGAATAATGAGTCCAAGATTTTAAGAAATCAATCTGATTAAGCTTCATTTGAAGTGACTGCTCCCTGGTCCTGCAGTATATCTCTGTAAAATGTGAATCAATACAGATGTTGTGTTATGTGGGGGCATTACATCATTTTCAATACAAACTACATTCTCATTTCAGCCATCATGACAGTGGAACCCTAATACATATTTCAGACCTGTAGGATTCTCACTAGATACAGAACACGCATGTCCTACACAGCACTAATATTACCTAGCATTTCAGAAATTACTGGACACGTTAGTTTGCAAAAGTGACTCATTCACTCCGATTTCTCACGTTAATTTTCCTACTGAGTAGAATTTTGCCACCTTTTACTGAAAATTTGCATTCGATTATCTCTGTTTTAAGAAAGGAGGGACTTTTGAAGGAAACAAGCCTTGGCGTTGGCATTGCAGGAAAGCTTTCAGAAAAGGCGAGAGGAAAAGCGAGTGCTTTGAGCGTGAGCAACGGGGCCAAACAGCACTGGGAGGAGAGGAAATGCCGGGGCGGCGCGCGCTCCGGGCGCTCCGGGGTTCCTTGGAGCGCTCTGAATCTCATCTTTTGATCTGGGGCGATATTTTTCTCCGTTATGTCACAGAGGTCACCTGGCTCATGTGTGACAAACTGCCTGCATAAGTCACAGTGCCAGTGGCAGAGATTTGTAACCATGTCCCTGGTCCATTGCCTTTGAATTATTTCGCAGGCCCTCTGCTTTACATTTACACTCTGTCGGAAGATGAACAGGGGAAGGGAGTAAAATCAAGGGCAGGGTCTCATCCTGAAGGACAAGGGGAAACAGGTGGAAGGTTAATGGCCCTGGAGCGTATCCACAAGCCTCTCAGGCTTGATATATGGGCCTCAGGCCTAAAACGGGCATTGGCTTTCAAAGATATATTATTTCATTTGAGGAGAGACATTCTGGAGTTCCTGCATTTGTCTGCTGATAGATGATCCTCTGTCCACAATTGGTTATGGCGTGTGAGTTTTCCTTGGGCCTGCTCCCGTACATAAAAATTTTGCTGAGCTCTCCAACCTTTCGCATGCCTTTAAGCGCGGGACGCGTGCGGCCCTTCTGGCAGCCTGCTGGATTTTCGTCACTGCTATTTTAGTAGTTCCTTTGGAGCCGGGAGGCAAGGGGGGGATGAAAGACACTTCTGTTCATTCATACAGAGCGGGCCTCGTAAAGAAAGGGGGAGAAAAAGTGGGAGAAAGAAGAAGATGTCAGGAATCAATTATGCAAACGTGCGCCCGGAGCCTGCAGGGAAGCGGGGCCSTCTGCCCCAGTGCATTGTCATGACATGTGTCCCCATCAAGATAACAACATGGAAAACATTTAGGATCGTGTAGCAACTCCCACAGCCAGTTCCTACTGCTCCTTAGCTCCCTTCTTTGGGGCTAAAACACGCCTTTGCACATGCTGCAAATCCCTACTGGGTTTAAAGAGCGGGACTGGGCATGAAGCGGGTAGCAACGTGGGTAGCAGCTCGGAGCGGGATCCAGCTCCCGGATCCGGAGCCGGCTGCGATGCCTCGCAAGGACACAGGCCGGAGGATGGAGTTAAAAACATCAGCACGTCACATAAGTTAAAGTGCCCAACTCAACAAAGTCRTTAACAAAGTCGTTCTTTTGATCACCTAAATAATGCTGTAGAAACCATTACAGAGTTGTACTTATAATGCAGCTTAARGAAAGTGGACTGTAAATTTTTGGTATATTAAGTATATTCATTTAGATATTCTTTTATAATATGCATCCCTTTCCCTGGATAGATTTTTCTTGAAGAAATCCATGGGAAATATATTCAAACTTCTCTGCTTTTACCTTTCTCAGTATTCCATTAAATATACCACTTTGATAACAAAACATAGGCACAGAATTTAGGTAATAAGTTATGACATAGTTCATTTGCTTTGCTTTTAGTACGGTAAATTTTGTGTTTTTATAAATCATTTGTTGATTTTTTTGTCTGARCTAGTAGATTAAATTTAAAGCTAACTCATGGCTCAATCTGAATTTCTAACTGAAATATTGCACAAGGACCATGTTATTTCCATAATGAGGAGCTGCTTTTGCTCTCGCTGAGCTCACTTGCAAAAGCCCCATCCCTTCAACGCGAGCAGGCTCAGCATCACTCTGCCTTTCAGTCCGTGCCCGTGGAAAACGTGCTCTCGTAGCACAATTATTTTCTCTTCCTTTAGCGTCCTGCAGAGTTAGACAAGCGAGCTGAGGACTTGAGAGATGTATTTAGTGCCTGCTGCAGCAGGAGGAAGGAAACCTGAGGACTTGTTAAAAGGGAAGATTTAGGAGCAGGAACTCCGCAGAGAGGAGCGAGCGGCGCGCTGGCCGGCTCTGCTTTTCCACTTGTTGCTTTGATAGTGGATAAAAGGCTGTCAGGAGCCRCGGGCGCCAGCTGGGAGCAGGGGCAGCATCCCGGCCGAGGGCCGGCACCGGCATTCCTGCAAATCTGAGGCGCTGTGGGAAAGCTCGGCTTATTCCTACCATCATCATTGCTATTCACAGGGACACCTTCCACCTTGGTGGAACACGCTGGCCGAGCAAATCTACTCCAGAGCATTTTCCTGTTTGAAGCACAAGCAAATCTCACAAAGATTTTTCAGCTGTTTGGCTAAAAATTCCCTAAATTCCACCGAAGCGGGTCAGGCTCGAGCCCTGACTGCTGTAGGGAATCTGTTGCTCGCTTGTAGAGGTGTTGCAGCCCCATGCACACCCTGACAGCAAACTGTGCGGGGTGTTTGCACCCTGGAGTCGCTTGCTCCCCGTTCACACCCTTGATAAAGGCAGACAGAGAGTCTGCTCCTCGAAGGAGCTCGGGCAGCCCTGGGCATCTGGCATTTGCCCGACTGCAATCGAGTTGTTCCGACACATGTTATTCCAGCAGCGGGGAATGGGGAGCGCTTAAAGCGCTGGTTGCCATCCCGTCCCGTTGATTAATAACTATTATTAAAAAATAATATATTTAGGGGCYGAGCTTGCTTTGTGTTCTTGTGCGTAATTACCCAYATTGGAAAAAAAAAAAAAAAAGGGAAAAAAAAGCCGCCACAYGCTCATTAGTGTTCTGTTCCACTGGCTTAATTATGCCCCTTAATTAATTCTTGACTAACTGGGGGTCACTGCGGTGTCAGTGGGATTTGTCACTGTTTGTCAGCAGGTGTCTGGTCACATCTATTTCTGGTTTCCCTGTTGCTGTATTCCGTTTAAGAGCAGGGTCTTGTCTAAACACACGACACTGTTATGGGTTGCCTGATTGTGTTTAGTGCCTCACAGATTAAATAAAAGTCCAGTGAGTCTATCCTGCAATATTAGCACTCTCCCAGTCTTTACATGCAGAAGAAGGGCAGTATCAAGCAAATGTAAGCCTCTAAAAGCAGTTTTTTACCTCAGTTGTGCTCCCTTTCAGAGGCTTGTTCTTTCTACCCTGAAAAAAAAAAAAAACAAATCTTATTAATTTATCAGATAATCCTGTCTTCAACAGGTGGAAAAATACCTTGATATACGGCATACATCAATCCAGAGATCATTCCCCTTTCCTGGACCTCCTAAACATGAAATGAATTTGAAAGCTGGCCAGCCAGAGCAGGCTAAATCAATATTACATGCAGAACAACTGCAACACGGCGCGTGCTGCCCTGGCCGCGCTGCTCCGGGCCAGAGGAGCTGGGATCCCCGCTCTCTGCTCCTTGAATAATTCAGTGGGAATTCTGCATGGGCAATAAGTGCATAATAGTGCCATTTCTTTCTGCTTCAAATTTGCATGTTTGGGGTTTGTTATTTTAGCAGGTTACTTAGGGGAAATGTAATTCCCCTGTTTACGCATATAATAGGCACCTAATGTTCATCTGAATAATTGATTAGTCAAGTCAGGCTTTCATAATTAGTTGTTGGCTTTCCAGTATAAGCCCACAAAACGCTCGCTGTCAGTCTAGAGACATTTTTAATTTATTAATATATATGTTATCAAAAGAGATGCAGTAGTTACCTGGAAAGCATTTATTATTTATCCCGTGGCAGCTGAAGAAGCATTCCCATTCCAGGCACGTATTTCCAATCCATTGTAACTTTCCCAGAAGATTTTCCTGTTGTTCCGAAAGTTTCCGTGCAGGTTCTCCRCCTGCAAGCACATGCAATTGGAAACGGTGGGTTTTTTTTTTAATCCATTCAGCCGTTCTTATGCAGAAGGTAAAGAGTGACATGTTTCATTGATTAGAAGTTCATGTGTATCATTCAGCGCTACTCGGATAAATAAGCAGCGCCTAAATAGATGCCACTAGGCGATACCCCTAATGAAGTCGTAGGCTGTCACTAGGCAGAGGGCTCTGCTGATGGCACCCGGGTGACAGTGACACTGCGCCGAGCTGCGGAGCTGTGTGATTAATTGCAGAATTACCAGGTGGACTGTGTTTATCACCTAACTCAATTACCTCATTTGAACTCAAGCATGAATCCACTTTTGCTTCCTCGTATTCCTGACCTTTGAACAGTTTTCATGTCGTTGTCATTTAAGGGGGGAAAAGAAAACTCCCTTAAAATAAAACAGATTGATTGTGAAGCCCACAATGAAAAAATATTCAATATTCAGTAGTAGTAAACTTAAGACTTAATGTCTGGTAAAACATCAGGACTAGAAATTGTGTGGTTTATTTTCCTGGGAAGCAAACTTCACCTTTCCATTGGGAGGCAGCATTTGCTTCTACCACTTGCTGAGCACAAGACATTGGATTTTAAAAAGATACTATAATGGAAAAGGTATTTTAGTTCAACATATGCTACAACTTTACTTTTCCTAGTCCCTGTGCAGAAGAGTCACCTTTTTTTTTTTTTTCCTYAGAGAAAATATTTAAGTTTCTGCTTCCCATTAGTGAGATCAGAGCAAATACTTCAACAAATGTGTGTTTCCCCAAGTCAAAGTCCAACTGAGGCTTGTGCTATTAGGAGAGCATTAAATTCGTTGCCTTACGAATGCCTTAAGTGAGGAGATACGACTGTCATATCAGCATTCTAAAAACCTTCCAAATCTGAAACATTTCTACTATATAACAGCTTTTTGTTTGCTCGGAAAGAACACAATGTAAAAACCACTTTGCAGTGGTAGGAAAAAAAGGTATGCCCGTTTTGGTAGTGTGATTTATTTAATCGTGGGGTACTGCTATGAATTATGTGGTCTCACAAAACTCATGCCACAAAGTTCTTAAGCGAAACTGCAGCATCTTGGGTACCATGCTATAAAATATGTATTTACATTACATGGTACACATATACCCTCCCTCGGWGCCTACTGAAAGACAGGAGAATAGAGCAGGATTTTTCTCTTCAACAGAAGTTTAATAACATACCTCCCATTGCCAATGTATGTAGGTATGCAAAGGTGTCAAGGTAAAGTCCTTCTCCCACAATACCTGTAGCTTGTAATCRTTATAAAAATAATAAAATAAGGCACAAAATATCTAAAACCAAAAAGGGAATCTTTATAAAAATATCTAAAATCTCTATAGACATAAAATATAAAGTCTCATTATCTATATTTTGCATTAATTGCAAAATTATAAAAAATATAACTATATTGCAAAGACAATATGTATATAGGATTCGGAGCTAAATTTGCAGTTGCTGTTTTAATTTTGGGATAGCACTTTGGGCAACGTTAAAATATCAGAATATTACCGCAGTATATGAATTTTCAGCTGACTTATGAAAATATAACGAGCTATTTTTAAAAGCAAAGCTTGTTACCTGGTCAGTGCTCACAATTCAGGCTGGTGAGCTAATTAAGGATTAGAGCTGTGCGAAAAGAGCAACGTCCCCGTGCACAAAGTTCCCACCCCTTCTTCCGCACCAGGAACCAAGGGCTTCCCAAACGTTTCCCAGTGGTTTGTACGGCTGTTTCAGGTCTTCAGCCTTGAAAAGGGCTGATAAAAAAGTTTTAATATGGGAAATAAATCTATCTGCTAAACAGATTCATATTTCCATGATTAGACGGGTGATCTGCGATTATCTAAATAAACCATGAATTAAGCCCCTCTCATCRGATCACTCGGGTCTTTTCCTGGGTTACACTTAAGCGAGAGCCATTACATGGCTTTCCCATCAACTCTTGTCTGTCCCAGCCTGAGAGCCCTGCCATTGCTCTCAGGGAATAACACGAGTTCTATCATTCAGCTTCATTAAAAATGCAGCAGGGCTTTTTTTAGCAACCTTCCCCTAATTCATTGACTCAATTATGCATCAAACAATAAAAATGCTCTGTATAATAAAAGCACAGTATTAAAATGTGTTTTACACATAAATATTTCAGTGTGCTGAGATTATTTGGGGGGGTTAAGATATTAACAAGATGAATGCTGTGGTTTGGGGACAACAGAGCRTGGTTTTGTTGAACATCTTCATCGGGAGGAAGATGAGCCCCTAAAGCGAGGCCTGAAGTGGCTGCCCATGGTATTAGCTGGAGATGCTGCAGGGGTTTCACGGACAGACTTTCCTTAGTGAGGAATTAGTGAGGATTAGTGAGGGCTGCCCACGTTGCTCCGTGGAAGGACAGGGTGCAATTCCGGGCTGTGCACACACGTTTTCCGAAGCAGGAGGCCGCGCAGGGCTGAGGCTGGAGGGGGCTGCACACCCGAACCCCGYGGCTCCGCATCCGTGCGGTGCGGCGCTTCCCGCGGGAGCCGCACAGCTTCCCAGGACCGTCCTCCCTCCGCAGCCCCCTTGCAGGGCAGGGCTTGCATCGACAAGCCCATCAACGCGCCCGCTGCAGGACGAGATCCAGCTCCGTGCCTCMGCGCACCCATCCTGAGCTCATGGGCTCGTCCCGCTCCAGATTACAAGTGATTACAATCCATCCGGACGGGATGGGAGGGCAGCGGCTTGCTGCTTCCTTGCGTGGCTCATTAGGGGGGCGACTTGCGGGGAGCAAGGGTCAAAACACTCTTTTATGAATTATTTACACCGAAATATCAGGTCGTTGCCTCGCTTTGATTTACACCCCACCTGCTCCAAGCACAGCAGGACAAAAGGGATGCAGGTGCCTGACCTAACGTTTGTGTAAGGAGGACTGCTATGTATAAGTGACCTTAAAATGCAATTTTACTAATAGGTGGTAATCGTAATAGATACGAGGATATGGGTAGGAAAAGACTTCATGGGTCACCTAATCCATTCCCCTTATACAGTGACAGGCTGTTAATGATATATAGAAATGAATTGCATTTTAGTTGCATGTGCTGGAGAAGTCCTCACCCTGCTCCTAGTTCGGGCTTCCCGGGGGCTTCCCTAACAGGTCACACTGGGAAAAGAGGCAACGTGCAGGTAACATGTGAGATAAAGAGCAAATTCCACACGTTTCCCAGCTTTTAAAGGTAACCTAAAAGAGCCCAGATTCATCTCCAGACACCGAACAGTCAGATATTTGCAAAATACATATATTTGACACAGTATGTTGTATTTTGGTGCTGCCTGTGCTCATGTAAGAGCAAAGGTAAGAGGAGCTGTTGCCAGAAGCTGCACTGAAAGTTGACTCGTGTATCTGATTAACGTGTACACTAATTGCAGCCATACACACGAAGGGGCTGCTCCTTCAAGCCTTACACTGAAGCACAGGCATTTCTGTGGTTTTGCCTATATATAGGAGGCTGCATCAGTCTCAAGCACATGCACAATAAAACTTATAGCATCCAACCCCAGATACACAGGATGCCAGGTTATACAGTTATGCCCAGGACAAAAATACTGAGCTCAATATTCTCACTATGTCGGTAAAGTGATGCTTATACTTAGGTAAGCAGAGAGGGCAGTATTATTTAACCAGGCTTTCTGGATTTATTTTGGAGGTTGGCAGTTTGCATTGAAAGGTAGATATTTCTATTCACGGAGAACTGTCCATGCATTTTCCAGGCGACGAAGCAGCCCTTTTCTACTATTGGATTTATCGTAACATAAACAGATATGGTATAAAAACGTAATAATAGGCAGTACCTTCCCTAAAGACCTTAAAATAAAAAAAAGATACAAAGAGGAAAGGAAGCAGAGGCAAAGAGATTAGTTTAAAATGAGGTATGTTAGTTAAAATTAAATTAAAATAAAAGCCAAGGAGAGAGCTTAGTGCAATGCCTGTCAGTGAAATGAGGCTGAATGTTTGCATAATCTTACATCCGYTTATATTTCTAAACCTTCCTTTGATAAAACTGAGATTAATCAATAACTTTTCCCTGCGTTGGGATATCAAAGTCACCTTTTAGTCGCAGTACATCTCCAGAGGTAGAACTTGTTAATGAACTCAATTAGAAAAGAGCAATTGACTTAGATTAACAGTAGACTGCTGGACAGGCTACTCMAGAGTGATTTTTGTAAGAAAACATTACCTTTTTCTTACAAGTTCTCGCCGTTTCTCGGCAAACAGAGTTCATAGTGACCAAGTTTCTGTCTGGGTGACTTAAACTTAGCTCCCACATTTGCCAGGTATGGTGCAATCATCGGTGAATCAAAGTTAATCAGAGCAACCTGGGTTTGGGCTTCATTCCCCCAGACATGGAGAAAAGTGCTAAGAGGAACCTAATACATTGGGTTTAGGCTTTCTCCCCTTTTCCTAAGCTCAGGCTTAATTTTCCATTGCCTATGGAGATTTAGGAACCCGATTTAGAGACTAAAAATCCAAAGATTTCATAATTAGGTGACCAAMAACAAAGCTGTAATTGCCTCCTTCACCATTCCGCAAGTGTTTTTACCTATAAAGTTCCAGTTTATTCTGTCGTTTGTACTTCAAAATAACCCCCTCACCAACACTTCCTAAGAAACAGCCCAAATATTAATAGAGTTCTTTCAAGGATACGGATATTTTTAAGCAAATATTAATATCAATAATCTTAACTGCAGTTTTCATGTCTGCGTGGAACCTGGGCAGAGTTGTGACAACCTTATCTCAATAATACCTCTGAGATTTCCAAATTAGAGTACAGGAAGCAGGAAGTGGGAATAAATGAAACAATGCCAAATAAAAGGATAAATGGAAAAAACATTTAAAGGCGCACTTGCCTGCTCCTTAAACCTTCATTCAATCAGCACTTCCTGACCTTTTTACTAGCRTGGTTCTGCTTGCTCTTTTGCACTCAAGTTTTTCAGGAAAGCAGCTAATTTTCTTGAAGATGATGTCCACAGTTGAAAAAAAATAAAGGCCGATGGTAGCAGCTACTTGCTGGGAGCCTCCTGTAATGCTTTTAAGATGTAAAGAAAAGTGCTAAGGGATTTGGATCATTTTCACATGTGGTAACTCGTTGGATCCAGCATCAGTACTTCCCATTTCTCCTGTCCAACCTTCTTCTCTCTTCAGAGGCATTTTGGAGCATACTTCTCTGTCAAATCAAATATTAGCAGAATACACAATAACCTGCCTGGGTTGTCCTGTAAGGCTGGACATTCCTTCACTTTGTCTTTCACTGTTGAATCACCTCCTGATTTAATGTGTCCCACACTCATCTGGCAACCTTGAGAAATTCACATAATATCTCAAGACCAGAAGATCACTTATGCTGATAGAAAAAAAATCACCAAAAAAAAAAAAAAAACTTTTAAAAATATCTAACACTGTACTCACCATTCCCTCTTCCATGCCACCAGTAAATCCCTGGATTCACTCTGGAGGACACTTCTGGTCAGCACAGAAACAGAGGACCTGTAAAACTACTGTTCTTAGCTCAGTCACTAAAGTTTGTGAAATTCAGTCCTTTACCATTATTTCACTTTCAGTAAAACGGGGGTCATAATACTGGTCTCTTAAAGTCTGCAGATATATTTCATTATAATATTCTTATAAGTGTTACTTTCAGCAGCTGAATCTATGCATTCCTAAAGAAATTTAGCTTTTGGCAGTAGGGCGTCTTCCCAGAATGTCTCCAGCATTGTGCGTCTCTTGCCCTTAGGCTGATTTCTCTTTCTCTTTCACAGCCATTTTTTAGCAGAGAACTCTTCTTTCAGTATTACAGGATTTAATTTGTGACTTTCTGTTTCTCTCAGGTCTTTCCCAGGCCTAGGTTCTATTTTCACACAGACCAAACCTATGTAGCTGATGTTATTTCTCTTTGCAACTCTCCTGCTGTTCCCTTGGAGCTCTGGCTGGTCCTCACCTATTTGTCTGAACTCAAAACACCTGGGGACTCTGCAGGCTGATATCTTGGTTTTCAGAATTATCCTGATGTTAAAGATTTCTTGTTTAGCTCATACTTGTCTTGGACACGTTTAGACAATGTCTCTATTGCTCATTGAAATGTAAGAAGTGAGTCTGATTTGAATATATTTTCAGATTTGTGCTCAAATTGTAAATACAGACATAGCCCCAGCCTTTCCTTTAACCTTCACATTATTTCTGGCTCTCTAGTTACCTTATACCTCTTYTTTAGATGTGCTTCTCTAGCACAGTCCTCACAAAATTTAGTATAGTATAGAACTGGTGTTTCTGTGTCCTGCATAGTACATATTGATTCCAAGTAAGCAAATAGTGTGAATGTAGCCTTAAAGGGAATTCACATCACGATATACTTCAATATATACCACTAAAAGGAAAATATTTAATATTTAGTATTTAATTTGTAGTACTAGTTAAAATAAAGTAATAAAAGCAAAAGAAAGTAAAAAATAAGATTTACTCTTAATTTTTGTACTCTTTTAAAAGGCATTACTTTCAAGAAACATAGTTCTACCTTCAGATTTGGTGTTCACAGGAATGGTATCCATCCAAAATATTCAATTCTACATGCGCCTTCCCTATCTTCATACCTGTGTTGGAGAGAAATAAATGCCAACTCTATTAGTCTTTTATTTTTATTATGAAATTAAATGGAGACAATTAAAGGGATGCTTGTCTATAGAGATATATATGCTGCCTACAGAGTGCTATGGGATGCACGGCGCTTGCAAGTGCAGGACCCTAAGTGTGCAGAGAGATTGCTCGAGCTCTCCCTGAATTTAGCACGTCTCTGCTGTGAAATATATGAGTAAGAAATACTTTCCGTATAATATTTAGCTCATTGAGTTTTTATAGAATATTTATTTGGGGGAAAATAAATTTGGTTCTTACTAGGACTCTGACTTGAATATTTTACACTATTAACAATGCATCTCTGTGTGTTGTATTGATCTCTGTCAGGATTTGATGTTGCTGTTTTCTAATAAATTTTACAAACGAGAGCTAATGTAGGAGGTAAAGTTTACCTCTAGCCTATTGGAATAAGTGTCAGCTGGAAAAATGGGGTAGGTGTTAGGAAAAGTGACATGATAATTCACCCAATAAATCATCGCACAGGAAGGGGCCATTATATATTAGGAATCCTTTTAAGTAATACTAAAATATTTGTGACTTAGAGAAGTCAATAGAGACTTTAATCAAAGGCCACTGTACAATTGAGGTAAATTGCTGATTCAATATATTCAGAATAAATTCATTCCCAGTACTTCAAAATTTACTCAGTCTCATCTTCTGATTCCCAGGAGCATGTTACTGTGTATCCCAAGGATAACAGGGAATCCAGTGGGCCTAATTCTGATTTCATTAATGTGGAAGTCAAGGTTCTTGTGCTCCTGCAAGCAAACTATGAGTCTGGCCCATCACATTTGTGGGCATCAGGTAATACAGGTATTTATCTGCAGGAAYTGAAGGGAGCAAAATAGTTCCACCACCAAAACTGCTAGATGAAGTGCACAGAATTATCGGATTTTTAAATTCTGTGCCTAATTTTGCATAACCTAGTGCTGTACTAACATCAGTAGAGATGCTCACAAGAGTGAGATTTTGAAGATCAGCTCTCTGGGCCCAGTGCTGAAGATAACACCTCCTTCCTCGCTCTGTGAACCGTGTGCTGAGAAGAGTCATTTTTTTGTCTCCTTATCTTTGCTTTCACTTTGACAGGAATAAAACACTGCGCTGTAAGCAAAATTTTCATTTGGGACTCAAAAGAAATCCTTTTCTTATTTTCAGTAGAGAAAACAAAACCAAAAAAAGAACCCAAGGAAAACACATATATAATTCATCAGAAATAATGCTGACTGCAAAATACTAAGTAATCTTCACGCAGTTTACACAGGATACGGGGAGATAAATGTGTTTTTCAGGAAAAGGAGGAAAAATAGAATGCTTATATATTGTATTTGAGGCAGTATATAATACATACCTATATACAAAGGAACATTCCACACACCTTCCTAGGCACGGACACCACTTATTGCCCCCTGTGCACTTTAGAAGGGAAAAACCATAGAAATGCTCCAAAGTCTAACATTGCTTAATAGTATAAACCCTTCATCCTCTAACAGATTGGAAGGGATTTGATATTCCAAATACTAGGAGTTCAGGGAGGAAGGAATTAATGGAGCAGAGAGCTCGTGTCTGCAGCGCCTTGCGACCCACCTCCAAACTGCGCCTGAAAGAAAGTTCAGTCGTCTCTTGAACTTGCACGTTTCGGGCTGAACAACTCGGACAGATGTTTAATCACTCCATGTTCACCAGGAAATGGCAACTCAATGGCCATAGGATTTAAAAGTGGCACTGTGAAATGGATGCCTTGCMTTACTGCTACATTGGCTTGCTCTTTTAAGAGCACAAGTAAGAGGAATTCAGCTTCATCTAACATGTTTTTATCACATAAATCTCAATCATCATAATTTTTTTTAATCATTAGGCACCCTTTTAACTTTTCAGGAGCAGAAAGGCCCAAAGCTGTAGTGGCAGTTAATGCAAATGATAAGAGATGAAAAGGGATCCACCAGCTTCTACAAAGGCAAGGGTTGAATAGGTAAAAGGTGACTAATCTYTGACTGAATCTGCAGCAATAATTATTAGGAAAATATTTAACCCAAAACAACACCAAAAAAATGCATGACCCCGAAACTTTTAGCACGTAATTCATCAAATGCCAGGTTGAAAACACCTCTTCAGAAGAAAAATTGCAATAAATCTGTAGTTGTTGGTTACAGCACGCTCAATATTGTGAAACATYTTCCTGAAAGAAAGATACAATGTGGTCTTGATAAGATTAGGGTGCATTTCAGCCAAACATACACATTATTCTTCATTTGTACTGTTTAGCAGTTTCCACGTTGTTCTTCAGAGCAAACAAAAGTAATGATTAACGGCGGCGCRGTGGGAAGCGCGCACCGCAACAATGCCGCTCTTGTGCGGCAGCAGCCCGCCTCCTCCATAGCACCAGCACAAACAGCTCTTCCGACAAGGAACCAGCATTTCTGAGATAAATCCTTCCTTTAACCGCCACACATAGTGTGGGACTGTCCTCAATGAGCCCGGCGGCCTCCCCGTGACGGCCCGGGCCAACAGCAGAGGGGCTGGTAGACCCATCTCGCACTTACCTCTATGTCTTGCATGGGCCGGAAGGTCTTCTGCACACGATGAGCTACGCTGGTGCAGGAGATTCTGCTGGCTAGCATGGTAGCTAACGGCCAGGACAGCCTCATGGACGGCTGGGACAGTGATTGTTTGTCTTGCAAGTTAAGGAAAACCCTAGGTAGTCCAAACAGCACGAGATGTGAGGTTATGGGTGACCCCAAGTTCTSACAGGCATCCCCCGCACCAGCAGCTTCTACCCTCACCCTCGAGTCCACCTTGCAACCAGTCTCGCCATCTCCACATTCCAGGCTTCACTAGGGACCAGTTTCCCTTATGTCTTCCCAGCTTCACCACCTTGCCCGCCTACAACACCTCCTGTTTTGTAGCTGCTGATGTTCACACAGTGATACTGCTTGCAAAGATCTCCACGCACTGAAGAACCTCAGAGTTTTTCATTGCTCATATACCTTTTAGAAGCAATCYGTAACAGGTCTCCTCTGTGTTTCCCTCTCCTTAAGAGATGGCTTCTTGCCATCTCTAAATACTTATTTTCTTTTTTACTCTCTCCTTCCTATGGGCTTTAGCTGGTGAACTTGCAGCACATGTGGAGCAGCAGGTTTCGGGAACCACTCAAGCTGCTGCTGGTTCTACGAGCCTTGCAGAACGGCAGGAAGGGACTATGTGCAAAAGGCTTTTTGCTGTAGTTTGGGTGCCCCATTCTGCTCTCACCGGGTAATGATGATACAGCCAAGCTCGGGAGTTAGGCTTGGACTGCAGGGCAGCTGCAGCTGGCACTGTCAGAAGCCAGGCCTGCGAAATGCAGCGTACTTTGAATTTGGCCCATGTTTTGGCAGGGAGTTTATCCCTGGGGTGATTTACAGTCCTCTCTTGAGCTAAAGAGTCACTTGGCTGAAATGGTTTTGTAGTCAAATACATGTTGTGGGCAGAGAAAGAGATTTTTTTAATACAGACTCAGCCTTGCTCTGTGATCTGAACAGAAATGAATTATCATGGGCACAGACAGCATGGGGACAGAGCAAGGCTGTGTTTGTGATAGCACTCGCTTTGCTCTGACTTAGCAATATATCCATCTAGAGTCCACACCTCTTCCTCTGCTCCATCTCTATTGCCCACGGATTCGTGGCTCAGGGAGAGGGGGGAATATCTGAGTGCACTTGTATTAACTGAGTGCAAGCAGAACAGCAATTACGATACAAGATTATCCTTAACGCTGCAAAGCCAAAGCATGTTCACATAACAGCAGTTCAGCCCCTTTGTGTCTATGTATGAGGATCTGTATTATAACACAATTGCAGACTGAAGATAGATTAGCACAGATAATACAACCATTAAATATAATAATAATATTTGCTGCACTTGATTTCACAAACTTGAAATGTTCTTTCAGATATAGTTTCCCTACTCCTTTTCTTTTTAAGAGCAAACTGAAAAAATAAATAGCAAATGATACCAACCTCTCAGCACTGACTTTGCGCTGGTCTGCTCACTTGCTCTACTGCTTCTCTTCTCGTTTCATTCCCTTACACAGTTCAAAGGAGAGAAATAATTTGGGAGAGAGGCTGAAGGGGCAAAAACTGAGACAAGAACAGCTAGGAGAGGGACTGTCCTGTGGGTAGGGAGATGGGAAGTTGGGATTAGCAAGGAGGGAGGCAGAAACTTGGAAATTTAAGCTGTTAAAATCTCAGTTTAAGGCAAATGACTAAAAACGGATAGGAAAACACTGGGCGACTTTCATAGATGGTGCTGCAAAAACCTATTACTATCAAATGTTATTGTTTTCTCTAAATGAGCACATCATACAGCCAGAAGAAAAAAGTTTGCAAGAATAAACCTCAAAAATTCATTAGATCATAGGTGATAWCATTTAAAAAGACCTATTGCACCATGCAATCCAGCTCACGCAAGGTTGCTGCCTATAATGTGGTTTCTTGGGCATTGCCAAATCTACTTCAAACTGACTGAACTTAGAACACTCAAATAACTATTTCAGTAGTTCTGTCTCTCTGAAATTTTAGGCAATTCTTCTGTTTAACTATTTTCTTTTTGAGTTTCCTTTTTTTTTCTTTCTCTCTTTTCTATAATAAAGATTTTAAATCTCTTCTGCAATTGCTAGATGTGCAGAACCAGAACCATCACTAGGCTGTTTACCTGACTTTTCACTTTATCCCTTTGCAAGAGGATTACTTCTGATTTGCCCCAGATGTGGCARCAGTGCTCTTGACACCTGCAAATCCTTCACCATTTCTAAAAATTAAGGTCCCTGGGTGAGAAATATTAAGATGTTCACATTAGCACATTAGTTTCTGCTATTATTGCTTCTGGATAAGAATAATACCCCATCCCATGAACATTTCATCAATATCTTATATAATCTATTATTATTACCCTGCAAAATAATGCCATAATTCTGCTTTCCTACAATGCAGCCAGCTGTAAATATTCCATGCATTTTATAGATAATGCTTTTGGCAGCAGCTTATTTATTTAGCTGAGAATAGCAATTTCGTGAACAAGGACTTTTCGATACCATTTCTTTTCCCATAACCTTAACCAGGCACTTGAAGACAGGGGTATGTGGCTGGTTTGTATGGGAGGAGGTAAGAACTGCTCCCACAGCAGTCACCCATATCTGTTCTTGCCTTGCAGGTTGATGACCAAATGAAGCTGCTTCAGAACTGCTGGAGTGAACTCCTAATCCTAGATCACATTTACCGGCAAGTGGTACATGGAAAAGAAGGTTCCATCCTCCTGGTTACTGGGCAACAAGTGAGTATGTGGGCTCAAAGTATTGATGGCTTCTTAATAATCGTTTTCAAAAGAGCAGAAGTTTAACTAGGTCAGAGGCACTGCTATGTCCTGAGAGATTCTCCACAAATAATGTAGGTARAATGACTTGTGCACTCTGTTCTTAGCCTGCTGATTACAGTTAAACTTCTAAAAGCAGATATAATCACAAGCTCTTTGCTTTTCAAATATTCCTGTATACTTCAGTGATTGAAAAGTAGGATATGAGAAGTGTTTCTCAAGAAGTTATATTTCCTTAGGGCTAAAATGGTTTCTGACAACAACAACAGAACTCCCAAACCCTGTGCTTTAGGTCTAAGCAATTATAGTTTATTTTCCCTTCAGAACTGTAGTTTACTCAGAAGAATCATTAGTTGGATCAGAAACCTAGATAACTTGCAGCTATTACCACAGAAATATCTTGCTCTTAGAGAAGTATGCATGTGAGAGAGAGGAAGCCACGAGCCAAGACTTCTAATCCCARGAAAATTATTCAGCCCACAGGATACAAATGCAGGTAACGCCCCAGGAGACACACTCTGCATTTTCTGCATTGCTTTCCAAGGGTTAATTTTCTCCAGGCGTCAGATGCATAGGTCACCCTAAACATAAGAGCAAAAATATGGCATATATCAGGAGAACTGTGAGAAATTCCAAATAAAAGAGAAAGCTTTGTCTCATTCGTTCTTTTCCAAAGCACAAATGACTTGACAATGAAAATGAGAACCTTATTCCTAAGACCCTTACTCTGTCTTTAATGAAAAAAACTTCACAGTATCAATGAGGAGTGTTCCTGGGCATTGTATTCCTGATTCAAAGTGAAAACAAATGATGGTCCATTGCTATTTAAGTAGTTGCAAACTCAGTTGTGTGACTATATACACACATGGGAAAGACTTTCTACTTCTAACTACTTAGATACATCACTTAAATCTTTATGTGCTGTAGAATTCCCATGAAGGTTTAGTCATTTCAAGACTGCAACAATTTCTCAACACTCAAAAGTGTTTATAAGAACCAGAAAAGAAAGAAAACTATCTGCCTGCATTTCTGGATAATAATTTCTGGATAATAATTTCTGGTGGCAGAGAGAATGGGTCCAGTCATCCAAGAATGGAAGTGAGGAAATTCCAATTCTAGCTGTGAAGCTGACTCCTGCACATCCCGTGGGAAGCCACTGACTTATCTGAGATAAAGTTTTTCTCCCTAATTACCTTAACTGAAATTAATTGTGGTACTGTTGATTTAGTCTGGAAGTGCTAAAAGAATCAGTGATCCCTTTTGTGTTTCATCACCTGCAAAACAAGGACAACTGTACTAGCAATTACTTCATTTACCACACAGGCTGCTTGACTGATTCCTTTGTTTGTAAAGCTCTGAGTATATTGAACATTCCCTGTGCCTAAAGAACTGCCAAGTTAATGTCTCATTTGTTTCGTGACCAGCTAGTTTTTAAAAAATCCTGAGTGTCTACATCCCTCTGAAATCGATTGACCTCTAAATATCTTTAAAAGCTGCCCATTGTCCTGATTTTTCAACTTACTACAGTGCCCAACTTTATCTTTACTTGGGAAAAACATATAGTTGCTGGACAACAGGTAGCAGATGCTTACTATTCTTTAAAAGCATATTCTTCAAAATGTTTAAAAATCAGTAGGTTGGTTTGACAATTTTATATTTCCAAGAAGAAATATAATCTCAAACTAAATTAAAACCTGACAAAATTGGACTGATTGCATCTGGTTTTGCCCCACGTTTGTCAAGTATGTTTAATACATCCTCCTTTCAACCAAATTTCGCTTCTTCCTATGTTCAGACCAGCTTGGGTCTTAGGAGGACCTTATGCAGCCAGGTCCTCCACGCTCCAGGTGGTGGGGAGCTGCTGTTAGGCCCCTTTGAAGGTTGTCCCTTCTCCAAGTTGAATGAACCACTTCCCTCTCCACGTATGGGAAATGCTGCAGCTCCTGAGTGTCTTGGTGACACTCTCTGCTGCCAGGGCACATTGCTGGCCCACTCTTGCTTGCTTTGTTGAGACCCTCAGGTCTTCTCTGAAGAGCTGCTCCCCAGCCAGACTGCCCCTGGGCAAGTCCAAGTCATTTGCCATCCTCTTCCAGATACAGCATGATCTATTAACCACGGATCTATCCCCAGCCATCCACCCACCTTTTTCCACTCACCTGCTTATCCACCCATCCAGACCATACCCCCGATGAGCTCCCAGAGGACTCACTCCAGTATTTTCTCAGGGACAACAGTGAGGCTCTCTGGCCTTTAGTTCCCCAAATCACCCTCACAGGCTTTTTCAKGGATCAGTGCGACATTTGCCTATCCATAGTCATTGGGGATGTTCCTCAGTCTCCATGAGCTTTCAGTGAGAGTGAGAAGCCTGGCAAGGGCACTGACAGTCCTCACAGCATCCGCTCTGATCCCACAGGCTTCCCCTGTGTCAGGTTCTCTCAAGTCATCCCTGGCTTTATCYTCACCCCCTGCTCATCACTGCCTGCCCTTGGGAACACGACTTGGGAGACGTCCTTTGTGAAGGACAAGGCAAAGACAACAGAGATTACCTCAGCCTGGCCTGTTTGCTGATGGTAAACCACCATCCCCGTTCAGCAACAGTGACACCTTCTCCTTGCTCATCCTCTAAACAGTAAGAACGTGGCAAAACTCCTTTCACTGCATTTGACATCTCTTGCAAGCCTCAACTCTTGCTGAACATTGGCTTTTTCGGCCTACCTGTGGGCAGTGCTCCCAACTCGCTCCTTCCGAGGCGTTCCCTGCTTCCCCCTGATCTATACTGCCGTTTTGCACTGCAGCTTGGTCAGGACTTACCTGCTCAGCCAAATCGATCTGAGGCATCTGCTTCCTCTCCCAGGGTTTTGGGTCCAACGYAAGAAGGTTGGACCTTCTTGGCTGCATCAGTTGAGTCCGTCATCTCTCTAAGACACAAAGGCAGTTCAAATGTATTTAGGAAGGAGGAATTATGCCTGTGTCTGTCTGCTCTCTATTGACTGCAAAATAATTCTGGAAATCCAGAGGTCTAGGCCGAGGTATTACCAGTGTTTGCTATTGCACTAAACGCTACAGGCTGCCGGGAGCTTCCCCGATCCTCTCAGCAACTCAGGTATGGAAAGAGAAACAACTCTATCTCTGTCTCATAAAAATTAATTGATTAAGGTTTGGAAAGCACTCTGAYACTTCTGATGAAAAGTGCTGTGGATGTTTTTATTTATTGCTACCAGCAAAGCACTATGAGTGAAATTACAGTCAATCATCTGGCTTTCGAAAACTGAGGGCCTGAGCTAGATAGCCTCCTTTATTACCTGAGAGATGATGATTATCATCACAAGTTAGCAAATTTAAGGCCTTAGAAGCCTTCTTCCTTGCTTTCCTTAATACATCCCTCCATAAAAGTTAYCCATAAACACCGGCCTTTTTACAGTCCTGGTCAAGGAAGAAGCCACAATTAGAAATAACTGCCTTTTCCTCTCCAAGTGCACGGCCTCTGCTCCGCAGAGAGGAAAGTCAAACTTCACCCAGCTCCCGTGGGGCCGCACCACTTCTGTTCCACACCAGCTGCCTAAAATGGGTTACTAAAAGCATCCCAAATAGTTTTCCAACACACAGGCTCAAATCCGTTTCCTCCAAGCACTCCCATCACATTGCCATGCTCCGTATTGCCCTCAAGCCCCTGGCTTATGAGTTTTTCCCAGTGTCAATCCACCCGCTTTGATGGGGAAAAAGTGCAGTCAGCAGCAAAGCAGCAAGCGCTGGCCCCCGCACACAAAGACAGCGCTTTATTTTATTTTGTTATTTGTTTGGTTGGAGTTTCATAAAAGCAGCTCCTTTGTGTGTATRTGTTTCAAGAAAGCACTTTTTTTCAAATCATTACGATTCCTCAGCAATTCCTGAGAAACAAGTTTCTCTCTATGCTGCACACTTCATTTTCTGCACTAAGTCTTGCCCCTCAGCAGCAGTAATTACCATTTCAAAAGGAAATAAAGTAGCACAAATGCATTTTACAACTCTCCAAATTTCATAATAGAAAGCGGCTAAGGAGTAATTTGCAAGGTAGTAGTTAATTGTAAATCACTGCCAATATGCTTTCCAYATGCCAGGTTTCATAGGCTTGGCATGTGGCATGTAATTTTAAAAGATCATTTCTAATTATAGGACTTCAATTCCTCCAGCCTGAGCACTTTCCTGTTGTATCTTCTGCACCAACAATATGCTGCTAGATTCCAAGGTCCAGAACACATAGGATAGATAATAAAGCCTAGTATGGAATACCATTTTTTTCATGAATTTTCTTGTAGCAGTCACACGTAACATATGAATTACAGCCTAAGCTGCTCATTTTGTTCATATCTATCCTCTGCTCATTGCTGTTGCCAAAGTCAGCTGCACCCTGCTGACTTTGGTCTAAGCTAAACAGATAAAAAGACTCTTCAAATATAGGCCTAAAACTCTATTTTTTGTTAGATAATTCAAACTACTGAATGATTTCAGCCATCACATAGTTATATCTTTCCCTTTGATTTGCATTCTAGTGCACCATCAAGAGTGTGAGGACCCAGATCTCATTAGTGTAGTATTTTCAAGCAAGTTCAAATTTGGAATTTAGTGGCTTGTTTCTAGTCTACGCAACTTTTTCAGCTGTATCATATTTAAAGAGGTCAATGTGCATCAACAGGGGATTTTCCTGTGGCAAAAATATCTCTGTTAGACTCACTCTTTGCAAAGAAGGYTTCTTCTGTCCCAGCTTAGCTGCACTGCCCTGGACCTGTGGAGAATCTGCTTGCACAGGGAGCCAATCTACAAGTGCAAGGAGATTGCCTTGCTGCCGAGCAGGTTTTKGGGGGGGCAGCTGGGCTTTCAAGTGGGGTGGCTGATGAGCACATCGAAAGGAAGATCACCTTGGCAGAAGTAGCACTGCAAAGAGAAAGGTGCCTGAGGCCACAAGAGCTGGCAGAGAAAGGACAAGCAAATTGGCTTTTCTTTCATCTCATAGGTGTGATAAGCTAAGAGATGGCTAATGGAAAGCTACTACTTGCTCCTTACCTTCTCAAGCATTCGTTATTTTATATTTATGTGTGTGTGCATGTGTGTATAATTAATCATCTCTTTACTCTGAAAAGAAAATAGTTTTCAAATGTCCAGGGAACCACAACAGAACTTAAAAAAAATTTACCATCTTTCACATAGACGTAAAGAAAACAGGTAGCAATCATGCTGGCTTCCTTTAGCAGCACACTGAAATACAGCACCTGACCAACAAGTGCCAAAAGAATCTATAGTAATGAAATGCTGCTGCTGTTTTGCTTTTTCATTAAGTTCGTGACTGCAGCYAGAGAAGGTTCAGAGTTGCAGAGAGCTACAGTCGATGTCAGCATTAGGGTGTCACGCTGCCCGACTGAGTCTAGCTAAATATTCACAAGAAAATTTCTTATGTGGGGTCTAACTTCCAATGAGGCTTACGGATATGCAGAAGCTGCAGCAATTCTGGATAATTTCTATGTAAAAAGCATGAAGTATACAGCAACACTTCAGTGAAGGGATGAATTCGGCTGCTCTGCAGTTGTAGGTTAGTTTGGTCCTGCCTGTTACTTTATTATCTTCACATTAATAATTTGAGAGACCTGATATTCATCATTACTGGAGTAGTAAATTTACTAATTAAAATAGCTATCTGCATGCAGCTTAACGATACTTTTATCACTGTGTGCTTTATCACGTAAATATAAATACCATAAATTAATATATAAATGGTCAAGCACAGGGCGTAAAATTATTCATGTCTTGATGTGCTAGTCATTTTGAAACTAAGTTAGACAAAGTAAATACAGCACTTGGGCATGATACTATTTGCATATTGTAACTAATTAGCAAGCACAATAGCCTCATCCTCAGGGAAAGGTCCACTGGCAACTTAATTCATTATCTTCTATTATTGTGTATCATGTTAAAATGACAAGCACCTTACACCATGTAAGTCATCACAATTTTAATTAATACATCCAGAGCTGATAAAAGCATACCTCCTGGTTTTTGTCCATGCTGAGCCCTCCTCAGTTTTTATACGTAGGCACCTCTTCAAAGCGCTCTTTTCCGTGTTCATTTGCTTAGAGAGAGAACACATATTGTTTTAAAAGCTCTTAATGAGAGTTTTACATGAAAAACTCGGAATGAGTTGAATATCCGGTGGAGTTGCCAGGAAAATATACATTCTCCTTCTGCCTTTGCGGGAGAAGCCCCTCTGCCCACACAGCCTGAGCCAGAGGCAGCTCCCCAGGGAGCCACGGACAGACCCTCCGGGGTATGATATTCCTTAATATATGATTATTCCTTAGAGAGGTGGTTCCTGGTGCAGCAGCAGGGAGTCCCTGAGAAAAGCCTCCTGCTGACATATTCCAGAAATTAAAAACAATTTGATTTTAGGGCACGAAGGGTTCCAACTCTGCCATGAAATTTCTGTAAATTTCTACATTTCGTGGGCGTAGAGAGCAGGAGACAATATCAGAGGTACCTGTGCCACCACCTGAACCCACCAGACATCTGCCTTCAAGAGCAGTCATTACTGTGAAACATCATAGGCAGAACAAAAGAGGTACAAGTGCTCCCTGCATCCCTGGCCTTCAGCTCCAGCATTCATTTAGCCCAGGATATAGTTTGTAAAAATATTAAGAAAAAAATAATTGATCTTTCGATCTGCCTCAGATAATATCTCACTATTCTAAGCGACTCCTTTATGGGAGAAAAACAACTACAGAATCAGTCACTTCCATCAGTCTTACAGCTCTGCTGACCAGCTAGGAAATTATCCAATATTATTATTATTTGAATTATTGATAGCTGCCTAAGCTGCCTAACTTCAAATATTTTACTACAATGTACTGTTTTCAAGTGAAGATTTCACACTCAGCACTAGCTTAACTTCACCTTCATTGACATTATTAGGATTTGGACTTTGAAATGTATGAAGCAAGTTTTGCCTTTATCGAGAGAAGGATTCAGAAAAAAACAGTATTTCAGTGCCCGCAGCTTGAGAACGGAGTCCAGGCTAGAGCCTTATTTATTTTTATGCTCTGTTTGGACAGGAGCTTTGACCTCAGGTTTGCCGTATCGCAGCCCCTGGGCTGCTGAATAATTCCCCGCTTTTGTGTGTTGGCCGGCTTAAGGAGATGAAACCCAGCCAGGCCGTAAATCTCTAACGGGCCGTGGCACAGACTGGCCACACTGGTTTATCACCACCACAATTCAGGTAGTTCCGAGCATCAAACTCCTCAAAGCATCAAAATCATCCGCACAGCGACACTCGCTCATTTGTGAGGCAGAAGTCATCCTTTTTTTCAGCTGTGGGTTTGGTTTTAGCGAGTGAAATTCACGGTGCGATATTAGATAGATGCTCTAATTTCAGTAGGCAACTGCTGCTGGAGATCCAGGCTGGTTTGAGGCTTTTTAAAGGCATTTTTTAATCACGAATGGAGGCAAAAGAATCCTGGCACCTTTTAGCAGCAGTTCCTGCGCACGGGACCAAGCAAGCAGGACAGCACCCTGTTTAACGTGGCCACTTTTTCCGAATAGGCATTAACTGAGGCTTTTTCATGCACAGTTGATTCTGTATAAACTGATTGACACCTTTGGGGGTCGTCTTTCCACTGACTCATAATTTTGCTCGCTCCTGAAAAAGGCTCCTCTACACCCACTATTCTCTAGTTAAAGCTGAAAATTCAACTCATCATATTTACACAATCAAAAAAAAATCCATTCCGCCTTGTTTTTAATTGCAAATCCTACTCGAGGGACCAATTCTCCTGCTTAGGAGGCAGCCCTGTGCCTTCTACTAGAGAACCAACTGCAGTCAATTATGGTAATGAAATGTCAATAAATATAAAAATTTAATACAGCCTGCTCTTGGTGAGTGGCAGATGAGGACTTGCCTCCCAGACAAATCTGCTGGTGCTGCAAAAATTAAATGCACCTGAAAGGGTAGCAGGGTGCCTGAGTTCTCCAGTACAGGGATGGTGGGAGATCCAGGCACCTTTTGGGTTTTTCCATTACACTATAATCGCTGCAGGAAGGCCAGGCATGTTCTTGACATCCCAACATCTTAACTTATTATCATGAAGTGAGGAGCATATTCCCCTCACAAACTGGAAGCTCCATGAGGGATTTTTGAGATTTATTTTTTTCTCCTAAACAAAGAATTGCAGTTACAAAAGGGAAATTAAGTCGTGAAGCAGCTGACTCTTGTATGTGAACAGCTTCTCAATAGGAAGCCATTAAATCATGTCATCGAGTTAAAATGCTCTTCCAATAAGAAAGTGTTAGGGAGGTGTTACTATTTTTTACTTATTTATGTAAGTATATATATTCTTACATATATAGAGACATATAAACCATAAATTAAGTAGTGAATGAAAGAAAGTATGGCTGGGAATCCTACGGACTGCCTCTTAGTTTTGTCACATGCTTTCCTTGGCCCTGAGTAAGCAATTTAATGTCACTGCTCTGGTTTTCCCAGGGGTAAAGGAGCGCGATGAAACCTCTCACGGAATACATAAGTGCAATTGCTAGATCTCATTAAAACATAAGCACAAACCTAAGTGCTCTGCAGAATTGGGGTAGCTTTATTCTTAATATTCACACAAAAATATAACTTCATTTTTCTTGCACAGTTGCCTCAGTCAATGGCTTGGGAGCACTAAGTGACATACAAATAAAGCATCTTATTTCAAGTCAGTAACCTATTGATTATATTAAGGTTATCACTAGGAGAATTCGTGTTAGTTCCTTTCAATTACTTACCTATATTTCCTGGTTGAAATGTTGACAGGTGTAAAGTCAATTTTTTTTTCCCCTTGTTTTACTCTTTTTCATGCTTGGGCAAAATCAGTTCAACACTTTTAAGATCAAAAAAAAGATGTTTCAAAATGCAATGTTCCCTAAGAATTATTTTTWAAAAATAGATTTTAAGAGATTAGTGACAGAAAAATAGAATTGTGCAGTATGCCTCTATCTCTCCTCTAGTGCTACCTGGACTGTCTTTATTAACTTCTTTATTGCGGGAGGCCGCGCAGAGCGGATTAGAGCAGCGCTACCTTTAAACACATCATTAASCCACAGAGCGCACTTAGCGCCGCGCTTGGGCTGCGCTTAGAGCCAGCACGGCTTCTGCAGGCACTTTATGGGGATATATGAGGTGTGGCTACCAACTCCCACACCGTTACGGAGGCTCCTGCAATGGAAGGGCGCTGCAAACCCCGGGCAGCCAGGCAAGGAGTAGACGTTTCTGGCCAAGTCCGTGGATCATTTCCCACGGACACTGTTATATCCCTGTGGGCTCAGCGCATATCCCTCTCCCAGCRTAGGCACCAAGGCCACTTCATCAGTCTCCCTCCGGCGGATCCTACATTTACAGARCAAGAGACACCGAGGGAATAAAGCAAACGGATACGGGACCCCACTACCGGTGCCGTGAGCTATAGTCATCTATAATCCTTCTAAAAAAAGCTGATGCAGACAACCAGCATTCCCACTGATGTGACAYGCCATTGACATACACGGCTGAATAAGGTTTTCCTCGTGTACAGTTGTGCTAAAACAGGTTGGCAGCCAAAATCATCCTGACTTGACGACATCATTAAAYTGAGAGGGATTATTCTAAGAGGGAGCATCCCAGTTATGTGGGGTCGCTTGAAACTTCCTAATAAAGTGATTCTGTGGGCCTGATAATCATACAGAAATGTAACTCTCTCCTGCAGGTGGATTATTCAGTCATAGCCTCTCAAGCTGGAGCCACCCTCAACAACCTCATGAGCCACGCGCAGGAACTGGTAGCAAAGCTGCGTTCCCTGCAGTTCGATCTACGGGAGTTTGTATGTCTCAAATTCTTGGTGCTGTTTAGTTTAGGTAGGTAAATTCTACTCTTCCTACGCTACTATTGATWTTGATGTTGTTCATCATAAAAATCCTTCGGTTTTATTATTTTTCTCATAAAAAACAAAGTATGACTTTGAAATATACTTTTTGATTTTTATCATAGTAATCCGAGCATTGTTTTTTAAATATCATTTGCATGAAAATCATGTAGCAGGGCTAAAAGCTGATTTCTATGGAAACAATTCCTAAAACCTAGGGAACTTATCAGAATGTTATATACTGTCTGTAGGTACTTTTYGAATATCCCAGGCCACAGATAAAATTCTATTATAAATTCTGTGGGGTGGTGGGAAAATATAGAACAGTGCTTCTTCTATGATATGCAGTGTAGGGACATGGGGCCGATGCAGATGGGACATGGGTAAATATACATTTTTAAAAAAACATATTTGAATGGTAAGTATAAATCATCTTTTTGGCATTCTGCTGCCACATTTCAACACAAACCAGGAAAGTAACTAGCAGTTTTTAATGAACTATAAGAGCCACCCTCGAAGTGCAAATTAATGGCAATAGCTTTGTGACTCGCTCTAGCTAGGAATAAATGGAGGTTTTTTGTGCTAGTGGAAATCACACAGAATTGAAAAGATACCTATGCAAGACAAATGAGTGAAGCCAGTACCTTCCGACGAATAAGTCCAGAAAAATTGCCAGAAAAACACTAGCAATAAAATAAAAGAGGATTAAGGAGATGGATTCCTAATGTTCCTATTCATAGGAACAATTTCTGCATTTTAACAATTTCATTTCTGCCTGTCTTCTGTTTTAGGTTTGCACTCTGTTGATTTAATAAAGCTGGTTTAAATAAGCTTTGGCCAAGTGAATTTTTATTTACTGGCTCACAGCTGAAAGAAGAGACCTAAAGTCCTAAATAAGATCAGATACAGCTACCCCTACATATCCAAAACTCCGTTTTTATTCAAAAGGTATTTTGTGTGCAGAGACCAATCTGTTGAGCCAAGAGCAGCAATGAATGAAATATCAGCAYTGGTGGCATACACTAAAGTTTTTCTCAAATTTTCAGTTTGAAAAATTCTTTGGTAAACRAATAAAATTCTACAAACATATTAGGATTTAATTAGGAATTAATTTAATTAATTAGGATATTCCAACCAAATAGGCATTCCAACTGAAAASAGTGAAATGCTTTAATTATACTATAAATTGTCAGTTACTGGCCTTAATGATGTCCTTGCATATAGGTTTTTAGAATTCTAATGGAATTAGAACCTGCTTTGGAAAACTTTGGAAAACTGAGTATACGTAGCATTAAAAAGAGAAAATCATTGGTATATGACATGTAGAACTAAATAAGAATTATTTAAAAAAAAAACCAAAATTAAGTCAAAAAATGACTTTAATGAACCATTTACATTCTGAATCCCAGGAAGGCAGGATGGATTTATCTGGTAACTATCAACCTTTTGCATTCAGAGATTTGCCTCATCTCATGTCTTCAATTCAGAAAAGGAAATGCAAACCATCTGTTGCAGAAATTGTAATGTTTTATGACTTAATTTGATGAAAAACAAGAATTCAGGTTTCCTAATTCCCAACAAGCAGGTTTTCCTGTCATGGGACAGTGGTACAGAAGTGTCTGAGGAGCCTTGTACACTTTTTTCTGACAAAATATTTAGAGACTTCCTRTCATTTTGGGGATATTTTAAATTAGCTGAATGAGGGAAGTGGTCTGGAAAATGCTCACATTTAGGTGGGCCTTGTCGTAGATGACTTTCTTCGACATACTTTCCATTCATTTGGGCACTTTTCTTGGTTCTTGCCCTACTTCTGCAAGGTGATGTGCTAAACTGCACAAGGAGTGGGCAAGTAGCTCTTTCAGGCTTGTGCCAAGCCAGCTCATCCCCTTCACATCTCATTGATGCCACTGTAAAGAGAGTGAATTCTGCTACTTATAGGAGCCTTGAGGTCAAGCCCCTTKCATACAGAAACAATGCAGCTAAGAAAGGTTCCATTCCTTTGAAATTAGTTCAATATTTAGCATACTGCATAACTCCATTTGCTAATAGCCAAAGCGAGACGTGACGCTGCAAAGAGCACAACGTAAAGACATTACCACTTGACCCGCAGAACTAAGGCTGATACTTAATGAGAATCATGACAAAACTGAGGCAAAAAGCTCAGCAACCCTTTCCAGCTAAGCACACAGGTTTGTTCCCAACCACACGAATGAACAGTCTGGCTTAAGTTACAGTGAGGGCTCACATCCTTCAGCTGTTTGGGAGTCAGGTTTTTAAAGACATGGAAGTGCCCAAGAACCTGGCAGGCACCCAACAGCATTGCCAAATCCAGCCAGGCATCCCACTCCTACTGAAATGCCTGGGAGCAACCACTGCACCCCAGCACCTAGGCGTGTGTGCTGCATATCCACAGCTGCCAGGCATCTCGGTGGGAAACTGGTCTAAAGGGCAAAAATACCTCATTGAATCAAAACAAATTTTTTCAAAAACCTGATCTGTCTCATATTGAAAATCTGGTCCTATAATGTTCAATGAAATAAAAAGCCTTTGAGGACATACCAAACTTTCTACACTTCTAAGGATATTAGTTCCACATTGTGAACCAAAAGCCTTATGCTATTATATAGTACATACTAWATACATATATATGTCTTATATGTCTTATATCTTATATAAAACCTCTTAAAGGCAATGTGAAGTCAATAACCCACAAAATTAATTTATTAAGAAAGCTGTCAGTTCTTTTATAACTGTGCAGCTACGAGGCTGCCTTCTATATCTGTTTGAAATTCAGGGCTCTACTATATAGTCTGTATATCACAAAATTGCAATCTCCTTGAGGGTAAAGAACTGTCTTCATCTTTTTCCTAACATTTCAAAAGGGATTAGCCTAATAAACTAAGAATAAAATAATGTTCAAAACCCAAAACACGTACAAATATTTAAAAATATATAATTATATCCTGTCAATCTTGCTTACTATAAAAATATAGCAAACATATTTCTATATATAGCAATATATATCCGTTATTTAAAAAAAAAAAAAAAAAAAAAAAAAGAGCTAAATTTTTATGTTTTTTACTCATCAGAGATTCCAAAGGGTATGTACAAGAAGACCCTTTTGAGTGTTAGTAGCATTAGAGGCTGCTGAAGTTGCCTTTATGGCTGGCAGGACACAGCTCTTTCTGCAGTCACACCAACCAGTGAGTGATGCCACCCAGGCACATGCGTTCAGCTCCTTTTTCCAGGGGTGCCTCGTCCCTCTGGGCCCATCTCACCAACATTGCCAAGTAGATAATGATGCAGCCCATTCGGCAATTATTGGGTAAGACAGAATACTTTGGTAACTAATTTCTTAGTGTGACATTTCCTTATTTTTTTTTCTTTCTAGTATTAATATATTTAGAATTAAGTAACTTCTAAATTTCCTTCTACAGTTATGAAAAGCTCAAGTTCTTTAAACCCAGGTAGTTCTTACCTCTCTGTACATAAGTGAGTCCCCTTTCATGACAGCAGATCTTCATAGCTCAGTGACCGCATGTCTGTCCACCCTAAGTGCTTCCTCATCCATCAGCATGGTCCTAGTCATCCAGTGATGAGCAGGTCCATCATATCCGGACTCTCATTCTCAGCAGAAAGTCACTTCAGCTGAGTCAGTCCTTTGCTCCGGTGCTCCTGCAGGGTGAGAGCCAACAGGGAACAAATCAGTGCTTACAAGCAGCACCATCATCCCCATCACACTGGGGACAAACCATTTGAGCCTTGCTGAGGCACGGCTCTATTTTAGGYTCGCAAGGGACAAGGGCCTTGCCTCAGCATGGCATTAAGTCATTGGCAGAGCTCCCCTCCTTCACAACCTCGTTGCACCATCATCACTTGATCAGTTATTCCATCAAGACATTRCTGATTTGGGCTAAACTTGAATTTTCTCACATTGCTCTGATAGCCATCCACTTGTGTGATGTGCAGAGCCACACTAGAGCCRTACTAATCCAGCAGGATTCTTCTAGGCTCCTAGGCTCCCCTGAAGGAGCCTCCAGCTCTGTAACCTCTTCACTGCACACAGATGTGCTGCTTGCCGCTCTCAGGACACATCAGAACAACATTATGTGGAGCAGCCATCCTGACCCACACCGGGAACCACAGACCAGCAAATATCAACAGGGCCTGTGATGGTGCAAATAGCTGGGCATGCTCTTCCAGGGTGAAATCTTGGCCTCACTAAAGCCAAAAGGGGTTTTACTCTAACCAAAATCTGTCTCTCCACTTCTTTCATTCTTATCCTACCACAAAATAATGCTCAGCTCAACATTTCATGAATTAAATTTGCTAAATATCTAATTTTAAATGATGTTTGAAGAAGCAAATGAGCGTCTTATAYGGTATATTTTCTAGGACCTGCAGATACAACAGATCTCTCTTCATTTTGTCATCCAGTATCTTTCCAGGCTGGTCGCTTAACCTGAAATCAGCTGYTCTCTCTTTACCAAAACTTCCCATTTGTCCTGCCAGTTTTTATTATCTGAATTCAGCAAGGATGATTTGTCAAAGCTCCCATCAGAGCAGTCTGTAAAGCGAGATGCCAATAGGAGGAAAGTTAGACATCATTTGACCCATGCCGCGGTCCTTGTCCGCCCGCTGAGCGCAACGCGGCCACAGGCAGCGGCTCYCCTGCCACTGTCAGCGCCCAGATAAACGTGCTGCATTTAACAAACGAAGGCTTTATCAATGGGCAAATAATTGCAGAGCCACTATTGATCTCCGAGCTCACGTACCACGAGGCAAGAGAGACCTGTAGGAATGGCAAACACGTCACCGCTGCGTGGGGGCAAACAAGGGGCTCCCGCTTGGACAAAAACAGGGGTGTCCTTTTCTGGCAAACCACAGAATTGCTCGCTTAAGGTGACAGCCACAGTCCTCTAATGAGGCGAAATGTCCATGCTCTTTTCTTTGATTAGTCACCCCTTGCTTTCAGCTCTGTCACCTCAGAGCTAAAATTTCCTGTCAAGATCTTCATGCAGACGAAACAGGCTGAAATGCAGCAGGTTGTGGGACAGACTCTCACCCCACTGCTCTCGGCACCAGTGGGAGCTCCCTGGGTTTGCACATTTTCCACAGATGATATTTGGTTTTAGAAAAATACTTACTGTACACTTTCAAATGCAGGCTGCTATCGCAACCATAACGTCTAATTACAGTGAGTGCCTAAGGATAATAGTGACAAATAAACATTTCCTATAACTTGGCTAATCCTTTGGAATTCAGGAGGGATCGCTCAGTGCTCAGGGGGAACCACTGCTCAATGCTTACATTACAGCAACTTGGCAGGAGCAAATAATGTAGATAAAGCTGATGCTTGTCTTAATTAAATGCAGTTAATAGGTGCTGGGCTTTTCTTCCTAGTGCACATAGCAGTTTAGGAATGGCCAGATATAATTSACTCTGAAGTTTAGAGTTTAAATCGAATCAATATGCATTTATAACAAGGAAGGGGTCTGAATATAATTTGTTATTAGATGACAGCTGACTAATAGATAAAAACAAGATTTATTTAAGTATGTTTTTCCATAAACAGGTTTCTGACAGAATATTTGCTGCCTTTGATCCTTCATTATTGTTTGTTTGTACTAATAGGGTTTTAAATAGAAGACTTTGGGAAATTAATGTCCCTTCAGCTAGACAGGGAATGAGAACCAGAGAATGCAAAATGAGATATCAGGCAAGGAGGATCTCTTCAGTCAACCAACTTGTTGCTCGAGTATAACAATTATTAATAACATTTGCTGATTTTATGATTAGGAATCCATAAATCCGTGTTTTTAAACATTCACGCTCTTCATAAATTCACAATCTAAACATGCCATGAAGCACAGGTATTGACTCTACTTACCAGAGAACACRAGGACATAGTCCCAGCACACCTACAGCCAAGGCTGGTCTCCTTAATGTCACAGCAAAAASAGCTTGGGGAAGGGATAAAAAGAAGGTGAATAAAGAGATTTTGGTGGGGAGAGCTCCTATTAAGCAAGAGAGTGGGAGTGCAGAAAGCAGAGATACTTGGTGGAGATGGTACCATGGGCAAGCCCGAGGTAGRAGATGAACTCTGGACACTGGGTGATTGATGATAGGCAAGGAATGAACCTCTAGAAAAGGGCCTTGAAAGCAAAGACAAACAATTTATGACAGATGCAGCAGAGAAAAGGGAAGACGCAAGAAGGTGGGGGAGCAATGAGCTTGGCAAGGTGTCTCAGCAGCAGCATTTGTCAAGGGCGCAGAAAGAAATGCTGTGGTAATTGAGATGTAACATGATGAGCCCACAGAGTATTTGTTAAAGCTTTAATCCAAACAACGGATACTGTGAACAGCCAGTGGAAGGCACTGAGAACACGCTCATAGGGCCAGATATGTTATATTAGCTAATCAATACTTGGGGGTACATTATAGCAGACAAAGGTAATAGATAAATTTAAAGGTGATGATCACTGACTTTTCTGAGCTCACTGAGCTCATCTCTGGAGCTGCTGGAGTCTCTTTCGCCTGACTTCTGAAATCAAGACGACCATTTCTTTAAGTTATTGTGGCACATCTCAAGCAAAAGCTAAGAATTTGATGCACAAATTACTAGATGGAAATTTATGGCTTGTATTGAGCAGAATGCTAATGCAGGTAATGATTGCGATTGTAGGGGTTGTCTTTGCCCCCTAAATCAGTGAAAGTAAATTTCATAAGCAAGATGCTTAAATTCATTATGAGCCTTCAAACTTCTTACAAACTTTCCTCAGTTTTCCGGTTTCTAATGTGAGTCCGTTGTCACCTGTCGTGAACAGCTCCTTGCTGCTGCCTGGCGCCCTTGCACATTTGAGCTAGAATATGACTCTATTACAAGAGCTGACGAGRTCAGATGTACAACTAAATTGCTCCTGAAGCATTTCACTCTTTTTTGGGTCCAAGTAATGGGGTCAGGCTTCTCCATCCTGCTGCTAGAAGAGCTATCCCACTTTTTTACCTTAATCTCTGGGAAAGAAAACAATTGAATGTGGATAAAAAATCATTTTAGGGACTCACCACAAGGGATTTTTGTGTTGTCTAATACAGAAATCAATCCTCTTCTCTCTTGCTCTGTTTCTGACTATGAAGCTTTTTAGTCTTAAATGACATATCAAGTATCCTAGCTGGAAAATGAAAACAATAGTTGCTTATCTTTGTAGATAGTAGTGAAAGCCAGAGTATAGAAGGTACTGCCTCCAGTATAACCAAACAGAAATAACAGTGTTTAAAATATCCTTTGGTATCCTAACAATGATCAAGGTTAAAAGAAATCTCATTTAAAATATCTTTAATAGATTTTGAGCAGATTTGATTCTTTCCTTTGTAAATCGCTCAACATGAAATAAGTCGYTGTATTTTTATACAAGGGACTAAAACTAGGCAGAGCTTTGTAAATTCATCTTTTAAGAGACTGTTTTTAGCAGTGAATTTGGCACTGAGTGCAACACGTAGATTTTTCTTTTTCTCTGCTCTTTGACATCTCTGTTTTTCCTAAATTCTTCATAAAGAAACAAAAGCAAAGACATCTTTCCCTTCACTTTATCTATTAGAGGTAATAAATAATAGTGAAATAATTGAAAATAAGTGCTTCTTCTAAAAGTACTTATAGATGCGATATGATGAGGTATATGATGTATGAACCGAGGACTTTGATAAACTTTCCTTTGCTTCCTGAAAACACCTTCTCACCAAGCTGAGACTTCAATGCAGGCTACGATGCCACTTCCAAACACGATGCAAGCAGCTGAAAGAAAGCAGGACAGCAACTATCATATAGATATCTTTCTTCATGAAATTTCCAAACACTTATTTTTTAATATCTTGAAGGAATTATATTCTATAAAGAGAATGAAATATGAATGCTGTGGTTRTAAGTTACAGTTAAGAATTAAGCCAGTATTTTAATAAATAAATCTTTAATCATTAATCTCAGCCTGGATGCCAGAGTTGTGAATAATAAAATTCTTACAGGAATTCCAGAGATAGCTTTGTGTTTCTTGGCTGATTATACTTTTTGAATACGCTACGCTGAATTATAGGGAAATTTAACAATCACTGTTAATTTATCCTGATTTTATTTCATGAAATCTTACAAATTCATCCCTCATGTAACCGTTGAGTGCAGTGCTATTGAGACATGAATTTGATCCAATCTGATTATTACTAGCTTATACTGTTTGCTTGTCTGACAGTTGAAAGACATTGAAGAAAAAACAAAGGCATAAGAAAAAGCTAAACTGTCCTCAGCAAGTAATTTTTTTTCTTTTTTTTTTTTAAAGGCTTATTTTAGGAAAAAAATGTAATAGCAATAAGCGAAAATAGGATTTTTTTAAAGCTAAATATCAATTCTACAAGTAATTTGAGCCATGGGTACCAAGCAGAGTCTGTGTTTGGCACTGCTGCCGGTGTGCAGCGACTGCAGGGATTTCAGAGCAGCCCCGTCAGTGCCCCGTAGCCCTGGCACCCAGGCACTTTCTTTCTCATATGTCCACAGAGCACTAGTAAGCATGACATTTAAACAGTTCCTGTTAAGGGGAAAAACACCCCAAAAGTAACCTAAATTCGCATTTATCTCAGCTTGGGAAAATTATGTTCCGTTATTAATATATTTTATATATTTAAGAAGCAAGTCTGAATGCATTTTACTCTGGGATTACATAGAACTGGTTTTAGCGGCTATTGACAGAAGTGCCAGAAGCAACCACTGAAGTAACTACTTTTGATAGCCAAGCTTCCCATCATAAACAGATATATATAATGATATAAAGGCATATCTGAAGGACATACTTAAAGAGGATCTGCAAGAAGACTAAGAGCAGCAGCAAAGGCCAAACTGGCTGGTGCAAAACAGGAATCAAGGGTGATAGCTGGAAACGAGGGATAGTGAGACACGGTGCAGAGGAACAGGCCGGAGGGCAACAGGGGAGGATATACAGGAAAGGAGGCCAGAAATTAGGGGAAAACAGACAGGAAGGAAAGGGAAATTTTGCAACTGTGATCAAAGCCRGGCAAGAGATGGAAGGGGAGGAAATAGAAGCAAACAGGAAAGAAGCAATGAGAGAAAAATCCGAAACAAACTCTGCAGCTCAGCCTCCAGTGCAGCTGCAAGCAGGAGCTGGGAGAGGCTCTGGCTGTGCAGAAACCCACTTCATCCCAAGCTCAAGGTTTGGAGCATGTCCCTGGCTCAGAACAAYGTCATCCCCTCCCCAAAAACAGGGCAGAGATGGGGAGGACACATAGGAGACGTTTCAATTCCTTGCATGCCTTTGACGCCCATTCAGCGTGCCGGGAACCCAGGAACTGCAGCGGTAAATGTATTTTCTCCGTGTTTGCCTTCACAAAACAGCTCCAATATTTTGATGTCAAGAATAATCAGCTCTTTTGTGTTGCCTTTATCAACTAGCTGCAGATTTCTGCAAGTTAAAAATTAATGACAACTTCTCGACCTCTTTTTTTTTCCTTTTTTTAGCATAACCCTKCTGCATATTTTTCCTGAARAAAATAAAAATAAATAAATAAAAACCCTCCAACCTTTAACTATTATTCTAAAGCTCTGCACCCCAAACGGATCCCAGTGCAAAGCGAGCAGCTGGTAGGAGCCATTATTTTGAGGATGAAACATTGTGTTGTGTCCTTTAGCACTATTACRGGCAGTCAGTCTGTTAGAACATATTGGGCGATTATAGGCTAGTCTTTTCAGGGAAAGCCATGGGTTTCAAGTTACTCGTAACCATATATCAGCCCCTGAGATTATGCCATGATTTACTGTCACGGCATCACGTATTCTCTGATTTTCTGCCTCCTATGAAACATCGTGCTTTCCTTTTCTATTGATGTATCAACTATAATAGTTACAAGCAGCTACAGAAAAATCGATAGTGAACTTTCATTACTGTGCACATAAAGAGTACCACGCTGGGAGAGCCCCTCRCTGTTAAATAGTCACCAGCACTCGGGCGCGCTATAAACAGCCGCTATTTCAGTCTAAATGAAGAATGGATGAATTTGAAACATCAAATATCCAGGATCTTTAACACCGCTGGATTCTAGGTTGAGTTTTTCCAGTGCATGATTTCTTTTTTTTTTTCCCCTTCAGGTGTCAGGTTTGATTTGTCTTTTCTGTGCTGGKATCTGTGTATTTTTTTAAACCCGGAGCTGACCTGAGAAATGCACGGCAAAATAAAACACTGCTGGGCTGTGCTTTGCTGTAAGCTAATTAGGGTTGGCTGGACAGTAGTAAGAACTGTGTTAATATTCATCGGACTCGTCTATATCACGGGCTGACTTTGATTAAAGTGAACAGGCCGATAATCTCTGAGCTAAACAAACAGCTAAAACAGAGGTGAAAAAGTTACTGCAGTTTTACCAGCAACGGGCTCAGAGGTGCCCTTAGCACTGAGCAAAACACTGAGTTGCTTTTCAGTGTACAGATTGGGGAGAAAAAAAAAAAATATATATATATATATATATATTAGTTTGGAGTTTAAATATACATTTTTGCCTCTGGGAACAGGTTAACCTCCAGTGAATGTAAATTAGGAAAGCCAAGAAGCAAACTTAAACGTATATTGCCTTGAATATGCTCAGGCCACTTGAATTCTCCAATAATTCAGGATGAATTTTTGCAAGGCAGGCAGGCAAATTCTCTTGCAAAATTTAGTGATTACCTTGGCATTTTGAGACTACGGAAATGTACGGCTATGAATGCACTTTTTGTTCTTGAACACCATGGCATTTAAAAGTGTGTGCATTTCCATGGAGCTAAAACATGAGGATGTACATGTGTATTTACATGAACCGTATCCCGCCAAATGTATATCCATTGTCTGCAGGACTACAGATACGCAGTATTTCTTGGGATAGACGTTGCTTGAAGGAAAAATATCTTTTAAAAGCAAGAATTTCAAATTGCTTTTATGACTTGCATGGTACCAACTCATACAACTTTTGCCATAAAACAAAACAAACAAAAAAAAAAGGCAGAGAAAAATCATGCCAAATGGCAACTCATAATCCTGTCCATGGGGAAAACGCACCCACTTTGAAAGCCTCTTTGAAGGGTGTAGTGGGATCGAGCTACAGCAGACTTTATCCAAGGATTGCAGCTTTCAGGGGAGGAGGAACCAAAGCTCCTTCCAGCCCCTGAGTCACAGGGCTCTCCTTAGGGCAGACTCAATGAGGTGAGCCAAGGAAGTTGGCAGGTGCTCCCGTCTCCAAMGGGATGAGCCTGGCAAGGAAGGAAAAGTGCAAACACTGGTGACAAGGTCAAGTTCCCCCGTGTTACCTTGTGTGTCTCCAAGAGCTGCAGGTGGAAAGAGGCAGACACTAGAAGTAAAGCCCCCTTCTGAAGCCTCATCTTCTACATATGACCATGTAGCCACACTGTTAGGAGAACATAATCATTAGATAGGAAGGAGAGTAGATCTGGGCTCTGAATTCCTGCTGGATGAYGTTAAATCAGTTATCTCTGCCTTCAGTTCCTTACCTGTAACGTAGGTTTAAGAATATTTCCCATGGAAAATTTCCACACTTCACTGTTTCATTGGTCAGTAACCATGTTGCAAGGTGGACTTTTGGGTGAACTTTTTCTTTTTTAGCTTTCTCATTTTCATATTTAAAAGAGCAAGCAATATAGAACAATTGCATACAAACTGAAGTCTTGGAGAAAGAGTYTAAAGTCTCACTGAATATCAGTTTAACAATAGATTTGGGGTTTGTTCTGGAACCCAGATAGTTGTTCACTGAGGTGTTTTCCTTCACGTGGATCCCTAAGTCTTGTCAGGTCTCCCAAACATGAAGTCCGAGGCCAGTTCCCCAGCAGCAGCAGCAGCTGCTGGTGTCTCTGGTCAGGCCAAGCCTGTGAGCTACACCCTGCACTCACAACACTTGGGTTGCTCCCATGAAGCTGTTATCTATAACAGTGCAAGCCATATCTACAACACTGCAAGCCAAGGCACGTGCTGGTCCAGACTCACCCAGTCACATTATATGTATTTTTTCATTTGAATTYAAGTGCATCTTTAGGCTTATTCAAAGGCTTAGATTCAAAAATGCTCTGAAACTTTCAGCACTGTGCAACTAAATAAAGGGCATTTTGCTTCACATCATCTAAACAAAAGTACACGAGATGGCCCTTTTACTCATCTCTACTTCTTGCACATACAGAGATGCTAACCTTTTCATGTTCCTTCTAAACTAGAATCAGTTCCACCTGTTATAGTGGTGTTCAGTGAAAGACCCTGATCAGTTCCAGTAGTGACACATAAAAGTAATGAAATCACACATAATGCTGGCTGTCTTGTTTTTATCCTTCTCCAAGCAATATGACAAAAATAAAAGATGACTAGCTGATTGTCTCACTAAGGCAAAAGTCTTAAAATTCTACATTATTTGTCAATGACGTCAACAGAAAGTCATGGTACAGCATCATACCTCTGAGATGAGTATATCGCTAAAACATCTTTGCTTAACTGTATTTCCTCTTTTCAAAGACAAGATATTGCAGTAATTTTTGTTCATATGGGACTTTGGATCTAAACAGAAGGATAAACCCAAGCAAAATTCCCTGGGTAATAAAAAAATAAATAAAAAAAAAATAATAATAAAAAAAAAAGCAACAGCATGAAGCTCTTCTCTTATTTATAAACCACTATAATAATATAAATGGCTGGTCTAATATTTTTAACCAAGTTCAAAAAAGTTTGAAGTGTGATAATTAAATGCAAATACAGTTCTGATCCCAAAGACCAGAAGAATGCCTCTAAGCTAGTATTTATAACAAGAACTATTCGACTGAGCTCTCTTGTAAATTTTATCATACCTGAGGCAGTTTTCCTCAGTCGATTAGCTGGAAAGCTGAATTTATCCTGAGGCAAACCAGACATCTAGTACAGGCTAAATTCAACTACTGGAGCTTAAATTTGGCTTAATATATCCCCACTTGGATCTGCCTGTTTAATTCTCTTTCATATGATAAGGTTGGTTTTATTCATAGTCTGGACTTGCCACCTGAACAAACTGTACCTCATATCTTATTCTAATGGAATAAGAAAACTTTGCAAAACCCACAGAAGTTCCTGACTGGAAATCAAATGCAAATTTGGGATTAAAAACTGTTTTGTAAAGTGACTACAAGATTAGCACGGAGAGATTTCTCCCCTGATGAACGCTGCTTTTTATGATCATGCATTTTTTATACTCTGCAGAGACAGATGGGCTTTATGAAAGGATACAGCCCACTCCTCAAGAGGGTTTCAGTGGCAGCTGCCCTTCTGGGCTTTCACCACCGTAGTAATTTATATAGGATATTTTTTAAGAAAATATTTGTATTTCTTCTTTCAAGGCTCCATGAGCCCTTGGTGTAGTTCCAGTGATGGCAGCAGAAATACCTCTGAGATTAATCTGGCCCATTATTTTAAACAGCACTTGAGTAGCAGGGAAAAAGGATASGTAATGCTCAAACTTCTCATAAGTGCAAAGGTAAATAGGACAGTAACTCAGAAAAGTTGCAGGTATCTAAAATAAAAGCAGAGCAAATGCATTCTGAAGAAAGAGAATCTTGCAAAATCTCCCATTCTTTTTTTTTTTTTTTTTTTTGCCCAAATATTCTGCTGCTTCTTAGCAAAATAATCTATAGTTCCTTATTCCCCTCCGCGCTGTACTGTAGTGCCTGCTATTCTAGCTATAGGCAACGCCCTTTGTGCCTCAGTTCATAACCCYGAGGATTCTGTATCGCCGTTCCCAGGCACTTCATAAATATTTATGATATTTTGAACTGTTCACACCCTACAAACCGTAGATGTCAACCGCCAGTTCCCTTGAAACACCCGCAATGCTGCGTTGTTTGTATACTTTTGAAGAGCAAAAGACATGCACAAAATTAACTGGGGAAAMAACTTGGTCCGATGCGTTTACTATTTGTTAGTGTTTTCTTACCTTATTTTTATTTTTGTTTTTGATTTAAATCAGAAGCCTTATCTTCTGCTTTTACCAAGTGTGATGCATTTTTTTCTGGAAACTCTTAAGTGTGGTTTAAACTAACACTGCAGACTGCATTTAAGTATATTTTTAATACTTAGTTTATATATATGTATAAATTAGTATATAAGTATATAKAAATTAGTATATAAGTATATATACTTAAATTTATATATACTAATTTTCTCCTCTTATTCCAACTAAACATTCGGGAGACAATCCCAGGCCAGGCCGCAGCCTGGGCCTGGGGTTGGATGAGGAGGCAGGAAAAGTTACCTTTGACTCAGGTTCTTTCACAATTCCCCCCTAATTCACTCCAGCCCCAGATTTTCTACACATGTCCTAGCATGCTTAGGGTATTTCTCCCTAGAAAGGAGAGATTTAGAGTCCTTTTTCCAGGTTGGAGCGRGAGGCTCTCTGGAACCCACTGGACTTTGCATCTAAGGGCGCAGCCGCCTTCGGACTTTGGCTCGGGGCTCGTGTGAACCTCGTCGTGCAGAAGCAGCCAGGCTGGGCTCTGTTGGCACCAGCTTTGGTGACACGCATCGGGGAGGTGTCACCCGAAGCAATAAGGATGTGGGGACTAGGGAGCCGGGGCAAGAGAGGCAGGCAGGGATTTGTTTGTTTAACTTTCACGTCTTCGCACTCAGCCTGAGCTGTTGGAAAAAATCAAGCTCTTTTATTTTCCTGAGTAATCACCAGTGATAAAGATATAGGAGGATCAAATTAGGCTTTGCCCTGTGCCTGCACTGGGATCGCATGGGCAGAAGCAACTGGAGTCCTGGAAAATAATCCTGCGGTTGCACCAGGGGAGGAATTGGTGCCTCAGAGCTCCCTCTGCACCGCAGAGCTAACCCGAGCAAAAGCCATTATAAAATTATTCACACAAGTAAATAAATATGATTCTTAAGCAAATAAGCATGATTCTTCACAGAGATAGGAGCTGATGTGCCGAGCAAAAACTTGTCATTTTGCAGTCGTTCGGAAATGACTACATCAACAAAAGTTCAAATTGAATCAGTTTGAATCTGTCTCAAGCAAACTGCAGGTCCATCGAGATTGAATACTGAGGGGATGAAATAGGATTCAGACTAGGAATTACAGCTTGTTATCTCATGAGCATCTTATTCTGGCTTTAAAAGAGTACAGCTTTTCACGTAGTGCTTACGCAGAAACGAAAGACTTTGCTATGGCAGGATTTAACCAAGATTTTCAAAACAATGTACCCATTATCTGATGTTATGTTCAACTGAACACGAAAATTACTTTATGACTCTAATAAACAGTTAGAGTTTGATCATCACACTGCTAGAGACAGCTCAGTCGCTGCAAAAAAAAAAAGGAATCCTTCTCAAGACAGGAAAGTTTTCAATGCTTTTAGTTTGGACTTGGAAATCTTAAGAAAATGAAAGCAATGGTTGTTGTTATAACATAAAGGTTTTGTTTCAAGCTCTGGAAAGTGCTAAATATAACACCTTATAACTGATTAACAAATAGATCTATCAGAATTTTTTTGCCATGCATTTTAAGTAAATAACACTCGGCATAACCCTGCTCTAATAAAATCAAGGAGAATTTTGCAATAAGGAGCTTAACTTTACCATAAATCTCCCTTCATTATAGTATTTTCTCTGTCAAGGAGGCTTAGATATAGAATGGCATACGTCTGCTTTGATGACAGATGTGCTATATTGAACTGTTTGTGTCACCATTAGTTGCAGTGAAGGCAAATGGTGGGTAATCTGCAGATCCTGGCACTATATCAACCATTACTACTCTTGCCCTCAAAAAAAAATTGGCATTCACATGTCAAAATCTACCTGTTTTTAAGTCTTGTAAGCTGTGGGGCTAGAAGAGATGGAAAAAAAGGAACTAGGAAAATATTGTGTTTGAGGAAGGAATTGCTCCGTAGGTTTCCTCATCTCAGTCCTAGGCAATCTCCCTTCTTTGAATTATTCTGGGAAAAAACACTTGTCCTGACCAGCTAGATTTTATTCAAGTCCTGCAGGGRAGCATATCAGGTCTTATTTCCTTAAGTATCCACAAAGATTTTTCCAGTCCTGTGAAATCGAGAAAYTTGTCCCCATGGAGAAGCCTAAACCTGACCTTAACCCATCCTTGCAATGGTGCAAAATCCACGGAGGGAGCTGGAGTGGTGGGAAGTGGGTCTGTACCTGCTCACAGCTTTTTGTAAGCCTGGAAGAGAGGATGTAATAGAGGAAGAATGTCAGAAAAATTAACCAGCTTACTTTGGAAAATATTTATGCTGCTCCTAAAGAGCTGCTATTTTTCAAATTTTAATTTCTCATTCTCTTTCATTTTTCCTCTCAAAATTCCCAGACCAAGGGAAGCTCTCTACAGATTAATACACCACCAAATTTTCCGTATTTCATGTTTTGAATATAAGAGGGAGAAAATCTCTCTGAAACCTAAATATTTTCCCCCTCTAAAGACCAGACCCATTTTTGGGGAAAATATGCAAAAGTGCTCTCCTCAGGCTGCACGTTGTATGCCGTTTCAGCTTAAAGCCCAGCTTTAYAGCAGATATATAAAACAATCAAAACTGAGGGATTTTGGGGAATAGTAGGAGATCTTTATTGTGACTACAGAGCAGATACTGACACATGGTGATAACGTTTTTGTCTTAATCGTCAAAAGCAAGCCACAGAGAACAAAATTTCTTTGTTTGACAGAAAAGCGATTGCTATTTCTTGTAAAACATATAATATATTCCAGAAGACCTAAGGGTTTGCTCTCCAATAAGGGTAGGAAAAGATGCGTGCCCCACTGTGAGCTCRCAGTAAGGCTGTTTCATGTAAAAAGTTGGTAATTAGTCCCTGAGTGAATAAAGTGGAAGAGATGAGAGCCTGCTACTTACGGCAGCAACACAAAATGTGTTTTCTGGCTGCTAGGACTTACAGGGTGTGCGGGTGGGAGGGGGAGACCTATTCCTACTCATTTAATTTACAAGCCTCTAAACCTTGAAAATTCATTTCTYACATTAAGCCTAAACATGTGTACTTTAAATTGTGACTAACCGATGTAAAGATTGATAAGAGACATTCCTGTCCTAAAAAGCGGGCAGGAATCGAGCGTTATTTGAGTGCACGGGAGGTTGCAGGGCTAGACCTGAGAGCAGTATCATGTCAGCCTTACCTGAGGTTTAGCCAGGTTAGCTCTGTAGTGTTCAGACTAGCTTGATCCAAAAGAAAACGTCTGGAAAACAAAATCATGTGCCTTTATCAGGCTTTCTACCATAAATGCCAAGAAAAACAAAACAAGCACAAAAGGAAAAAGCACAGAAAAAAAAAAAACCCACTTACAACTCTATAACTCATTGAATAATATTTGTAACATTAGAAGCTAAACATTAAGACCCAGAAGCAAAAACTGCATAGCATTTCTGTTCCACCTGCAAAAATCAGTGCTGCTAGAAAGAACTTAATATTTTCACAATGCCTTTATATTTTGCCCTCATTAATCTTCATCTTTAGAATTAATCCACCGATTTGGGATTTTCCCTCAAAAATAATGACATGGTTTAATAGCAGTTGTATTTTAGTCAAATGTATATATACACACACACATATATATATATATATATATAAAATACTGCTTTTGACTTGGAGAAATCACAGCGAAGCTGTGCATGATACCAACACAGACCCTCAAACTTCCCTCTCCGAGTTTCCTTGCTTGCTTTGCTGCAGCGTTTGCTGTTAATCCCCACGAGATGAAGGCACTTACCAAAGGGCATTTCCAAAAACCGTGGCATCTTTGCAGAGGCTTCTGGCACTCAGGTGGTCACCACCTCCCGCTCGTGCTGTCTGCTGCTGCAGCCTGTGGGAGGTGGACACACAGATGAATTCTCTAACGATGCCCCAAATGGTAATTATTTGACCTAAGAGCCACCTGATTCATATAGAAATAACCAGGAAAATTAAACATCTTTTTTTCGTACAGAAATAATCAGGAAAATCCTGCAAGTAACTAATAGCATCTTGCTTACAAACCTCTGGTCCTCACTGCAGTCAGCGTCACCGTAGGCAGGGCAGCTGCAGTACGAGCGTTTTCTCAGTCAGCATCAGAAAGATGCTACCAGATTAACTTTACAAAGTGCATCAAAAGAGGATTTGTTGCTACCCTGGCATTTATCTCCAATTCTGTGGTTTCTGAAGAAGCTTGGAGGGGCCAGGTAGGAAGGGAGACGATTTGCACAGGGGCAGCACCAAGCCCCGTCACCTGCCTTGCTGGTGTACACGGCCCTGCTGTCCCATATCAAAGAAAACCACTGTACTGGATCTCAGAAACTATATGCAGGTGAAAGGGYACCGTTCTTATCTGACATTCCACCCAAAGGACAATGATTTCATTTTATGAAGATCATTAGTCAGTGAAATATATATTTTAGCGGGTTTCCAGTAGGGGAGACTATTTTGGCAGCCACTGGAGTGTACCAGATGGTTCATTAGCATAGGCCGGGCAAGTCGGAGGCTTTCAGAATCATTTAGAAAATGTCAAACAGAAACAAGAACCCTGTCACTTTTTATTAGAATTAACTACATCAGACCCTGGACACAGATTTCACCTTGGGTCAGAAAAATTAATACAGAATTATATGAATGGTGTAACATACCAGGTTAAAGATAGGGCTTCCTCTCGGGACTCATTTGCTAGCAATATATTATGGTCTTCTACTTTCGGGATCCTCAACCTTTCCTTTCGTAGGATGCGAAAAGAGCTGACCTTGCTCAGACTCCATTGGTGTCTAATTGATTTGAGGTATATGCAGAATTTCAACAAGACCCTCCGCTAAGGCTCTTTTGTGATCATTTTCCCAGGAAAGTTGGCAAAAGGCTTCACTGAATATTCAGCAGCTTGTAAAGCATGCTTTTGTCAGGAGGAAAAAAGAATGCATCCGTTTAGTGAAGCATCGCCTTCGTAAACAGGAATTAAAATGCAATTCAACTCAGTTGTTATTTCTTCATTACTATTATTACTATTRTTATTCTTCATTCAGATGTCAAAAATCTTGAGAACTTCCAGCTCGTGGAAGGTGTTCAGGAGCAAGTGAACGCTGCTCTGCTGGACTACACCATGTGTAACTACCCGCAGCAAACAGACAAATTCGGGCAGCTCCTCCTGCGACTACCAGAGATCCGGGCCATCAGCATGCAGGCTGAGGAATACCTCTACTACAAACACCTGAACGGGGATGTGCCCTGCAACAACCTCCTCATCGAGATGCTGCATGCAAAGAGGGCGTAAATTATACCCATTAGAGCTTCTGCTTTCAAGGAAAATAAATATATATATATATACACACTCTGAACTGCTCCGAGCAACATTAACTAAAATGTGGTTTTAAGACTTGGCAAAATGGTATAATAATCAAATACTAATAGTAAATAAGTGATGTATCAGGGTATTTGTATTGCAAACTGTGAATCATATGCTACACATCCCCAAAGGAATCTATATAGGACTTGATGCTGGCATGAAGTGAACTTATCGGGTGGACGCTATCGCCAATGTCGACGTGAGAAAGGACGGAATGATTCTTGTATATTTAACTCTGCTGATTACCAATATGAAGAAATTTAGGGGGGGAATAAAAAAGCATATTATTGAGCTGAGACAGWGGGGAATTTGAGCGCACTAAATTCCTTCAATGTATAGCAGGACTTCTAAAACCCTTCCAACAGATGCAAAGCTGCACCTCCAGCATCCTCTGCCACCACTGCAAGGACCCAATCCTTCTCCTTCGGTGACAAGCGACGTGAGCAAAGAGGCAACGCGGGCAGCCCGCTAGAATGTCGGCATGGGTTCCTACCATGTCCCGAGGTTTGTCTTGCCCCGTGTCCACGTCCTTCAGGCAGGCAGTAWCCCTCTTCTTCCAGGGCTCGGGCACGGCTAGGGAACAGCCAAGTTGAGCGCTGCAAAAGAGACTCGGCGGCTCCAAGGGTTGAAACACAGCCCTGATGTGTCTTGTGGGCTGTTTCCAAATAAACAGGATCACAATGTGTTTTAGGACAATTTCCGACACCTAAGTAAATAAATAATCTTTTCTCAAGCTCCACTGAGAACAATTGAAATTTGTTAAATTTGTTTAGCTATGCAAGAAGGGACAAATCAACCGTAGGAGCTGATGGAGCTCACCACAGAGGGRGCTTGCTGAGATTTTTGAGTCACCTATATTGAAGAAAATAAATGTCCATTCAGAAGTCCAATGCATAAAGAACCATTCTCTTAGGTTGGGTAATACAGCTCTTTCGCACACAGAAAGAAGAGTGATACTGCCATGTCCACGTAGGCCAAAGTCTGCTGCAGAACAAATATTAGAGAAGAACAAACAATTCTCCCTCTGCCCAGATGGGATATCAGTATTATAACATGCAGTGCCACAGTTCTAAAGTCTTGCCTTATTTCATTATCCTTCAAGGTAACTGTGCAGGTGTGGATCAACAAACATTTAAAATAAAGTATTAATCTCTAACAATAATGAAAACATTAAGTGTTTACATTCTTTAGGTCCTGTGGGGGAAAAAACTGTGATAAAATTGCTAAGCAGTGATTTCCTTGATGTTGCTTTCAAATTGGTAATTATTTTACCAGTACTTAATTACTGTATGTCGTGAGACACTAAAATCAAAGGGGGGGGATTTCAGTTGGACTTTAATTTTTGAGATTATTGGCTGCACAATCACTTGTAGAAACTGTATAAAATCCTAATCCTTTTTTTTTTCATGAAGATTGCTGGCATTTGAATAGTTTATTTATATTGTATATGATAGTTTCCACTGTAGACAATTATGATGCTAATTTATTGTTCTTTGGTTTCATCTTTATATAAGATATAGCCAGAATGAAGAAGCCAAATATATGTGTTTACTGTAGCATGTCTTCAAGTTAGTAGAACATAGTTCAGGGACACACAAGGGTCTTTACCATTGAAATCATTCGCTTGATTAAATGTCTGTAAATCTCCATAATCCTAAATGTAGTTTATTTAAATCTATTGTAAATTATGTGAGTTGTAGCTTTTTCTGTTTCACGTGAACTTGGCAAAGCAAGGGGCATTCCCTTAAGGATTTTTTTCCCCAACCACTCACACATTGTATACCAAAGACATCGGTTATTCACGTTAACTGCATTGGTGCAAAATGCACTGTTTTAATCGCCCATGGGAGTCACCCCGAACGCTGTCCAGGTGCCAAAGCGGCCGGAGGGCCCAGCGAGACACACACACATGTAGACGACCCCAGACGTTCTTGCCCTTTCCAGAAGGAAAACAACACGCACGGCCAGTGCTCATAATTCTGCATTTTCCTCTCRTTTCCATTGGAACGCTCACTGCATGTTAAAGAGCAAAAACCTAAGCGAAATCCATGGCTAACTGAATTCACAGCACCGCTATCCGTATACAGGACAAAAGAAATAGAGCAAGGATGTAAGAGAAAAGCTAAATTTTCCATCCAGTTCAATGGAAACTGTTCTGATGAACTGACATATGTTTGCCCATACCTGTGGTTCCAAGAATTCCACCAGATTGCCCAAAGTTTGCAAAAAAACAACAACAACAAAAAAAAMCCCTCACGTTAATTGTTAACCACTTTGTAACCAGACATTTACTTACGACTGCCTTACGGATTCCAGGACGTATTGGTAAAAGCAGACTAAAACACAAAGGTTTGGGCTTCGGCTGGTTTATTATAGTTGTTCTGTGTTTGTAAGCAGACAATCTGTCATGTCTGATGTTTGTATCCCAGATGTTCTGCAGCTGCCTTGGGTTTAAATCCATGCCACTTTTAGAATGTGCAGTGAGTTACTTGGTGAAGTTAAAGTTCTCTTACTGTATCGGTGAAATACATATTGTCATGTCAGTTCTTGCCAGGAGTTTCTCATCACCAATGGAAAAAAAAAATTTAAAAATTCAGTATTTCAATAAATATTGATATGCCCACACTGACCACTTTTAAATTGTCTTTATAACAACAGCGTCCCACTGCACAAAGGCACGGGTGAGTCTCTATTTAAGAGGAATTCAGTAGTTAATACCTGCAAATAAATATATTTTGCCTCCCAGGGCACACTTGCCTTTCACTTTAAAGGTTCCCTAAAAAGAGTCAAGCAGCCAAAGCATCAGATGGGAAAGCTGACCGCYGAAAGCAAGGCAGGTAACTGGATCAGGCAGCTCTGCAGATAACCTCTCAGCAACATGAACACCCCATGGGGCCGGGAGCAAGTGCAGAGCTGCCAGCACACGCTGCCAACGGGGCAGATGTTGCTGCTGCCACCAAAGAAAAGCCTTCTCCCATAGCTGCCCTCTGGCTCGCGCGGCTGCTGCTCAATAACCATAGGGAAGGGATCCAGAAATTCCATCAGTGCAGCCCTCCTGTTGGGAGACCAAGTCTACCTTGACCCCCCGAACTGCCCTCTGCTCCAAGGGGTCTTCCTGGAGGTGCCAGATGCGGATGCTTTGGAGGGGTAGGGGCAAGGCTGGAATGAGRCACCTGCAACAACCGCACCTGAAGGAAGGTCAACAGGTCTAGAACTGCAATTAAAACAGTGAAACGGAGAGGATGAGGCAGCTTTGAGGCAGGAAGAGGCCATTTCTCAGGTTTAACACAGGGAAGGCTATCTAAAAATGTATGTGTTTCAGTGATATATTTAGAACAAGCTCTACAAATTACGAGGGGATTTTATTTTTAACTGAGCTTAACTGAGTTCTGGAGTAACCTCCTGCATGTTTTTATTGGAAACATGGAAAGAACGAGTTCAATGTAACACAGGTCAAGTCAGTACAATACTTAGTGAGCTTGACAATTTCCTGGAATGCCAAATGACACGTTTTATTAACCCCTGATGTGAAGCATCCAGGCTCCTCACATACCAAAAATCCACACAACGTTTCTACCTTTTTTTCCAGGGAAGTACTGTACGGGGGCATCTACCACACTCTAGCATCTGCTGTGGCAGCCCTAGGGTATTAAATTCACAGATAAACTGATAAATTAGATAAATTAGAGCTGAACAACAAGTCTTACAGGTGTATGCAATAAGSAGAGCCTTGCAATACTGCTATATCCCATGCATTTCCGTGCCAGTCCAGCACTCCCGGTTATGTAGATGCCTGCAGAGGAAAAAGTCATTTTCCAAGAGCAGTTGCCAACACCATGAAAAATCTTTGGCTCAGTGATAAAGACTTGATCTGCATCTGGTGCAGACATTACCTGCATTTGAGCTGCGTAGCAGAATCCTTGGGTTGTGATCCAGCTACTCTACTAGAAACCAAAGGGATAAGGGGAAAGGGGCTGGGGAAATAACTCCAAAAGAAGATACAGCAAGAAGGAAGCAAAGACATGGAAGAAACATGAAGATATTTATGTTTCATAAATATTTCATCTTGGTTCACTTCTAATCTGAAGGAAAAAAATAAATAAAATATGCTGGATTTTTATCATTGCTTTGAAGTATTAGCAAGGCCTGAATAAATTATCATTTTTGTATTTTAGGTTACTGCCACAGTGAGGCAATATTGTTAATAATAAGTAATAAGTGAATTTCAAAAGAAAATCATTTAACTTGTATAGTTTTCTTTTATAGCTTACAGAGTTTTCAGACAAAAATGGCATGGAATAATTGATTAATTATACTTAATCAATTAATTCAATTCACACTGTGAAAAACAGATCTTATTACTCAATTGCATTTGTATTTAAAATCAAGCAGCAGAGTTGCCTCACAAAGCCTTGTCAAGTAGTTCTCCAACTTAGTAAGYTCAGCTGAACTCTTCTACCAGGATATCTTGATATTTTCCTGTAGATCTCGTGAAAAAGAAAAAAAAAGGAAAAAAGAGRAAAAAAAAAGGAAAAAAAAATCATCTTTTATGACTTAAGAAATAGGGCTAGGAGCAGTCCAGGGGTGATCCCAAGCAGTGACTGCTCACCTTTAGCTCCTCTTCTCGTATCATAAGCAAAACTCTTCAGTCAACCTAAATCAAGCTTAGTGAACAAAGTCAGCCTAACCCCACGCACCAAGATCTTTGGAAGGGCTACCTATAGGTACATTTATATGTCAGCAGGGTGAAAAAGTAGTCAAGGACTCAATAGCGAGTTTCTCTGTGTTCAGAAGCAGCAAAGCAACCCAAAATGTCAAAACAGGAAAACAAATGCTGAGCCTGGTCCAAACAGGCTGAAGAAGCCTCAGCCAAAAGCAAGGCAAGGTCACCCACCAGCCTGCCACATCTTGGCTTGAGAAAACCAGCCCTACAGAGCTCTGTAATCAACAATTCCCAACAAACATTGTTTTCTGAGGGGAAAATAGGAAACATCCAAGAATTTTAGTACAAGAACTGCGCTAAAATCTTAACAAGGGAATCTAAGCAGAGAAATGCTATCACAGTTGGAAGTGATGTATTTTAAGACTGACACATTTTTGCTCCAGCAGTGCAATAGTCAACATAAGAAAACATCTCTTGCCAAAAAGAGGAAAGGGAACAAAAATTGTCTATTTTTTTCCTTTTGTTTGGATAGGCAACTTTGTCATAACTTCACCCCTTGGGCATCCTGCAGGAAAAAAGGGGAAAAACACACACACAAAATAATAATTAAAAAAAATAAAAGATTCCTCGGTATTTAAATACTTTGCAGTGATTAATAATGACATTGGGTCATCAATAATTTATCAAGGGTGGGAGCTGTGAAGGAAAAAGCCATGTTTTAATAACATGTGTTTTCAAACCATTAAGCGATATCTGATTTATTAGAAGATCACTGTCGTGATACCGTAGTTTTATCCTGACTTCTCTCCCAACTAATTGGCTAGACCTATATCTGCAGGCTTTTTGGAGCTTCTTTTCAGGTGAACAAATGCACATAACAATAACATATACAAAGCAAGAAAAAAAAAAMCCTCCAAAAAGGAAGTGATCACTTTGGGGTGATAGAATTGAGGCCAAGGACACGAGAACAACTCTGTCATCTTCCTGCTGGTCACTTTGTAGTTGCCCTGCTTTGTTTTAACATCTTCTCATGAAAGCCATGAGCAATACAATACAAACTGATGTAGCCAGGAAGAAAATTACAATTTGTTTATGCTTTCCAGAATTATTTTAGAAAAAAAAATCTGACCTGTTCCAAAAAATAGCTAAAAAGAGCTAAGAGATCTGAATAGCTAAAACACCTAAAGCTTTGCTTCAAGGGTTTTTCAAACCCTGCTAACATGCTATGAATTGCGGCGCAGTGAAGGGGAAGACGTACAGCCCTGGGGTTTGGGTGAGAGACCTGCAAAGCGGTGGTGTGGGAAGGAGGTCCCAGCAAATATCTCAGTGAGTGGTTTGTAAATATTAAGTATGAAAGGCCACCAAGCATATTTCCAGGAGAAGGTTGTGTTTCTACCACCATGTCATCCCCATAAATGGCTTTGGCAACCCTTGCTCACACAGCCAACCCTCAAGAGAGGGACCAGCTGGTCAGAAAACAGTATCTCACCTGGGATCAGCTGCTTTGAGAGTTTTTTTCAAGTTCTTCACCTAGGCATCCAAAAAGACGACGTTACACAAAGCCAAGGTTATGCCAGCACTGCTAAAAGACTGTAACATAACTTTCCAGTCTTATCTATGTTACAAAAGACTGTTCTTTTTGTCTAAAAAGGATGTAAATCTTTACAGGCAGATCTCTATTTTAACTGATCTGTGGTCAGTTATGTCAACTATAATATTCCTTATTCTCAGAGATGCCTGGAGGAACCATTAACCTTCTTATTTCTCGTAATTACAGGAGCAAGAGTGGTGACAGGTTCAGATTAAGCCCAGTGCCTTTTACTGGTTTGATTAGATTTGCCCTGGCTACATCTCAGCTGTTTTACTGGTCGTAGTTGATTGAAAATTGACCAAGACCCAGAATCTGAGTTGGAGATTGGATCAATATTTCTGCAGCTRCCATCCCATGGACAATAAAGAATTCCAAAGTTCTGCACTTGTGATGGTCTTAACTCTGTAGACATGCAAAGTTTTCTATTTAGCTGGGGTTTTGGATGTCAGGRTGAACAAAGCAGTGTCCTTCTCCAGTGTCCTTTAGGAGCATTCCTCTCCTCCCACCTACATCAGCAATGTCATTGCCATCTAGTGGTGAAGGCACCCTGATTTAAAATTTGGCYGTCTTGGCATATTTTTCCGTGGTGAAACCTGAAAAATGCAACGCTCACACGGAATACTTGACAATCCTATTGTAAAGAGCAAAAAAAAAAAAAAAATTTATACTGCAAACGTTGTTTTTCAGTACCTGGAGATGTTCTTGCAAGTCCCTCTCAGAGGGATTTGCAAACAATGGTCTTTTACACCTGCTTCTGCATCCAACCTTTCCAAACGAGGTAGAAGAGGAAATATATCAGCCAGCCCTGAATCCACCTCTGCAAATCAGGTAATGAGATCTTTCCAGTAACAAAACTACTTGGACATTTAAATTTAACTCCCCCACACTCCCTGAATTTTTTGTTCCTCCTTCAAACAGGGGCTTCACAAGCCCACAGCGAGACCAAAGGTTGGGTCTTGCTGGGCTCAGCTGTCCCTGCAGCAGCCACCTGGTTTCTGTTCTTCTGGACTTGTTGTCACACATGTTTTGTTTCCAAGTTTCACTGTCCTTTCAGACACAGAAACACTTTCCATTTGCAGCTTCCTACAACACAGAGAGGTGCCCGAGAGCTAACCCAGCCCCTTGGTAATGTTTTGAGTAATGCATCACAAAAGCGACGGCATCTTAACGATGTATTGCATTAATACATCATCAAAGCTATGGCACTCTTATGATGCATTCGTTTAATACATCATGRCAGTGCCATATCTGAGGCAATGTATTACTCTAAAACATAGCAACAGCCAAAAAGCTCCCCAGACAACTTTTGTGGGAATTTTCAACTTCTTTACATTACAAAAGATTGGGAAAATGAAGAGCTTCCTGAGGATGAGTGTCCTCTAAAAGGATTTTTGGAAAAGAGGTGGAATTTATTGCAGTGAGTTCGCTTATGTTTAAGCTCTCCGCTCACACTTACRATGATGTATATCAAAAAAAAGCACRATAGTTCTGCTGTATAGAACAGGGTCTGTCCTGACCCCTATAAGGAGCTCTGCTTGCACGTAACTAACTTGATTTCATGAGCATCGACCTGTTTTCCGATCACGAGATGCCCTATGCTGATACTCCTGATGTCCAACGTAGCTGGGACAAGACGCTCAAGACACTACAAAACACTTCTATTGTATCGCTGAAGAAAACGAAAACACTCTCACAGCACACTTGCAGGATTTAAAGTGCATTGCAGTTGAGTTACAGTGAAGTTGCTCTCTWTTAAATTACAGTTTACACATCCCAATAATTCAAAGGCAGACATAGATCTCGACTCTGCTCCTGTTGCATTTGAATATATTAATATTCTTGTACTGCTTTGGAGTAGATCATGCCATATTTTCCTACAGCTCTGAATCCTTTGGAGGCATAAAACTTAAGTGGTCCCAACATTATGGGGCCACAAGGATAAATTATTCTCAGACATATTTGAAAAACATACCTTTTTTTYGCAGAGAAGGGAAAGATTCACACACCATAACGTCGGATTTAGACCCCAGCCTAGAAAATGCATGAGGGAAGCCCAGAGAAGGCTTTCCTGCCAGCAACAAATACTGACTAGTTCAAGCAGTTTATTGGAGCTATAAAGGGTGTTTTCAAGAAGGTTTCAGATTTATGCACTGGATTCTTCCCTCTCATGCCACCCAGCTAGCAAGGCAATGGAAAGCTCATTTTCCAGTGGGTTGGTTCTACTAAAAGTTTGCTTTCTTGCTTACATTGAGTGTGATATCAATATGCTATGAAATTAAAGGAAAATGTCATACCTTTAGGTGAAGTTATCTATTTTCTACATGTGGCAWGAACCTACCACCTAGTGATAGCTACACTTTATACTAACTCATACATCTCAAACATCACCTGATAACGCTAACCTGGGGACTACACAGGGACACTTGAGTAATATCCCACTCCTAATGCATTCACGAAGAACATAATATAGATTTCTCCCCCCGCCAAAATCATATATTGCCATTATCACACTCCAGGCAAGACCACAACGCAGCCAAGCCCATGTGTGGCTCATGGTACATCTCATCCCAAGACCATGCGAGTCTTTCAGAGCTTCYCAGTCTTGTCAAGGGACGAAGGGGATGGAAAGGAGAAGCACAGAGAGGCAGGCACAGACTTCCCAGATGGACCAAGAGCAGAGCTGCTTGGGACCCACGGCCTCACGACGCCATCGCAAGGCACAGCCTTCCCCCGGCGAGGGCAGATGCCGCACGGACCATAAACATCCTCTTCCTCCCAAGCGCGCCATCGCAGGGAACAAAGTCAGGCCAGAAAAAAGGGCTTGCTGTTCACGAAAAATCCATGTCCTGAGGGACGACAGCTCAGACAGACCTGGCGGCTCTTCAACCTCCAAGGCCTGGCCTGAGGCCACGAGCAAGGGGGACGGGCAGCACGAGTGGCGCCAGCCTTCCCCGGCGGACGCGGTCATCGCCCACGCGCGCAGTGACAATGACGGTGTCCGGAGGCGACCTCCAAGCCCTCGGAGGAGCGGCCAACGCTCTCTCCACGTTGGGGTCTTCTACAGCCAACGCCAAGGGGATCTGTGTGGTTGACGATGGCTAATGATGCTACTTCCTGCCCAGAGAAATGCCAAAAACAGCCAAGAAAGGCTCCACTCCCACTGAATACGAGGTTTCTGAAAATGCAGGAGTGATTAAAACAGTTATTTGCAAGGTAGCTGTAAAAATTAAGCACCAATGAAACCCCCATACACATATGCAAGGAGATCCCCATGCTATAAATTTTGTCATCTGAAACCCGAGGTTCAAAATGATTAAGCAAAATGTCACAAGTCCCTATTACCCTCCGTATAACTCAACCCGTATTTAAGCGCCTCTGGTGTCAGCTCTCCCCACTAAGTCTTGTTCACATCACCACGGGAATTTATTGCAAATTTTGCAAAGCTTTTGACCTGTATCATCTTATTAAACTTTTATGAAAAATCAATGGAGTTCAATCATGTTACGAGCTGTTCTTCACACACGTGTCAGTGGCAAACGGAGGAGTCTATTTATCCCCAAGTCTGGAGTGAGATGTTAAAATGGATACAAGCCCCTCATCTTATGTCCATGGTGCTGATGAACTCAGAATAAAGACTTAAGGGAAAAAAAAAAAAAGATATGGAGTTAACAGAGAAACATGTGAGAGGCAGAACTTGGAATATGCGTTCAAGTGACTTGGTTTCACCTGCATGGTAAGTCTGGGAAGCTCTGGTGTCTGCAGCATACCAGAGACAAGGATAAATGCACATGTTGTTTCTCTGCATAAACTATCACACCTTGGACTGCAAAGCTACCCACACCAGCATGCTGCTTTCTTGCCCACTTACAAGCACATGGAAAGACCTAAGAGCTCAGCATTGTATTTTGGCAGTGGCCACCAAAAAAGCGAGAAGAAAAACATCACAGAAATAGATGCTCCAAGGCAGTCCTCAAAGCCTGAAGCTCCAGCACATTGAAATCAAACGTTGCACAAGACATTGAGCACTGACAAAAAAGACTGTGCCTCTTGTTTCTTCTGTCTCTTTATTTTCCTTACCTATTGTTTGGCTTTTAATTTCCGTGGGTAAGCAGTATTGGCATCCTGCTGGCTTCCTGCGAGCCACAGGAGAAGGAAGGGGAATTTCTGCAATAATTTAAAAACACAACAAGGGACACCGAAAGTATGGAAAGGGTAAGTGCTCAGAAAGAAATGAAATAAAAAAAAAAAAAAGGCACAGGCCCCCCTACCAAATTAGCTGGCAACCAGCAACCAAAGCAGAGGAGATATCCACAAAGAACCCTTGGATAAAAACATACCTGTGGTTTTGATTTTCTTTTAAACAAAGCTGTGAACATACTGAAAATAGGARGAGGAAAGTAAGTACAAAAGTAAGTGCAATGCTTAAAATTTTCTGAAGACCCAAATATTTTGCRCAACTTGTTTTGCCTCCTAAAATAAAGGGCAGCATTTCCCTCAGCTTGGCTCCGGTGGCTAACACACCTGGAAAGGCTGCAGTGGGAGGTCTGACGGGTACCTCAGCAGAGGCAATCCACCACCATTCATTAAATGCATGTACTTTTTAACCTTGGCTGCCTTTGCTGTCGGAGGGCGAAGACACGCTAGACTATCCTGCAAAAAGCAGCCAGTATGAGGCTTTGGTCTTTAACAAATGCTGAGCTCATTTTGCGGCTGCATTCCCTGGAGGAATTGCTGTTTAGCTGTCTCCAGGCTTGATTGCTTTGGGGAGAAGCCCTAAATGGGATGTTCTTTAGGCCTGATGACCAAAACATGTGTGTTGAGGCATCTCACAATGTGAACGCGGTCCCCGAGGGAATTGCTGCTTACCCATTCCCAAGCTGGCTTGGGTGGTTATACGTGGTGTTACACGAGCTGAAAAGACAATTGGGGAAAAAAAAAAAAAAAAAGGTTTTAAATGCTATTTTCTGCAATTTACATTAAGCACCTCTATAGCGTAGGAAGCAAACAATAAACGATGGTATAAATAGAAACTGATAGTCAAACAATGCTCACTTCACTTGAAATATAAAGATTCTCATCAGCTGTTGTTTAATAACATTTATCAAGACAACAGGCAATGTCTGGAAAGGGGCTCTGACACTCTTCTGAGTTCAAATAACTGAGGAAATAAACCTGATTGTATTTAATGACTAGATTAACATCCATTAAAATCAAATTTTTAAGCCTCAGCACTACATTATCATTAAATATAATCATCTCTTGGGAGAAGAGGAATTCATTCAGCTCTGTGTATGAATGATATCTTCTGTAATGGCTTTTCCAAAGCAAGCTCTACTGAGTTTAACAGCATTAGTCATAAACTGGAAGTAAGTGGCCAAAGGAAGAACATCTTAATTTTATTAAGAAGGCTTAAATATTTCTGTTTCTCTCTTTATTGGTCCCTCACAGATGATGTTCTTGAATAGTGCCAGTGGCCACTAGGCTATTAACTTTAAAGCCAGGCCAACCAAGCCAAGCTGCAGATTACATCCCACCTTGTTCCTCCAGTGCAAAAAGGACTCGTCTCTTCACTCTGTCAAATTTGCTACAAAACACTCTCTACTTTCCTTTTTTGTTATTATATTGTCATTTCCAATTATGCTGGTTCAAGATACTCTGGCTTTTTATTGTACCCTTACGCTGCTTGTACTACATATCAGTTATCTTACTGGAAAATTTGCTGTTAAATAAAATCCCTTCCAGCCTCAATCTGGTGCCACTATAAATCAGCACTAAAGATCTAACTTTTAATTCCAATAAAGCAACAAAAAGGGAAGGAGGAGAGATGCACCTCATTGACAGTCATTTTACCAAGTAGCATCCAAGCTTGCCTAGGAGCTGGCTTTATTAGCAGCCTCCTTCCTCAGCAACGCCCCTCCTCAGCTTTTAAACCAGGCACCAAGGCAATTCCCCAAAGCTGCTTGCTACACCCAAGAAAGATTATTAAATTTAGTGCAGCTGCAGCTCTTGAGGTCAGACATAAAGCAGCCAATGCACAAGAACTGAATGGGAGGTGCTAAGAATGCCCTTTTCTAGTGCAACCAAATTTAATTAGCCTTATGATAGACAAAAATATCTATATTTGCAATATACAACAAGCTTATTTTTAAATGACTAGAGCAAGTTTGAACCACTGATAACCTCGGGTCAGATATACAATAGGCCAGACCTCTGAGAGGCTGTAAACTTGGCACCAGCTCCTCACACTGCAGGCACAGCCAGACTGGGTTTTGTTTTGCAAAGTTCACTTAATTAGTAGTATCAGTAACAGCTACTACCTCAACAGCGTCTTCCTTCAGCTAACGATAGCGCCTCGCATGTGCTAAGTCAAACAGGAATTAACAGAATTCCAATGGCTTACTTAAATGGTAAATAACAAGCCGTTTTAAGGAAGAAATCTCCCAGGGAGTGCGGAAAGACCTGCAGCTGAAGGCAGGCGAGCCAGGATGTGCAGCCCTGCGCAGGCATAAACAGGAAGCGGAGCCGCTTGCCGCGGGGTGGACAACCCGGCTCCCCTGTACCAGCAGGATTTAACCCACTTTCTTTAATATACTTCATATTTCTCTGGCATACAAGCTCCGTAACAACTAAACACCATGCGTGCTCCTGGTGCAAACCTTACCGTGGTAGCTCGAGACCATGTGTCCTGCATGCAGAGGCCACCACTACACCAGCAGAAGATCCCTGCTTACCTGCCAGGTGCATGGATTCAGGAAACAAGGAAATGACAAAAAAAAAAGAAGAAGAAATGGAGCAAAACATAGGCCCTTTGTTGCAGAGCCATATCAGATCTCTCATGGAAGATGTCTTCCATGACGTTGAAGGCCTTTTCCACAATGTTCCAGAGCAGAAGATGTTGCAGGAGGATTTCATCTCTGAAAACCACGCAGGCGTTACAGAGCTCAGAGGAAATTCCCAGCACTAACTTGATTCCTAAGGATGTTTGCCAAGCCAAGGGTTCAGTCTTTGTGCAAGGAGAGGCAGTGCTAGGGAACGCAGATTTTACCACACTGCACAAAAATAACAGTGAGAAGAGCGCAAAAATTGGCAGGCTTTTCTTGTTCCCTACAATATTTCAGGAAAAAAGAAAAAAAAAACCCTAAAGAAGACTTCCAAAACAATAACCTAAGGTTAAATCTTTAAATAGAGAAATACTTATAATTAGACCAGAGTTCAAAATTAAATGGAACTCGTTTGAAAAAGTTACCCTTACCTCAATCAGCTGATCTGGATACCTAAATTTGGGTCTGGGAACCTCCTGTTCAAACGTTTCTGAAAATAGTCATAGCTCTGATATTCGATGTCATTATTATCTGCTGGAATGATCTGGGAAGAATGTTGTGTTTGAAGAATCATCCTTTCAAATTAATAATAAAAGCAGATATGAAAAGTTAATATTTTCATTTTATATTACAGTCACCTGTTGTCAAATAAACAAATAGCTCTAAAATATTACAAATTAAAAAAATAAGATTGATACTTGAGTCATTTGTTCATACACTTAAAAAGTAACAAATTGCACAATATTTCTGCATGCTGAAATAAATGGTGTCTCTTTAGAACTAAACCTTGTATTCAGCACTGCAATTAGGAGGCTTAGCGATCAACAGAACTGCTGTTTGCAAATAAACAAGAAAATTGTGATAGCATAAACTGCACTATGTATGAATTACAAAATTACCATTCAATTTTAATATTAATAAAACATCATATTCACATCACATTCATCCTGAATTCACAATGATCATTTCTGTACAGTCTTGTATAAATGTGCTAAAATAGAGAATTACAGTACTCCTTCAAACCTGCATAGTAAATAACCATTTTAGAAAGCCCATCACCAACACACTCAGAGCAGACCCAGAGTATTTTCACAGTACCCCTATTTAGATGCTGCTGAGCTCTATTTATTCAAAACCTCTAAAACGTATCAGGATTTCCCTTGCAGAAGAAATATGCGTGATTCTGTTCACTTTATGACAGTGCTATCACTAACAAGAAGCTGAATGCCATATTCTAGAGTAAATACAAACGGCACGAAGGAGTAAAACAGAATATCAGAATACAGARTATCAAACAGAATATCAAAATTATAAATATCAAAACAATATATCGAAACAGAATATCAAAATTTTAAAAAAAAGTGTTTTTCAGGTGCCTTTTTTTATTTCTGTTTTATCATGCATGCTATTGTGGCCAGGAGCTGGCCATCAAAAGCCAGGTCCTCCAAGAGCACAAGCGGAGGAAACCATCCTTACCCGCTCCAAAACCTCATGGTCCCAGTTCCACCTCACCTGAGACCTTCCTGATCCCACACCTTGGGGCAGAGGGAGGGATAGTTGGGAARGTTTCACTTTTAAAGCAAATTGAAAATAATAATATCAACAACAAGAACATAGCYGAGTGGCATCCTGCTGACAGATAACAGCTTTTATGTGATCTGTCCTTCATATGTTTGAAAGAATATTAGATCTCCCAATTCTTTCAAATGCATGCATTTTTTTTTTTAAGCTGCTTCAGACAGTTTTGGTCATTTCTTCAAGCATTCTGTACAATTAACCAGAAAACACACATGAAAAAGCACAGTTTTAAAAAGATTTCCTCCTTTACACTCTTCCAAAGATTTCCATTGCAGCCTCACACGAGGCAATCGGACGAGCAAGGCTCGCGTCCCAGCAGCAAGTTTATTTTGGCCAGGAGAAGACGGGGACCGGGAAGTTGAGCAACAGGGCCACCAGGAGCAAGGGTCAGCAGGAGGAGACACAAAGCACCCGCCTGCCAGGCGGCCGAGCCATCGGACACCCCCAAACCTGCGGCACTGCGGGAAAAGCGAGGGGAAATTCAATGGGACGATCAACTAAAACATTGGAAGGCCTGCAATTAGCACACAATGACTAATTTCCTACTGAAAAAAAAAAAAGGAAAAAAAAATCAAGTTTGGTGGTGGGCATTCTGAGTGTTATTTTAACACATAGGCAACAGTAGTGCAGAACAGCTTGATGTGCAGCAAGGATGGTGCTCAGCACCCCGAGCAGTGACTCAATATAAACTCCAGCCCATGAAAAGCTGGAAGTTGATGTAAACAGCTTTTAATAGCCACGTGCGTTTGCTGGCTTTGTTTCCACCATCTGGCTGCTCTATTGTGCTCAGCCCCACRCGGGCTGCTGCAGGGGTGACAGCTCCTATATGGTGAGTGCCAGCAAARAGCCATGTCCGGGTGGCGTCCCAATCCACAGCCCTCACCAAAGCCCACCAGCCCTTTGATCAGAGGCACATCTTGCCATATTTTGTTCTGAAAAATCAGCATTAAAATGTGCCTGCACACTTAGCCATGCCTAGTGAATAGTATGCTACCCTATATCTTGATTGCTACCCTGTATCTCGATTGCCTCTTGGGTGGTCAGTGCAGATGCAACCTCTGGAGATGATCGGAACTGTCATCCTTCAGGAGCGTTGGCCRTGGCAAGTCTAATCATTGCAAAAGGTTCCTGAAAGGCACTATGTCAAGGAGAAATATTATTATTATTACTACTACTATTGTTAGCACTTGATATCTTCAGGTAATAACTACCCATGCTCTACTTTTCTATGGTTGATACTTTGGGAAGCAGCAAAGGCAGAAATCTGGGAGCCTGTTTGGAGATGCTGACACACAGAAAAAGTATTCTGGATTCCAGGATGCAAAACTCTGCCCATCACGGCACAGGCTGTGCTTAGGTCGCTGATCTGCAACCTGTGCAAATATGTTTAGACTACCTCCCAATTAATTATTTTATATAAAGCAGGCCTGGTCTACAGTTAAGATCTTAACAGCAGTCKTCTCTTCTTAAAATCTCAGGTTAGTAGTAACAAAACAGCATGGGAAAATACATCCTTCAACACCTGCCCTTGGTCCCCTTTGAGTTATAGCTTCCAGATTATTTAATTTTGGTGTTACTAAGTGACATTCCTTTGCTAGGTTGAACGCCTACAAGATGTTGCAGGAATGAGTTAACCCACTGGAAAGGCAACAGAAAGCACCACCCCAAGGGTCCTCATGTCSCTCTGACCTGCCAGGGACCACGATGGCACATCCAGCTCCACTGAAGGGTCCCTCATTCCACCAAGGATCTTCCAGAGGGCACCGCTGCCACCAGCTGCTGCACAGGCATCTTCCCTCAGCCATCCCGCAAGAACCATCTCCTACAAAACCCCAAGCTCTCCCCACGCTACTGCATTTGAATGTGTCATGTTTTCCCAAACATACTGAGGTCCCCTAAAAGTCAGGAAGCAATAAATTCCATAAATAAAGGTGATAATACCTTGTCCAAAAGCCACAATCCAAGCAGAGCCTGCAGATGAAGAGCACTGCTGCTGCAAAGCAGCCACTCTTCAGCCTTCAGTTAACTCCCAGCTGGAGACCTGAAAAACTGCATTTATGCCAAATCTCATTTATCTTGCTCACATAAATCAATGGATCAACTTAAGTTAGTCAGCTGAATATCTGCTGGAAAACAATAGTATATCTAAATTTCCASGATTGATCTAACTTCTAAACCTTCTCTCCCATCTTCCTAACGCRTTCATGTGTGTGTGTGTGGCTGTTGTAATTCCGTAATGACTTCAGCTGACTTCGGATTAATGCTTCTCAATGTCACTTCCATGATGGGAAGTACTTGAGAAGCACGGAACACAGTCAATTAAGCATTAAGAAATGAATGCTGGGTTCGTAATTTGACTTTACATTTATGCTAAGACCTCAAATAGCTTTACAAGCCTGACTTAAATCAGGCAGTATCTGTGCACCGTGAGCACAGCACAGTCTGGCTGAGCCAGGTTCCAAGCTAAGCAGGCAGGGAGCGGGCAGGTTGATCAAAGGTAAAAGGCACATGAATGTACAAGGCAAAATGTATCCCGAAGGCTCCAAATGCCCAAGCATGACCTGCTTTCTATTATTACCTGAAACATTTAAAAAAAAAAAAAAAAAAATATCCCGAAGGCTCCAAATGCCCAAGCATGACCTGCTTTCTATTATTACCTGAAACATTTAAAAAAAAAAAAAAGACACTGTTTTTAATTGTAAAACAATTAAGTCTCAGCCTGCCAGCTAGGGGGCTAACCTACAAGCTCATCACATCAGCTTTCACTTAACTCTTGCCAGGACTCACCTGCCACATCACTGCAACTGAAGCTATTTATTTATGAGCCAGAAAGTCTGTAATCAAAAGTTTTTGTACATTTATCTCTGCTGCTCCCATCCTTAATGAAACCACATCTTTAGCTCTTACAGTTGTTTTCATTCCTCCTTTTTCTTGCATGGTCTTGGCAGCAGAGCTGCCTGTCACAGCAGGCTCCAACATCAGTGGATGATCAGTGGTATCATCTACCCCAGAACATGCCACTAGACATGTGAGAAATATAACATGCAGTCACCGTTTTAGCATAATATTAAGGCTTGGTAAAAAAAAATTATCAACTGATTAATATTGCACTGGACAAAAAAAAGCTATTGTAAATTAATCATGAAATAATTTGCTCTTTCAAAACCAATACAATCAATAGTCCTTATGCTATTTTATACCATCCTGTAGTTAAGCAAAAGAAAAATGCAGGGAGATATGTTAAAATACATGTTATAGAGGAAAATGTCTAAGGTTTCTGCTTTGTTTTTCAGTTCATGATATCRACGGCTCTTTTATCCACATTCTCCCGTAAACTTATTTTTTTGCATTTACGTGACAACGTAGTATTTCAAAAGAAAGTGAATTTCATCAGACGCAGAAGTTGTTCCTCAATAGCTGATAAATGGATGTGCTGTAAAATGTACTGTCACCTAGTTAAAAACGAAAAGGGAGAGAAGATGCTAATTCTGCTGATGAAGATATTGTTTTTCCCCTCTTGTGCCCTATTCATTATGCAAGGCTGCAGAATATGAAGTGCGGTGTGTGATCCGGGCGATCTAATGATCTCCCACACCTGCTCATCTGCTACGATTTTAATTAACACTCCAAGGAGGTTTGTCAAGAGTAATCAAAAACATTGTCGCTTATAAAGCTGTGGCAAGAAATCAATAGTTTTCATCAGAAAAGGTAAGGTCTGGCATAACTGAACCATTTAATTGCTTCATTCCAATAAACAAAAACTGCACATTTTAATGACTTGATTTTSGAGATCAATATCCAGCCACATATTGCATTAAACAGCAACATGTGGTGGGATATTCGCAGCCATTTCAATTCAGGGTGAAGCATCCCTCTTTTTTATTTCATCTCGGGCGGCAATAGGCTGCCGAGCCCATGCGGGGCTATGATTTATATCAAATGAGTGACCTCTAGGGCCGTACGACTCGAACGGGTGACTAGTTCTCAATGGTAAGCTACTGGCACTTGACAAAGTGCCTGAAGCAGAATGAATTTACTTCTCTTTTCCTCAATCATCAACAGGCTCTGCCCTGACCCCCATACTGACTCCTATAACAAGATCTCCTGTCTCCGACTGAAAAATTTACTGTCATGTCTACTTTTCATGGAGCTCAAGTGAGTACTTCTGTCACCTTCAGTGAACTGAGTCTGTAAAAGATTTAACTAAACACCAGTCGCAGTTTAAAAACGAAGCAAGTACAACTCGTACAAAAAATACCGCTGGGAAGCGCTCCTGGCTCTTGGAGAGCCCTGGAGCTCTCCAAGGCATTTGCGTGTCTAAATGTTTGCCCACACAGTGTCAAGAGGTGCCACATTCTGTATCACGGCAGGATCGTAAAATTAGTAAAATTTCATAGTACTGCATTTAATTTAATAAGTAATTTAATACTGCAATCCTCCTCCCAAACCCAACCAAAATGTAAGTGTTGGTGAACCATGGAAGATTCCACAATGTGCAATTTTACATATGAAAAGGCATCAACTATGCATAAATCACAAAGCCATTTGAATTTATTATATGATTTATATACAACAGAGAGCATCATCACGCTAGAACTACATGTGCCTATAGTAATGCTATTCGACTTCTAACTGTTCGGGAGGTCTTTAATTTTAAAGCAATACTTGAAAAAATATTTCTGACACTTTCAATAATGACTGTTATCACAGAATATATGATAGCCAGCTACACATGAAAATATGAATAGTGCATGCTAACATTTTACTACTATTACCTATATTTTAATACCTATATTTTATACCTATATACTGTTTACCTATATTTTAATCTGATAAAGTAATAGGAACTCAAATTTCAGAGCGCCTTTCTATCAACAACGAGGCAATTAAAAGAATGACATTTGATGGTTTATTCCAACACCTTGCTGAAGCCTCGCACAAAATTTTCACTCCCTCTTTAATTTTCAATTCCTCTAGGCTCCCTGCTTCACAGCTCCTGGCTATTGGCTTTTACAATCTGTCCCCAGGGAGCCAGGAGTTATTACCCCTGTCGATGGAAGAGAAAGGGATGTTATTCCCCTGTCACCCTCTCCGGCTCCAGCAGATTCCTGGTGCTGATCTATAGCCTTCATTGGAGAAAAGTGCCTGACATGCTCTTCGTCCTCAGCCCTGTCAGATCCATCTACCTGTGCTGCTCCTATTACTTACTGGAGCGGGAGTCAGACCCAAAATCAGGAGGGAAACGTTATATTGCACTTGCCCAGCGTGACCGTAGCAGAGGTGCCTGCACGCAGCACTGCAGGAGATGCTGGAAAGCATCCGAAAATTCACAGTATGAAATGCTGAGCACAATCCAAAACCAAAAGGATGCATAGGACACGATGTAGTGGATTTAGGCAAATTTAATGCCACTTTCCATGCAGTTTTAAATGGCTTTTTTTTTCCCCTGCTTGTTTTTCACAGTTCTTTTCAAAGAGGCACCTTTGATGGTAGAGGAAAGGAAACATCAGGCATTTATGACTCGCATCAYTTATACACTGTCTATCTTCTCACCACATAAACCTATACATCAGCACTTGGAATGTATTATTWTCCAGGATAACCCATTATGTTACCAGTAAATTAACCTTTGATTTGTAAAGTATCAATAAGGGACTGCGCAGACGGCTGCTTTAGTTGCTTGTCTTATATCGCACACCCCAAGAAAAATGAACGGCTCCCTCCCCCTGCACACACGAACGGAGCAGCATCGGTCTCTGCCCTGGCATCTCAGCACGTCTGACACTGATCCTATCAGGCTAGAGCCAAAAAYGTTCTGTTTAGTGCGACTGCCAAATTCAAGATTTTTTTCTTTTTCTTTCCTCATAAGACTCAAGGCACCTTTGGTCTTCAGAAACCAGAGGGGCAAATGATTTTTATGGGTTTTCAATAGCAGGGCACCACACCAGCAAGGTTTCCCCATCTACCATTTTTATGACCAAGGTTTCCCTTTCCACTGTTTCCCCTCTCCTGGAGCAGGGAAGGCCAAGGAGGAAGATGCTGCTGATCCTGGATCTTTCTCTCCCTGCATAATTAAGGATTTGGACACTTTTACACAAATGTGTGCCCTTCCCTCAGCTTCCTAAGATACAGTCAGCACTATAACTATAATCAGCTTTATCTGGCCCAAGCCAGCAAACAGCATCTTCAGATGATTTAAGCAAGCACAGCACAAGTTTTAAAGCACAAGTATTGAAATAAAAGGGGAATACTAAAAAAAAAGTGTGGAAGGGAAAGGGAAAAGGAAGGTGGCAAGTAAGCAGCTACCAAGAGTACTATTTAAGACTATCTGGGTGAGGATATACCAGGTTGCTTTGTAATGGGGAAAAATTAGCTTTTTTTTTTCTTCTCTATAATTCCTAAGTAGTCTAAAAACACTAGGGGCAAATGGGCTGCTTTCTCTTACCAATTTTATTTGAATTCGTTTATTTTATCCTCCTGAAACTAAAGTCATTACTTTATTCTTATCATAAAAGATTACACCTCTAAGTGATTATGATTAAAACGCTGCCTTCATCTGCAAGATATTTAAAACAGGGACTCTCTTGACAGCTAGGACTACATGCATGCAGGTTTGGACAGTCAAACATAATTTTAGCAGCTTTTTACATTTCATACCTCAAACATTCTGCACACACAAAAAGAGTATGATAGGAATACATGAAAAAAACATATAAAAGGGGAAATAACCATCTTAAATTTTTCACATACCTAATAACATGACATTTGAGGGCAGATCTTAGTATGTCATGTTCTAATGGTCTCATCTTCAGAGGGTCATAAAGTTTCAAAAATACGCAAAATAAATAGGCAGATTGAGAAATTAAATGAAGTACGGCATAATCAGGCAATGGAAATACTAAAAGCTAACACACTGTTTGAATATATTCTTATTAGCATAGGGTTAGCATATTCTTATATTATTCACAATACTAGTTATTTTCTGAATATATAAAAACATATATTTGGTCTGAAGTTGCAGCAATCACATGTAGCTCAATTACAGATTTTCATTTCCAACTCCTAGCAGTTTTTATTGCTTCTTAAAGTCTCAGTTTTTCAAACGGTACAGTTCTGAGAACTGCTTTGGCACCTCTTCCCTAAGTGAAAGCTGATCTGCTGCATTTCTACCCTTCACAGGAATGCAGTCACCCTAGAAAAGTGGGGGAAATCTCCAATTTAACCCCGTGATTGCTGAGGCCAAACTAACACATAACAAAGTTCTGCTCTTGACAGGGGTCTACAGCTTTTGCATCCTTTAGTGGTCCAAGTAACCAGCAGCACGGACTGTCTTGGCTGCRGAGTGATGCCGATAGATGAGAGGAAAACATTTTGACAGAAATAAACCACAAAATTTATCTTCTTTTGCTTCCTAAACAAGTGGGCAGATATTGCCATCATACCATGGAGGCRCTTAGAATCCAAAATACAAGTATTGGCTTGTTTCTGGTTTTGTTTTAATTTGTATTCAGTCCAAACGGATGGCATTAGAAAAGCAGTAAGGGATGCCAAGTACGAGGAACAAGCACTGGAAGAGCTTTTAGTTACTTGTATAAATCCCCCTAAACCTTGGAAAATCAACATGAAATGCATTTTAAATCATTGGAAGAGGTCCCAGCACTGCAGACCTCCAGCAAGCTTATTAAACATTTCTCATTGATTCTTTAATATCAATTCAGAGCAATTTTTTTTTTTTTTTTTAAATATAGTTGGCGTTTAAATTATTCCTAGCTGTGAATTATTATTCATAAGRGCCATTCAGAGTCAACTCAGTGCTCAGTTGTTTCAGGTCTGCAAAGGAGCAATATCCACAGGAAGAACCAGCATGGTTTGTCCACCACGATAAAGGAATGTGCAGGAGATCAATACTGGAGCTATCAGTCCCAAGATCAGTCATGTTAATAAACAGTGATTGGGATTGGGCTGCAGGTAACCAGCTCTTCCMGACAAGGAACAGGAAAAGCAGAGACACAAGAAGAGCTCGGGGGGATTTCAAAGTCATCAGCATCACGATACCACTTGATGCTTTAAAGGCAAATCATTGTGTAAGTGTGAAGGGATGGGAATGCAGCTGCAGAGAGGACCGGGCATATTTTGCCTCAGAGGATTTGCTGGTGACCCTATTGCGGGAAAGAGGGAAATAACCCAACTATGCACCATGCAAAAGTTATCAAGAAAATCAGCGGAATCAACTAYAGAGATGTCATGTTTACATCTGAAAGGTGTAGGAAGGAAGTGGAAAAAGTATCTGGAAGCACATATGAGGTCAAAAGATTTTATTTACTCTTTCTGATGATGCTGAAGAGGTCTGAAAGGGCCAGGAAGTTCACGTCCAGGCACGTCATTCTCCCTGGAAACCCCCTCCGATATTACTTGGGCATAACCCTGGAAATAACAGAACTTTCTGAAGAAATAGGCCCTCCCTCCTTCAGGACACTAATCCCCGTGGCAGAACACGAGCAAAACTCAAACTGCATTTTCAAAAAAGGCCGTCAGAGCTCTGAATTTCTCCCATGCAGGCAGCTTCCTCCCATATGAGCCTAATTACCACGAGCTCTAGAGTTTCCCTCCTCATCAGAGTTCTTAATCATGAGCTAAATAACATCTCTCACACGTTCCACGTTATAAACACGTTACAATTGCAAGCCTAAAGGGTTGCTTTCGGTTATTATAAGCAGCTAACAAACTGCATTTTGCCCCGCTGCGTGCAGTGACATGGTGCAATGTCCTCGAGAAGACGATGCTAACCAAGAGCAGCTGTGTCCAATTGCCCCAAAAGCCACAGCCCCAGCACCTTCAAACAAGCTAGATGGAACTGACAGCTTAAAGCTCCCTTTTAAGAGAATATCAAGGTCATAAAATTCAAATCCATATTCTAAATCCATTCCTCATCAGCCTTTGCAACTCCCAGAAAGTCACATGATTGCAGCTGGAATTAAAAAGGGGGCCCTTTCCTTTAATCCAGCAATAACCACCATATGTTGCATTACCCTAGAAAAAACAAAGGAAGGGAATGGATGYATCTCCAGCTCAGCAACACCAAATGCCCATCAAATCAACCCAAGCATTTCCTTTCACACATCTTTTTCATTTTATAAAATTGCACAAAATAAAAATGCMAAAAATGCCAGGTAGAAAAAGAAATGGTTTCTTAAAAGTCTGCTTGTTGGAAAGTTTGGGAAGTGCCACGTAAAATACTTCAGTTCTTTTCAGGTTAACCAAAAGCACATAAAGGAGATAAAACCTTTAAAGCACATAATTTGGTTACACAGAAGCAGAAACCCACAGCTTGTTCAGCRCGCACCACAAGAGAGGTGCCCTGTCTGCTGCAGCCACCGTCACACCAGGGGACCTCCAGCCTCATGAGCATAAAGTGTCCTGGGACCTGCATTGCTCTGGAAATACACTTTATATTTGTTAGTCTGGAAGATGGAAAAGAAGGAATTTGTTCCTTAGAGTAGGATTATTCTGGGCAAAATATAAAAGGGCCTATCATTTTTATTGCTTCTTATTCAAACAAATGAGTTTCACTACTTGCTTTTAATTTTTCCTGTAAGGAAGCAKTAGCAGAGGCTGAAAGTTCAATTTAACTTGCATATCGAAGAGATACTCATCTTGTTTCACAGAGGAGACACAAAATTAAGGCTGTGGACTGTATGATGAGATCCATCGCTAGCAGGAAGCATTTCAGAAATCAGCATTGATTTGTGCTTGTGGGTCTGCATTAGCCTAATCCTCACACCCAAGTGCTAGGAGTCCAGGGAAAACTGATTTTTCCCTTTTCTTCACAAAAATCACACAGCTAAGGTTTTTGAGGGAGAAATGACGCTAGGCCAAGGTGCAGCCGCCCGACTCCAAGCTCATTGACCTCTTGGGATGTGTCTGCAGATGGACTTTGCACTGRCCCTACTGAGTCCAACCTAGCAGGGCATGTGGCATATGCCCCTTTTTCTTTTCTTTTATGTCTTTTTTTTCATAGTTTTTTTTTTTATTATTTTTTATTATTATTTGGAATAAGCAGAGGCTGACCTGTAACTACAGAAAATCCAACACATCTGTTAAAAGGTTGACAAAGAAGGGAAGTCGGATGCTGGGACAGAAAGGCACTTTACGGTTCCTTCAGGAATCTAGCTCCGAGAGCCAGCATGTGTTATTAAAAACAAACTACTTGCGGTAAAAATCTATTTCTGGGGATTGTTTACTGAGAAGAAATGTTTATTCTCCAGGGCAGCATTTAAAGCGCCGCAGAAAAGTGCAAAGTGTTCCTGAAAAGATACACCATGTAATAAAATGCAAAAGGGAAATGGTGACAATATTAGCTTTGCATCAACTCATTTACAGTAATTTTATTTTTCACGTATTTGAAGTAAAGGAAATTTCCCATAACAGACTGCTGAATCTAGTGAAMGGCAACTTGTGGTGTTTGCTGTAGTATCGTTTTTAAAACCTCAAACATCTTCACAGAGGGTTGAAGATTATTTTGGGGTTTACTTTATAACTGAGACTGTACAGAGCAAAGCTTGATGTTGAAAAATAGACTTAATTATTCCTAYGAAGAGATTCTTGGCAGAGGCCCATTTCATATCAGCTTAAAATACACTACTCCATTGGCAGGATCGCATGTTTACAAGCGCTGCACTACAGGAGTAACCACACCTCCAGGCTAATTGAAAACAATTTCTGTTAAGCAGAAAYGGTAGTTTCTTCTCTTTTTGTTTTCTTTAATTTGGAAGAGGAGGGTGGGAGAAAAACAGCGCATGAGAGAGAGGAATTCATTATATTAATATAATTCCCAGCTCATCCTGGTACTGCTCAACAAAGGCCAAAAGACCCATTTTAACCCTACTTGACTGTTGCTAGACTTAATTCAAGTAACAACTTTTTTTTTTTTTTTTTTTTTTTTAATGTTGACAAAGCATATAAAAACAGTCTTTCATTTGCTAGGAAATAGCATCCCAGTACATGTGCTCCTTCTCCCTGAGCATTCCCAACAGCTCTTCCAAGTGATAACTTGGCTCTGGAGCTTTTCTCCTCAGCTAGRTCAACTCCAGGCATAGTATTTAGCAGGCCTTCATAGCCATACTCTTATTACCTGAAGATTCAACTTTAAAAATATATAGTGAGCAATTCCCTAGTGTGAATAGCTAAACTAAAGACTTAACTGCTTTTTAGATAACACSTATTGACCACTGCACACTGCCTCTCATCTTCTGCATCAGAACCCTTGCCTTCATGCCCTTGATGATGAGAAAGTATTTGAAACCACCTTATTCTAGAAAWTAAGTAGGCAAAGTTTGAGGGATGTCCAAAGACTGGATTCTATCTCTCCCTCCCTCTCCYTCCTAGATGGCCTGTGGTGGACCAGACTAGAGTGGGAATGTGCCATTGAAACACAGCGCACACTGCTGCTCAAACTCRCACAGCACTAGAAGACAGATGACAGAAATCCTCCCTCAAAGAAATCAGGGCTTTTTAAATGGAAGAACTCAACATTGTTGCTTACAGGTCTCTCCTTCAAGTGTCCGACAGCAAGAACTCTAGCTGGAGCTCAACACGCTGTCATGCTCCTGGTAATCCCTATTCTTCCAGAGGGGTTTTCTACAAAACCAGAGGTCAAAAACAAGTATTTCTGATCTATTAAAAAGAAAAGCCACCGTTATTCATCATAAGACAGCAGAAGGCTTGACATTTAGTTTTCTTCGTAGCTTATTCAAATGTTAATAGGAATTCTTGCAGCCTCAGTGACCCCGGTTGCTTTGCTTTGCTCTCCTTTTACCCAAGGTGAATAAGTCTCTGCATTTTCCTACCTCACAAGCTTTTCAAAGACAGAAGTTTCTCTTTAGAAGGAATGGACAAAAATTGTGTAAGCTGAGCTGAGGAAATTGATACTGTTGCGTGAAGGAATGAATAAGGTTTTTTGATCTTCGCCACTTGTCTCTGCTCATTTGAATAACAATCTGAATATTTTGGAACATGAAACTGAATATGAATTCAAAAATGAATTTGAATAACATTCATYTGCTTCTTTTTAATAATTACCAACTAGACGATCGTGGGCTGCTGTTATTACGTGTAGCACTAAAATAAGTTTGTCAAGTCTTGGTCAAGGTTTGAAGATGCCTCCCTGCCTGCTGCTCTCCACCACAAGCAGAACTGCACAGCCAGGTGCCTTCTCCAAAATAAGTTATATATAGGAAGACTCTCAAGCTCCTTCAGTAAACCACCACAATATATTACAACATACAAGACATCTCTTTTTTACTGTTATCTGTTATTTTCATGAAATATGTGGGAGGAGGCGGAAGGGGAAAGTAGCCTATCTGCTGATATGAATAAATAGACTAGATATAACAGAGAGGATATGACAACAGCTAGAGAAAATGAAGATATGCAACCATTCTTCTTGGAGAAATACTATGCACTAGGACTACACCGRGTCAGCATAGTCAGACTCGAGTATAATCATGGCAAAGTCCCCATGGAAAGCCTCAACTTCACTCCTTCAAGAGAGCACTTCATTCAACTCTGTTGTTACTAGTTTTTTCTATTTATTTTCTACTTGATTCTTCTGTTTTCCTGAGATGAAAAGCAGTTTCAAGTGTCTGAAACTTTCCAGACATTGAAGTTCATGCTTTAAGTGGAGGGAGCGAGAGATAGAGAGAATATCTCTGTTTTATAAGTCTTGGCAAATATTCTGATATCATGAAAATTTTTCTTTAATACCTCAGAACCAAATAGAAGATACAAAAAAAMCCTGTAATCTGTCTGTACACTTCTGTGCTGCTGATATGCAGCAAAAAGAAAATCACTAGCATATGTCCTCGCTGCTGCAAATTAACACTCAGCTCTGTCACCCTTGCTGAAACCCAGGCGCAATTATTCCTGCAAATGAGCACAAGGGCACTATTCATTCAGGTAAATACCCTTCCATGCAAGAACGGCCGAATCGGGGCCCACGAGAACAGTAATGCATTTTTACATTGCCTGATGGATCTCTGTTTTCAGGGAGAAAATTAAGATCAGTAACTCCACCTGACCAACACAGTGACCATCCAAAACCCACAACCTACGTGCAAGCTCCAACAACTGCATTCTTTGAAATAGCTCCCCACCAGCAAAATATATTTGAACCTTAGCTTACATCTGAACCTGGCTGATAACCTGTCCCCTGCCTTTCCCCAAAGCACACGAGGGACTTCCAGGGCTGGCAGGTCAACATCCCTTAACCACCTCTGACACCTAATTCGGAGGAAGACGCGTGGTCCCCATGGTGGGTCTCCTACTTGTCAGCCAGGCAGCAGAGTCTGGCACAGGGAGAAGGACAACCCAGCACTGAGCCCTCAGTGCTGGGATGTGTTTTAGGGGAGGACAGAGTCTCCACTAAAAGGTGCCCTGAATAGGGGGAAATACTGCACTTGTACTGAAAGTTTGGGGTTTTGTTTGTTCGTTTTTCCTTCTGTACAAGTTGGGATACAACCACAGTAAACCTGTAAACAATTTAGATAATTGACATTTTTCATATCTTTTAATTCTTGCTCACCATCTCAAAGAGTGCTTTCTTTCTACAGCATATTGCAAGTCCAATTCCACCACTAGCTGTTGTCTATTCCTAGTATATTATTGTATATTTTACAAGTATATTTTAAGTTTCCCTTTAACATCAAGCTCCTGGAGAGGAGTGATGATGGACAGATCACAATTAAAATATAACATAAAAACAAAGTTCATGGTAAGAGGGAAAAAAATGGCTGGATACAATCCAAGTGTGTCGTGCAGGCTCCTGATATCAAATCCAAAGACTTTTAATACTGTTCTACAGCTTAAAAATAAAAGCTCATCATTTCTGAGCCAATCTTGTGATTCTTTTTTGTTGTATTTTTGGCAGGAACAGCAGATTTGGAGCAAAGGGTCATCTCAATACTGAGGCAGGACAGAATGAGGAATGAACTCAGAGAGATGTCACTACTCGTATTTGTATATTTTAACTTACGTCTGGATGAGTAAACAACTTTTCTGTTATATTATAAAGACATATTTAAAGTCAGCGTTCACTCAGAAGAAAAGGAGACGTGGATAGGAATACTCATGGTGCTGCGCTCCTCCAAAGGCACCTGRCCACCAATGTCTACAGACTATTAGCAGCGCAGGTGAAGTATCGGTGCTGGTCGGAGCTTGCCCTTTCTCTGGGAACACCAGAGCACAAGATGTTGGTGTGACTGAGCCTGTGGAACAGACCATCTGGTAAAGCTCAGAGCTGATATCCCAGCCTAATCTGAGGTAGGGCATGAGGTAGAAAGGAGTCCCAGGGAAAGAATGAGACAGGATACTCTGGATTCACATACAAAAGAACAGTTTCTTCAGAGATTCACCCTCACCAGAGCTACTCTCTCTAAAATGTGCAAGGAACACAGCAATAAACACTACCCTGAGCCTGGGCTCCAGTCTCTGCCACATCTCCACTTACACAAACTCCCCACACAAGGGTGCTATCCTGCAGCAGAAAAGAAGGATGGGAATTACATTTACACTGCTGTTTTGTCCCTCCAACTCGTTATTTCAGCTAGAAAGTCCCTTCCCCTACACAATTAGGGAGTGAACCAGGATACTCAGCAGCCCTTTACTTTGGCTGCAAAGCAGCAGTTCTTTAGCAATGCTGTAAAGAAAAATATATAAACCAAAGACAGGCAAGTGACATAAAACATTTCAATAATGACATTTAACGCACCTAAGTATTTTTAAAAGATCCCCATTTGCATAACATACGAGCACCACCTTCGTCCTCTTCCCTTCGCTCTCAAAGTATTTGGGTGTCTGTTCACAATACCTGTTTGAAGACAGGAAAATGTCCACGTCATGGACTCATGACTTGTCCAAGAAATCTGTGGTGAAAGCATAAATCAGATCTCCAGACTCAGACAGCACTCAGAGAGCACTATTTTATTGCAAGGACCATCATTTCTTCCTGCAGAGATAGCCTGCAGGTCATTCTGCCTTCACTGCAAAATAAAAAACAAAATTAGACTCTCCAAGTCCACTCAAAATGCCCCATAACACACAGCAGTCGTTTCACCTACCTCAGACCCCAGCCTCGCAGCATCAAGTGACTTCTGTGGTATCAGCTAYATAGAAAATGCACATGGAGCAGCACTGGAGCTGAGTCTCGCTCTCCTAAATGGAGGTCCCCAAAGGGACTCTGTTAATTAAGGACTACAGAATTTGCTTCACAAATACTGCAGCAAAGACAACCCAATGAACAGCCCTCTTCACAGCCACCACTCAAAGCAGGCCAGTTAATGGCAACACAAGCCAAAGACGCATCACTTGCAGAACCACCATGCTCAAAATATGATTTATTCAGTCTGCAATAGTCTGTTGCTTGCATACAAACCTGCAGATGGATATTCAGGTGCCTTTTCAAATTGGTCCTCCACACTGTCAGAAGAGGGTTTGCTGAGCACTGGTCTTAAGAGTCAGAAACTCAACCTTAGCTGCAGCCGCTGAACTACATARGAAGTCCCCCAAGGCCCCGTACTAGGACTACCTTCTGTAATAATCCCTACTTCCATGAAGCACCATGAAAACAAACCCATTGATGATTGATAGGTGCTCACATGCTATAGAGTTGAAGAAAAAYTAAAAGAGAAAAATTAACATACTCAAAAAGAGGATTACAGTATATTTCTCAGTTTTTCACCAGCTGGAATAATGCAGCAATAACACACAAAATAATTGTAAAGTAGTTGTGTGCTGAGATTCATCCAGAAGCAGCCTCTTTCAGAAATAGTGACATATGAGTCCAGTCAAAAGCAGTGCCAAAGAATTCCTGATGCATTTGTATTTTAATAGTCGATCCTGGACTACTTTTTGGTGGCATGAAACAGCCCTTGCACTTTAGGTTGACATCAGCAGCAGAGACGAAGCCGTGCAGTAACACAACTCTTAATCATTCCAAAATACACCTCTCTGCCCCTCCGTTTCTCTCCTGCGCGATGTCTCCTCTTGGGGGATAGAGTCTCCTTGGCGAGCGCTGCCAGGTCCATAAAGCAGCTTCGCTGAGCTGCGTGTCGCAGCTTCTAGGTTAACACTGACAGGAACTAACAGAGTCTTCAGAAACATCATAAACTTTGTTTTAGAGCTGACAAACCATCRCCACGCTAAGGAAACCAATGCAGAGCTGCAAGATCGGGCCCAGCACTGACCACACAGAGGGGATTTGCTGTCACCTGGACCCTACCCTGCAGTAGGGGGGCAGGGAGAAGCAGAAGGAAGAAACTACTTCGAGAAATGCCCTAGACCGTAGTATTTCTTGTACAGCCCTGAGCGGTGCTATGCGCAATAACGTAACCTTGGGGAGAAAAGAAACAGGATCAGTAAATAACCAGGAGTACTTTATAAGTGAGCAACACAGGAGCCCTGCTCGGCRCTGTCATCGGGGCTGCTCGGTCACATTCATCACGATGCTCTCCCGTCTCCTTCCCCAAGTCACCTGGGACTCGAGCCGCACAGAGAACAGCTCATTCATCCATGGGGGAAAGCGGGATACTTCACACAGCTAAGGAGTTTCCCAGTGCCAAAGTATATTATCATTTCCTTGCAACTCTCAGAAAATAAGGGGGAAAACATGATTTTTTTTAAAGCTTTTTTATCATTAGTTTGTATTAGAAACAAAAAGGACAAGCTATTCAAGCTGCGAGTGGGTTCCTCTCAACATATACATCCTATTTGCAAGTTTAACTCCACAGCAAACTCCAGGGTTTACCTGAATGGAATTACATACATGATGAAGTGCAGTTAATGACAGATTACCGGTGGGAAATTGAAAAGCAGTTGGTGGGGCCTTTGATGGGAATCGCACCAAAGTCTCTTCCTCCACACACACCATATAGACAAGGTCAAGAAATAGCAATGGGAAAGTACTTGCAAAGGGCAGAAGAAAGGAAAGAAATGCAACCTTTGAGCGGTAGCATTGAGTTTATTCAATAGGGTGCAAAAGGAAGAAATAAATATATATCCTCAGGAAAGAAGAAAACCTCAGTAAAACAAAAATAAGTTGTATTTCAGAGAGTTCCACTGTGATCATAAAAGTGATATGTAGTAGTAATAGTCGCTAAAAAGGTCACCAAAGTCTGGACTTAAACCAAAGGTTTGGTCAAAATACAGAGCGTTTCTCTAGCATGCCCTCCTCACAAAAATAATCACCAGGATGAGCAGAGACGAAACATCATCACAAAGACATTTCTTTTTAATCACAAGCCAAGCAAGGGGCAGGAAGGCGGCTCGGGATCATGCTCACCTCTCCCAGCATGACCAGGCTTCAACCACCGTTATCAGCTGCCCCGTGCGGATCTAGGTAAGAGGATATTTGCTTTTGCACAATCCAACATTTGCTCAACCAGTAAAGTTTGCTGCATGGAGTCTGCACATAACCCAAAATCATTAATCTGACTTCTGCCTTCCCCTTTGCAAAGACTCTGCAGCTGCTAACACTATTACATTAACAGACTGCTTCCACTGTAGTCCAGGATATAGTCCCTATTTAAAAAAAAAAAAAAATCTATTTTTCAAGGGAGACACAGCATAAAAAGACAAGGAAAGGACAGCGGAGATGGTGCTGCCACCTTTTGGACAAATATAATGGTGCTAGAGAAAAGACTTGATTTTTTTTTCTCCTGTCATTAAAAATCAAATATTCATAAATGCAATATGGCCCCGCTCTGATACGACACTTTTGAACTCCAATTACTCTGTTATATTACATGCATATAACATACAAAAAAGCTTTATGCTATTTCTTAGATTCTACTTATGCTTGTTTGTGCTTTCTSAAATAAATTCTACTTATATGTAATTCTCAGTTGCCAAGACCTGAGCTTTATAAAGCTTTGAGTCCAAGGACAATCACTCARTTAGTGGCAGGCAGCTATGGAGACACAAAATGCAACTATTCCCTCCCTGAAAAGGCAAAAACGATGGGAATGTTCAATGGGAAGGAGATGCAAAAGAGAGCAAACCCCTTGCTAAAGGATGGTGCCAAACAGTGAGCACAGACTACAGTCATTGAAAGAAATGTCTGCAAACTCTTTTTCATTCAGCACCAATATTTGGTAGCAGAAACCACTCTCCCTCACCAGTTCTCTGTGCAACATTATTTATCACTCTTTATATTTGGTTTATGGAACGGTTTGGGGTGAGATCTGGAAGATACCTGGTGAAGTGCAGAGTGAGGAAGAGCTATGGAAAGCAGCCATGATACTAAGAGCCTCTTCCTGGTCATTTCCTCACAGCTCAGCTCCAGCAGGATGAGACAAATTCTGCAAAATCATGAGAGCAGATGAAAGAGCAGAGAAATGATGCAACTCCTTCATGCCTGGCAGGCTGCAATACTTGATTCTCTCTTCCTCTCGTTTTGAAAAGAACAAGCTGACCTACAACAACTTAAGTCACATCTAGACCATGGAAAAGAGACACTGAGAAAGTGAAAAAGGCCACCTGATGTTTCTAGCAGTTTGCTCTACTTCATAGGGAAGCAATAAGTTACCAGGTTGGTGGACTAAAACCACACGCTCTTCACCACCACGCCACGTGCAAGGGCTAAGACCCTTCCCATGGAGGYTCTACAGAAACCTCCCTCCCTCAAAAACATCCAAGGGAAACATGCTGCCTAGGGACCTCATCTAGGCACTTAGGATCACAGAAATTAACGGTAACAGGGATTAATCTAATTTAAAGAGCAAGTTAATAGCTTCCATGGATGGTCTTGACAAGGGAGCATCTCAAGACATCTGCATTATGCTAGAGGATAATCTCTTTAGAGATTACATGGCTTTGGAGGGACAAACCCACAGAGGTGGAAATATACCACTATATAGTCCCACACACACGACATTTAATACAATTCAATAGCAACCTAGTAGATTTTTCTGAAAGCTTTTCTATTTCTCCTCACTCTGACCTTCTTGAAGTGCAGCTTGAGGATGGTTCTAAAAATATTCCTTTGGTATAGGTTTAAATTATTTCCTTAAACTTTTGACTCATCTTCCCAGGAGCATGATACACCTCTGTGAATAGCCCATAGTAACAACAGGCCTCTTTCTAAGCATTGCAAAAGACAGAATTTCTATACACTCTTCTTTGATTCTATATGAATATTCTTCTTTCTGAGATGGCAAGAAAAAAACTGTTCCATTCCCCACAGTGTTCAGTGAACGTCCTGATTTGCTGAGATTAAACAAAGACCTCTACCTTTGCAGAAATCTTGTGACTTCATCCAGGAAACATATTTCATTACTATCGTTTCAGAAAATAAACATCTGCTATAGAAGCTGTTTCCCTAACATGAAAGCATTCCAAAAAAGAAAAAAGAAAAAAGAAAAAGRAAGAAACCAACATTTATATCAGACTAACGGTCGAGGACTTAGAAGAACAGAAGAGCCAAATGAAAATAACTGAATTAAAAGGCATAAGAGTTAACGTCAAATAATTTTCATTGATGCAGTCATAATCCATCAGCTTTCCTTCTGTATTTGTCACCTTTCAATTCCCAATAAAAAGCAAATTAAAAAAGCAAAATAGTCAATAGCTTGTGACACATTTTTTTAAAAAGCTGAATAGCAACAAACAGTCATTATGTTAATCTTAATTAAAACAATTAATTGAATGTAATTGGCTTTGAACTTATTTTGCATGCAGACGAAGACAAATAGGCCATCTGCATTATTTTAACTTTCCTTCCTCTCCATCCCCCACTACGTAGTTATTATAGAAAGTGTTTTTTGATGATTTGGGTGGGAAGAARGGGCAGGTTGGTTTTTGTTTTGTTGAGAGGTTGTTGTTTGAGAAAGACTGAAAGCAAATAGCACAAATTCCAGCGTTCACCATTAAGTCAGTGTCGCACTCCCTACAACAATTTTGACTAATATAGCAGCGTAATTAAAAATACTATTGAATTTATTTTCAAATATTTTAAAGTATACAATACTCACCAAAGAGGCAATCTGAGCCTTCTTATTTACACTGCTGCTTACACTTCAAGGATTTCAAATACAGAGGAAGAAATACGGCAAAAACTGCCTTCTTGTCTGCAGTATTTACATGCTTTACATAGCTTAAAAATATGTGGCTTATTAATGAGTGATTTTTCAACCTCCTAAATAAGCTTTTTATTAGCATGACAGTCCTTTACGTGCAAGTGTCAAGCAATTTAATACTGTACATGTATCCTTTATGATGTTTAATATAAAAGATAGTACAGTATTTATATCCCTCACAATAAGAGAATGGATTGTTTTAAGGTTATACAGCCCAGTTGTGATAAAGAAAGAAGGAACCTTACAAAATGATAAATATTTTCATTAAAAAACTTTAAAACTAAAAGTTCAAAGATATGTTCTCCTCTCTTATATCTTGTCAAAACATGACTTAGGACCCAAAACTAATCTACTTTCAATTTTATTCCATATTTCAGTGCTGTCATAGTACTCAGCAGAGAGTATTGGAATACGATCATTTTTTATTTTGTTGATGTTACCGACAGCTTTATTTCACAAAGCAATCTTATACTATGTCTACCACTGGCAGGTCACACAGGTCAAATAGTCTATCCTTACAGGTAGAGAGCTTATTAAATGGCACGTCTATTAAACCCAATGGACAACATAAAGAAACATTTCAGGAAAATACTTTTAGCATAGTTCAATGAAGACACGGGCAAAAGGGTATTCAATAATTGGAACCGAGACCAACAAGATTTTTTTTTAGATGCACCTTGAAAATTATGCTTTATACAAAGCATCTACAGCCCATAGTAGTGGAGAAACCTGCAGAAAGATGAACTTCGTCTGTGCAAACATTTGCTTTGCATTATACATTTACATATGCACTCTGTGTACTGACACTTAGGGCTATGTAGCTTAGCAAAGATAAGTTTCTGCTTTCTAGGACTGTGATTAAACATTCAATTTAAAGTCCTCACGAAATTAATATGGTATCTTCTCTACTTGCATGTATACTTTACCTATGACACTGGATCATCATAAGTAATAATCTTTGGTAACAACAGAGCTTTAGGCTTTTCTTTTTTTAAATGCATAAACATATAACTGTTTCTGAAACAGTTATATCCATCAAATACAGAGAATTATGTGGACTATGAGATATGATATGAAGATTTGCACTGAAAGGGCATATACTTTGAAAAACAGAGGAAAATATTTATCGACACATAATTGTGATTTTATCATTTTTGGCATTTCTTTTCATTATTTCACTATTTACTAATCATGCATTAGATCTTGCTCTTTCAATATTTGTATAGGAATGATTGTATTTTAAAAGGATAATAAAGGAAAAGACAGCTTTGGAAAAACTATACACACAAATATGCACCTTCAGACTTAACCCTTGCAGCCCAATCAGAAAAGCATTACAGCTGATGTTTTTAAACCTTATATACGTCTTTGTATACAACTTAAATTCTGAATACTGGTGTCCAGAATCTGTGGCCTCTCACATAGACTTTAATAAAGTGCTGAAACCAGAAGATTCCCCTAGTCGGATAATTAATAAGATACAGAAACATAAAACATGAGTTGTTAAAGTTTACAATTACCTCCCCTCACAGCTCCATTCTAAAGGCACTGTCCTTGCTTTAACACGTAGTAAATCATCTACCTAAATGTATTTGCACCCAATCATTTTTTAAAGTCACAATCTTTGTAGTGTCAACTTGTCAAGGGTCAAAGGGAAGAACAGGCAAGATTCCCAAATCAATCTGCTTGTAGAAACTGTCTCATTTCATTTCAAATTACCTGCTGTGGCTGAAGCAGGCTATGGACAAACTGCCTTCTTCCATAAACCATGACAGCACAGGTCGAACTTGCGCGATCATTCATAAGGGGCAAGTCATGCTGGGTCTGTCATTAACTACTTTTAAACTGCTGTGCAGGGTTAAGTGATCTTGCAGGGCAGCAGCAGATATAAATACTATTTGGACAGTTTAATGTCAAGCGACAACTCCTTGGGGATTAAAACTGTGTAACCCAATAGCAGTGTTATCAACGTCAGGATTAAGGTACTTTGGGGCTGTTTCTTACAGTCATGAATTTGCAGGGGTTTGCATGCTATTAGGATCTCAAAATGGGCCTGCTACATAGCAAGCTGATCGAGAAACAAACAAACAAAACAAAAAATTGATAGTTGATAGTTTAATAAACAGGTAAGTAAATACTGCAAAACAACTTACTTGGTGCTTCCATCATTCCCCCTTAGTCATCACTATGCAGATGCTCCCAAACAAGGGAGGCAGGTACCTGCTAACAACAACAAAAACAACCATCTGGTTTTCAGCCTCTACGGATAGCAATAGCAGAAGGAAATTGGTTAAACTTATAATGAAGCTGGTCTCAGCACTAAAAAAAAAGTTCTTAAAGGTATCTATGGATTTTTCTTAATTTTTCCTTACAGTTGTACTTTTACTTAGTGATTATAGATGTAGCTTGCAGCACCCTTAATATACACGTCTTCAGTCGTACCAATACTTTTATTGCTGGAAGCTGGAAAAAGTGGTCAGTGTTTTAATTTGTTGAAGAAGCCAAACTCTTGCTCATCTTAAGATGCACTACTCTCTACTATGATATATACAGTAAACTATATATGAAATACAGTGCAGTAACGCAAGAGAGCTGATTTACCGGTGTCTCATAAAGCAAAACTGCCAGGGGCACTAAGAAAGAAAGAAGTAAACCTTAATCTAACAAAATCCCAAACTTCAGAGCCACCATAACTTAATGCAGGAGGAAGGTGGGACCAAGAGCACATATGCTTTGGGGAAAAAAATGTACATATATATCAGTACAGCTCCTGCAGAACTGAGTGTCACTTTCTGCGGGAAACAGGACAATGCTGGGGTTTGGAGGCCAAGCTCCTCATAGAAAAGGTATGGTGCAATGGTAGACAAAGTGCCAGTCTCTTGGCATGACAGATTGGTTCTTCCTTTGCATCTGGCTTTGCCCGCTGATCACTTAGTACATGCAGCTAAGGGGAAACAGAGCTATTACCTTCATTTTAGAGTCTAGACACTATGAGGCACTCTCATGTGTTTTCTAGATGGAATCAACCACTTTTCGTAAGTGTTGAATAACTATCAACAAATCTCTCACCTTTCCAATACGTACACACAGGTGGGAAGTGTTGGGTAGGCCAACCCAACTCTCTTAAGCCACCACCAGCTCCCAATCACAGTCCAGCAAGGTGGGAGCTACTAGGGCAGCCTGCAAATTAAATACAAAATTTATTTACCAAGTATCAAAATATTGGAGAAGAAATGCCATCTTGCCCTCTTCTAACAGCTTCTTTCTGAGCATTTCAGAGTCAGAACAAAGTTTCTCCAGAAGTTCAAAGTGCAAATGAACCAAGTTTACCAATCAATATCCAGCTACTATTTTTTGCTTTGAATTGTGTTTACTCTATAAACAAAAATAAAATTGGATTTCCAAGCTCCCTCCTCACTTTCAGAGGAACACTTGGCAGTAGGAAAAAAAAAATACTGTGTTCATATACTCATATCAGTGTTGTGATACAAGAAATTTCATAATCCTTTTCTTGAGCTTATGCCACTAATTTAACGTTACCTGCCTCTGCATCAAAAAAGCTGCAAAGCCTGTCTAGACGAAAGAGTCTTACAAAGACAATAAATTTGTTATCACCTTGAAAATTGTACCAAGTTGGTTTATCAGTCTTCACCAGGCTATAGATCCTGGGTTCCCGTTACCACCGTGCCACAAGGAAAGGGATTTATGACATGACCTTTCTGGCAGTCCTCCTCAGTATCCAGACACTACATAGATAGAAACAATTTGCCTTTTGGGGGAAGTTCTTTCCTACGTTTTCCCCATGGAAAACTTTCTCTCTTTCTGTGAGACCAGTTCCTTCCAGAGCCATAAAGCTCATTTTCCCAATATTAGTAGTAATAGCATTAAGGTCCTTCTAATCATTGCACAGTTACCTTGATCTTGGGCTTTTCTCCATCTTTTTCAGAAACCAGATGTTAGGAAGATAGTCTTCTAGTTTTTATAGTAACTATTTTGCCTCAGGTTAAGGAAATCAACCTTGGGTGACCCAAAAGGTAGATTTTTAGCACGTGRTGAAACAGAAATAATTCACTTTTGGAGTTTGAGGGAGTTGAGAGCACTTACTGGCAGCAAATACAGCACCAGAATAAACTCCTTAATAGCGTAGAGTATTTCCTTGGGCCACATGAATATGCTAACAGCAAATACTTAAGAAATTAATTTGGGTAAAATAACCCCTGGAAGTGTTGAGTTCTGAAGTCTGATTCTTACCCATATTCTGCAGTTCACCAAAATATGATTTTCCTTCAGGCTACATCTCCTGTCATGCTCAACTTCCTGGAAAAAAGCTTGGACATCTTTGACCATCATTACTTTTCTATTTCACTGAGCAATTAGTCTTACTCAAAGATACTTTCTAGTTTTATTTTCAAACAAAGCCTGAGAAAGAGTGTCTGTTGGAGGGAAAAAAAAGTTGCAAAAGAAGCTTGAAGAAAATAACTGAAGTTGGAGTCACGTTCTGCACTAGCAATCGGATCTGTGGTTCCATGATAACATCTGCAAAGATCTTCAGAGATATTCAGCTTTCTATAGAAGTGGTCCCCTTGCATTAATTCAACTATCTAATAAAACTGAATGTAATCTATCCTGAACATGTGAGGATATGGCAGGTTTCTAAGCTCTAGTTGTAAAGATTTGAGAACCTTAGGTACAACTTTCACCACAAGAGACACATGGGCATACAATAACAACACAATAAAAATCTTATATTAATAAAGCAATTACATTTAGGACTTATAAATAACCTAGTTCTATCAATAAGCTTACAGAAGAGAATTAAAGTGCATTATTTCTCTATAGAAATAACAGTGGAAGAGTATCATAAATGCTAAGCATTTATTAATATCAAAATGATAGCTCAGGTATCCTCAATTTCACAGAATTAGAGACTCAAAAAATAACATAATAACAGTTATTAAGAAGGTAGAAAAACATGTTATACCATCAAAAATTGATACAAAAATCACAGCAGCTTTTCAGAATACCACTCCCACTGGAAAACTGTATATCTATGTGCTCCTCTTCAAAGCAATGTATTCAGTGAATTGCTTCAGCTAAAGGAAGCGCTAACCATATATATTTGGTAATGCTGTATATTTGGAAAGAGCAAGACCTTGAAATAGAATATTATCAAGTACAGTTACACCTAGGAAAAAAACAAATAGAACGTTATTGCACTGACAAAAATCCAGGTTTCTCRCTGAAACCTCAGGCTTCCTTTGCTGACAGCCAAAGGATGCCAAGGATGATGTTAACATGAAATAAAGGATTCAACAGATCACACAACAACTTTGGAATTATGTGCAAAACATAAACGAGAGCATGTTGGTTAAAGAAAAACACTACAAAAATGTTAAAACGAGGAAAATTACTCATATTTCACTAACAAACATGATAACCTCCCTAATATTCTAGGCTATCAGTACCACTCATTATGATTTAGCTGCAGCATCATATTTTAAGCTTCTTGGAGCAAATGCCCCTTTTGGTTGGTTGTTTGTGGCGGGGGAGAGGAGGTGAAAATCCACTAGTATGTAACGAACGCTGCCACGAAGTGAAATAAAACTTATTCCTCCAAACAGAGGTAATGTGGGTAATTCTCGAAATGAACCTAACTTAGCAAGAGATGGAAAAAGCTACACGTTGCTGAACTTAAAATGGAATACAAAACAAGGGAAGGACAAAAAAAAAAAAAAAGAGAGAGATCTGTGTGAATCAGATCTTCATCACACAAGCAGCACGGATAATGGTTTCCACCTATATTATCTACCTGATAACTGATTATCTTATTAAAAAAAATAGTAGATTCTTGAGTTCCCCTCTTGGCAAATGTAAATTAAGAGGAAAAAAAGAAAGAATAAAGAAGAAAAAGAAGAAAACAACACTCAGAAACATAAAGAATGTGTTAACACACATTGGCTTTACAGCTCRAGTTTCCTCTAGGAGAATTTCAGGTGACTTGTGTTTCTGCTGGGGCATCCTTGGCAAGTCTCCCCAAAGCCCCCGTATTTCACTGCCTCTGCTGGGACCCCCTCGACAGCCACCGGCTCTGAGCAGAAACGTGGAAGGCTCACCTCACGCCTCACGGTGTTCTTGCCAGTGGTTTATTCTTTGGGGAATTTGCTGCTCAGGACCAGCACAGGATTTGCTAACCTCCAGTTCCAGTCTTTCTAGAATAGCYGAAACACAATCAATGGTATCGTGGTGCTAAGTACCACCACTAGAAAAGKGGAGGCCAATCCAACAAAATCTTTCGAGTTTATAAATAATAGGTACTCAATATTAAAAAAAAAAAATCTATACTCTGTAAACAGATAAAAACAAACCATTTTTAATTACCCCTCACTTGTTGGTCCTTCACACAGTATAACACAAGCAAGCTCCTTTGCCTTCTGTGCCTTTCAGGTCCATAGCAGTTGTCCACTACTGTGTTTAATGCAGTATAAGCTTGATATGAAAAGTAATATCAAAATAAGTATGCTGATCCCAGAAATGTTTGCTAAGGATTTTCTGTATGCGCTGGCAAACAAAGGAATTCAAAGTAARTCAGTAAGTGACAGACAAACAGGTTAATCAATCACCACCTTTCCATGGGTCTGATACTGTCAATCTTCATAGTAAACACAGACTTTGACTCACTTAAATGTACCCTTTCAGAGCTATTAATTGCACACTTCAAATTAACAGTACAACAGTCTCTAACATTGAGTGAAACTTTCTGTTCTCACCCAAGGTAAATATTCATCATAACAGAGAAGAGTTTTGACTTGGAGGTTTTTTTTTTTTTTTTTTTTTTTTTGGATATATGGGAGTATATATCAGATATAAAACACCTTTTCCAGGAGATATTCTTTTGTAAATGATAATAATTTAAATAAAAAGTAGAGAAAGTTTGCCTGTTTGAAGGTCACATTTCTCAGGGAAAGAAAATAAAAATAAGCTTTGAGCCATTTACAAGTCAGATCCATAACCACTTTAAATGCTCAAACGTAGTCGTGTCAGACAAACTCAACAGGACCAACCCTGGGTTAGCTCCTACCCACCTTTCCTACAGGTTCCCAAACTTAGGAACRTGGGGAAGCCAAGGATAACCTGGGCCTGCCAGGATTCCTCACCCAGAAGGGCAGAAATCGCTAAGACCTTCTCCATTTTATCAGGTTTTCTTTACCTTTGGGTAGTGCTATCCAGAAGATAATTCACCAGGTTCATCACATTCCTTCAGCTCTTGCAGTTCAATTCCCCCAAACTTTGGGCTGCAGCACAATTCTCTCCCCCTTACCTGGGGAAAGAAAACACAGCAGCAAGATCTACCTAGGAATTCTGCATAAGAATTCCTAAACATTACCTTGCAATTACTTAAAGTAGGAAAAAAAAGCAAGAAAAGAGGCTTGAACCAGGTATAATGGAATAATTAAATAAAATWTAGATGATAAAGCATCTGCATTGCTATAAACCAAAGGCATTACCTGAAGGTACCATTTTTGGTGTATAATTCTTGCCTTAAACTGCAAGTTGCAAAGTGAGAGAATAACATTCAGTTAGATGGAGGGCTCCATTACCCCTGGAATATAGTGACTAGCTTAACTTGGATGGAGGAAATCAATGAGGTGATCAGAAAAAGAGAGAAAAGAAGAAGAAAAGGAAGAAAACAAATAGAATGAGAGAAGGAAAAAAAAGAAAGGGAGTGGGAAAGGGAAGAAAGAAAAAAAAATACTCCTAGGAATGAGAGCTGCTGCCCTGTAGCTGCAGGCCAGGTGAGCGCTGTGAAACCTGGGCAGACCCAATGCACCATGGAGACAATAGCCGGGAACAATGGGCTGCAAAAGTGTCCCCAGGGAGCCCTGGCAGGGGCTGTCCCGGCTCCTTGTCAGGGCCATCACGGCCAGATCCTCAGGGCTCATTCCCTGTCACCTCCTTTCCCTAGGAAAGGAGCGGCTGCAGGATGCAATTCCAAAGCTTGTGCGCATGCAGACGCCAGCACCATATATACCTGGTCACAAATGGGGACAAGCACGGTTGCCCTGATAACACAGAGCCCAAAAGCAAGGAATTTTTGGATTAAAAACAGACGGCACGAGCTGAAGTGAAAAGTCAAGTTGCTTGGCAGAGAAGCGTAATGCAAGGAAATGTCTGACAAATTTTAGCAATAAAAATATATATTTCTTTAAAAGAATACTGAAAGGGACTTCATGGAAACTCCCAATTCACCTGGAGAAGACTACCTATTACATACTGAATTAAAAACAAAACAAACAAAAAACCCCTTGTTGATCATTTTGGAAAACTTAAGATTTTCAGACAAAACCCTGCAGACCCCTGAAGCTGTTTATTTCCAAGTAATGAGCCGGTCTTCCTGCCTTCTCAAGTACTCTTTGGAAAGGAAGTGCATTGGGAATGCGGTGCTTGTGTTGGGGGCTGCACCTGGAAAACGCAGTGATGGGAACAGGGACACACAGCTCTTCACCAGGCCTTCAGCCCCTCTTCTGCCTCTTTGCCTCCCTGCCCAGATATTTGCCCTGTGTTTAAGCATTTCCTAGCAATTTAAATGATTTCTGCTTTCCAAATCTCTAAGAGAGCAGGGCTGTTGGTGAATCACCATCACCAGTTGCCTTGGAACATCACCTGAACTACCAAACCTCTGCCAGGTACCAGCAGAGAGCAACTCACCCTGCAACCCTCCAGGGAAAGGAGGGCTAAAAAAAGGTCTAAAAAYGCCTCTTTTTACAAATAAATAAATTCGTGGATCTGGAGACAAGGGCGGCAGCCCCAGGCTGCGGAGACTGCAGCACTTGGCGCCTCGTCCAGACACTCGCACTTGCCCCTGGCCATGGATTCCCATGGGGATGCGGCCTCCAGCCTTGGCAGCCACTGCCCTCCCACGGGTGGAAAAGCCAAGCTGCATTTAAAGCTTTTAGGCTTAACCTTACTGGCTTGGCTTTGGCTCCGCTAACCCGGTTATTTTTTTAGTAAAAGACACTGTGATTTTGGCCAAAGCTGAGTTTACAGCATGAGATTCACTCCAAGGCAGCTTAAAAAGAAATCACTCACCCAGCTGCTACACGAGTAGATTCCTTTAGGGCATAGCAGATAGGAGCCATTAAACCCATCATCCTAGGAATAAAAGGGCATGAAAATTGCTGTTTCAGAACTACAGCTACAATGAAAAAGCAAATACCCAAAGCTGAGGCAATTAAGGAGCACAAGTTAAGCGAATGTTACTTCAATTAGCTTGACACAGAAATGCTGAACTCTGCCCTTGTGCGTCTGAAACCACCCCAAATCATGCTTTTTTCTTTATCCTTTTTAGGAGAAAAATATTTTAAAAGAAGGATTTCCACTAAATAGGATTTCAGGCTGCTCGAAWGACGCACCAAGCAAACATTTCCCAGTCCCTCGGTTGTCTCTCCAGAGCCACCCCAGATAAGACACRGGGCTCTTCCCGCCTCCCCAGACCAGGCAGGTTGGCTCTTGGAGCTGCCTCCACCTCCAACCAAAACAAGGCCCGGGGCCTCTTCCTTGTCCCACGCCACAAAGGCACAAAAGGCACCTGAAATCACCAAGGGAACACCGACACCGGGCATTTTCGTCAGGAGATATTTGCATTATTTTGGGGAAGATGATTGCATTCATGGGTGTCTGARGGATCACTGGGACAACTTCACATGCAAAGCTTTCCTGCACTGAAAGGGAAAAAAGCAAAAGCAAACGGGGTGTCTCTGGTGACCATTCCAAGCCCGCACTCCTAAGCCATAAGGGCAGGAAAGAAGAAATCCCCCTTGATGATCCAGGGAAAGGAAAAGGCACACAAGGGAAGCAAGAAGGATGAGGCTGAACAGAGGAGGAAGAGTGAGGAAAGGCAGGCCTACCGTTTGAAAACCAGTTACTGCGATAACTTACTGCAATCCACGGCAGCAGCACCAGTTCTGCAATGAGTTTTAGAGTACGTGGCAGGCGTTAAAATAAATTTTCAGGTCCTTCTAGAGGTCAAAGGTATCCRATAAGAGTCTAATCATGCTGCGGTTTAAAGCCAACGTTCAATTAATAAAGGTTCTGTTCCGTTTGTCCTTTCAAATGCTATACATTTTGCTAAATATTTAGGCTCTTGTTTGCCTTTTGCAAATCTTGATCTTTTCTGCAAAGAGAACTAGAACTTGATACACATTAAGAAAAAGAACACGTAGAAAACAAATATTTTGATTTTACCAAGCACATCAAGAACCAAGCTCCCTTCTACTCCCATTTGAGACCACATTGCTTCCATGCTATACTGACCTTAATCCTTGATAATTCACACTTTAAGGACTGGCTTCAAAGACTTTTTTTTTTTTTTTTTTTTTTTTTTTTTTTTTTTTTTTTTTTTTTTTTTTTTTAAAAAGAAAAAAATGTATTTTAACATTACATTTCTAAATATACTTTGTATATTCTGAAATGCCTCATACAAGATTAACTATTATTACATGTATTTCCTCATTGAAATAAAAAAATCTACAAAAATCTGTTTTGGTGCAACTAACCTGCAGTGAGCAGCATCAAGACCTGCAAATTCCTCCACTTATACAATATGCATTTAGCAATTTTTTTTAATCTTAAAATTATTTTCAACCTGTTTAACTGGAGAGGAAGAAAGAAACAAAAAGGCAAGATTTGATCCTCCCCACCCTGATATCCCCAAGGCTCCCAAGGCTTCTATCCAATACCCTACAAACACTGGCATTAAACGCCATAGAAGCAGCTGATAGACAAGTAGCTTTTAAAGAGGAAAGCAAATGAACAATATTTTTGCAAACTGTAAAAACATTTTTTTCCTGTGGTCCTCTCATCCAAAAAAGATTGCTGGACTGTTGATACACATCCTCGTTATTGCTGATATTATGCTTTAGTAAATAAACTCACACTTGAATGCTACTAAAACACATACTGCAAGATGCTACTACGATTTGAAGCACATTATTTCCCAGGAAAACTCATTTTTTATTTTTCTCTGCTTTAACTCATGATACTATAAAACTCTATGGACTAAATGTGGCCACGTTTTATCCTTAACACTATCCTGCAGTATTTCCAGCAGGTGTATCCTTGGCATATGATAATAACCAAGTGCTTTATGTCAGGCATTTTTGCCATTTGTTTTGAAAGAATAGGCAGTGGGAAATTTCATAACCATTCACTGAAAAGCCTTCTTGAATTATGACAATATGTACAACTTTAGTTAATTCCATTATATTCTTAGTGCCAATAACACTCCTGAAGTTTAATATTGCTGGAAAATCTACAGATCCATGCACAGTGCTGCAAGCATGAGCCCAGCTCTCTTCCTCCCAGCATCAATGCATAGAAAAGAACATATGCCAGTCAACACCTCATAGAAAACACATTTCACAATGCTTTTATCAAGGGACAATCCTACAAAATGCAGAGATTTAAAAAAAAAAAAAAAAATCTGCAGGGCACCTGTTTTACTTACAAAACTCCTTCTTACACTAACTACCAAAACCTACTTTGCTCAAAATTGTTCAGACCTTGGGTCAAGGAGACAGTGGCATTAGCACTCGACAGAAAATGTGCTTCTCTACACTAAAATAGCCATTTAAGCAAGAATGTGGAAATGATTTATCTCGCAGTGTTTGAAGTTGGATCCTCACCTCAGCTATGTCATGACTGCACAATCAGTCAGAAAAGGACYGCTGTACTTTCATATGGAGAAAAGGGTGTTCAGCTCTTCACCAGGACTGTCTAAGAGGTACTATTGCCTGTTAGGAAATAAGAAAAAGTGCAAATACTCCCTAGCAGGAACATTCACATTTATAACATCTGAGTTGGAGACCTTCATTGTTCCGAACCCCAAATATAAATCTCAAAATGTTTAATGTTAGAAAGGTAATGTAATTGTGCTGAAAGCTGCATCATTTAAACAAAGCTGTATTTGCAACCTCAAGTATTGAAGGGCTACATTAATGGGAGACAATTAGAAAAATGAACCTGAAAACTTAAGCTCATTAATTAAGTCTTGTGAAGGAAATCAGAATTCTGAGACAAGAGAACAGCAGGATAAAGCTTATTTTTGGATTTAGGGTTACTATTTTATTCATTCACTATCTTTTTATTGTTATACATTCTATAAGCATTTTAAAAACACAAGACTATAAAAAGCTTTCCAACAATGCAGGCCTAGCACTGAAAATATTTGTGCATTTACCTAACAGGATTTGCAGGATCAGACCCCAAACAGATGGTCTTCTAGAGATATAACGAATCCAATGAGATCACTAAACACGTACCCGTAAGAAACACTTTTTTAACCTATGTTGCTATTTCCATAAAGATAATTACTTTTAGAAATCCTCTTCCCTAAGAATACATTAAGTTTCTGATGTGAGAAATAATTAGTTGACAAAAGTCACAAGTACTTCCATTGGAACTGAGCAAGCAGTCCCTTCACACACAATCTGGCTCAACCTATATTGCTTCTGTAACCTGTATCATTTTAGTGCACAAATAAAATTCAACTGTTGTACTCCCAAAGAAATAGAAAATCCACATTTTGCGTAGAAATCCCTCCAGCAAGAACAGAATTCAGTGCAATAATTGAGGCTACTGGGAAAATTTAGCCAAAAAGTATGTTCAATTCCCTCTTTACAGCCTGTCCTAATTGTGCATGCTCTCAATCAGTGCATCCTCAGTCCCGTATTTCGAGGTTTCAGCTGTTATTCAGATAAGCAACAATGCAATCATTAAGACGTGATTATAGTCATAGTCCTAACGTGTATATACATGCACTAGGAGTGCAAATTATGGACTTAAATTGCCCTGTTTTTATAAGAAGTCACAGTATTTGTCACTTGAACAACATGTAAAGAAGCAAAAAAAAACGTTCATGCATTTTAAATAGATATAACACAGGACTTCCTCTATAGGCACAGAGTGAAAGAGCTTTCAAAGATCAACTACATATGAAAATATCTGCATTTTCTTTACATTTATATAAAGTTAGGGAAGAGAGAGCAGAATCAGTTAAAAAGAAAAGGCTTAGAACTCAAACAATCATTTCCAAACATACTACAGACAATGTATGTATCTGTTGATATCATTTGCATCCGCCTTACGTACATATGAAATTATTCCAGCTTATGTTCTGGAAGAGAGGATCTCAGGCCATAAATACTGCTTTTAAAGTGAGCACATCAGAGAGTATTCATGGCATGACRTGGAAGGAGATGAATGCAGAGAGCAGAGAGGCGACTCCATTCTCAAGGCACAGAAATATGTCAGCGGACTTGACCTCCTGGCCTGAAGTTCTAGGCAGGGTACAACAAAAGAAAAGAAACTATCTGCAATTAAAGTAACGAACACAAATGGAAAAATGTGTTGAYGAGCATTTTAAAGCAGGCTTGTCACACAAGAAAAAAAAAGAGCCATGACACATTCACTATCCCCCCGACATGTGCCAGGACGAGCATTTGGATAGGGCACCACAAAYTGGATAAGTAGACTGAATCACATGAAATATAAGCATGGATAGAAAAATTAATGGATAGAATAAGCAGTCAAGGACAGTAGAAGGTAAGCTTGCCTCTTACTGCTATAGCTCCAGCTTAAAGCACCAAAAGGCAGCCTCAGAATCTACCACCACCACCTTTACAAAGTCTAAATCAGAACCTCTCACGCCACCAGAGGTTCATCACCGTTAACTCTATCTTTTATCTCACCTTTTTCWTAATGAAATAAAATGTAATTTCTTACCAAACTTACCAACAATAATTTTGCTCTGCCCCAGATTTAATAAGATCCAAAATCCATAGTGTGTTTGGATAAGGTGTGCTGCCTTGCTTAGGATAAAATTTTAAATCAAGCTCAACTTGCAAAGTCCTTCTATAATCAATTCACAATACGAAAAGGTTATTCCCATTTAGCTTAAAATAGATTACTCTTAAAACAGAGGCTGAACAACATGCAGTTTAAATAAAAATAAGAGTTTGCAGAAGCTTTATTAAAATAGTATTAGAATACACTTTAAATGCAACTGTCTTTTCTATATATCATCCATTTTTAAAAGGTACTTATATCCAGAAGTTTAGGAAAGTCAAGTGTTTTTTAGAATTCAATATCCTGCTAAAATTCCCCACGACACACAAATGAAACAAATGGTTTTGCTTTGGCCACAGAACCTGCAAGCCACATCCCTCTAGGACTTGTATATAATGCAGCTATACAACTTGCTTATACGACTGCTCATTCTATTAAATAACCTTCAAAAGGAGTGGATAYCTGATGGATTATTGTATTATAAGTGGATAATTTGCAGCAATAGCTCATGTATAGGAATATAGACCTTGCAACACCAGATACACTCGATAGTGTATCTGGTCACATAGCCTGCCCGAGGCAATGCAATTCCTGGTGCTTCAATGGGAGCTGTAAAAACTCCAGTCCATCTTCACTGCCTTTCATACTATTAACCTGATACACTGCTCTGTAGTTAACRGCGCACAGTTTGCCTACTAAAACGTTACCCCAAAACCATTCTAGGTCTTGTTGTCAGTAACTTGCAGCCACAAAGCTAATCTTTCAGGCTGACATTTCCATCAACCRTATTTGACACAGCCCAATTCTTCCTGTGCATACATGCATGAGCATATTAACATGTACAGTGGTTAGCCAGGAGCCTTCCTCACTTCTAAGAATGCCAAGGGAAAAACACATCGTCTTAATCTGCTCCTTACTCCCAAGGAAATCTACCCAAGTGCAACTGCATTAGATTTATCAAGGAATGCAGCTTGCCCTGTTCTTCCAGGGAGTAAAACAGCACTACCTGCACAATGACCAGCTACAAGAGCTCCACACAAGCATTGCTGAAGCCAGGACTTGCATAAAAACATAAGGAAAAAAAAACAAAAAAAGAGACACCCAAATCCCAAATRAGATCCCTGCAGTATTTGCTTACTGGGTTGTTAAGATCTGCACTACTAGAAGGATGATTGGAAAAAAATTAGAAGGAACAAGGGTCAAGTTTCAGATAACATGTAATAGTCTATCTGGTAGAGTTATTGCTTCTTGGTATGCAATAAAAATCAAAATAACCAAGAACACAATTTCTAAGCTGTCAGCATCTACCTGTGAAAACAGCGGATGTTTTCCCTGCTAGTGCTGATGCACAGGGGGGGACACTCGGCTCCTACCATCACTTACCTTCAGCTCGAGTAACACGAGTCCTTGTCAGTCAAGGGCTTCAAATCTGCTGCTGCATTCGAAGATGAATCCAAACTCCTCCAGGTGGCATTTTGTCCATTTTTACAGTATGCYTCCTAAAGAACAGGAAAACCACTTGCAAAAAGCTAAATAAGACTAAGATTACAATTTGAAAACATAGTTGTTAAATACTTTTTGGCAAATTCCCTGGACTCAATCACGAATGACACACATGAATCAAAGGGATGGCTCTGGCTTTCTGCTTAATTACAAAATGGAGCAAAAAGCTCCATTAAAAAGAAAAAGATTATAGTGTTTAAAAATAATTTGGCTTTGCATCCCAACGAAGAGGACAGCACCCTCTAACATTTTACTTAAACATTAGTCCAGCACATACCCCCTATAGAAAGGCAGCACATTTCCATTGCGACATCTCYGAGGACAAGGGATTTCCACATCAATCTGCATTTACTGTATATGCACTTGATAAAATAAGCACACACTGAAGAAGTTCTTTAAAAGCATGAAAAAGATATCTGCAAGTGTAAACCAACACACAAAGACTTACTGTTTATAGAGGCAAGAAAAGCTGAAGATGGAAATATTGAGTTAGTCCAAACAACAWCCCCTGATAAACCCCAAGGACTGTGATGAAATCAGGCCTAACAAACAAAAGAGGAGCAGGGCACAGGAACGAGAAGCCCAGAGCTGGCTTGCCAGAAAAATGCTGAGCTTGGTCAGAAGCCTTTACTTAAAACTAGTGCTCTTATAGGTGTCTGAAAGGTCTGGAACTTCCTAAGGTAGCTGAGAACCCCGTCACCAGCTGGAAATCCCGGGATTCACAGCAAAATCACCCGGCATTGCTGATCCCAAGAATCGGCCAGAGCAGATGCAGTCAGGCAGGAGGAGACCCAAATTACATCGCCATAATATCCAGCTTTGGTTAAGCTTCAAAAACATCTGGAATACAAAACTTACGTTCCTGTTATCCATGCCCTGTATACATTTTAATCCCCATCCTTTTTAATCATTTTTTTCTGCTGTTTTTTTTAAAAAAAATCTGACTCAACGAGTCAAGACTGAATCTTTTGCAACAACTGAGCCCGTGACCAGCACAACAGCTAACAGCAATGCCTTGAACAGCCCAACGCTGTTCCAACTTATCGGCAGCCCGATAAGATAACGCTCCGTGGCTGCCTTTCTCCAGCAGCAAGATTTCAAGTTAAAGTCTGAACCAAAACCAGAAGCTGCAGTCTCCAGGATTTGGGGTGTTTTTTTTTTTTCTTTTCCTTTTCACGAACTCTGAACAAGAGCAATTTCAAGGCGGCCTATTTAACTTTTTGGAGGAGAAGAGGAAAAAAGCAATTAACCACCTTCCAAATCTAACATTGTTAGGCAGATGTTTCCTTAGAGCAACCTTTCACAGTGAACAGGAAAAAAAAGCAAGAGTAATGAAATAAAGAACTGAACAGTATTGTATATCAAAATGTTTTATTAAAGAATTAATAGCAGTTAAAAGGCAAAGATTAGTCATGGAAACTCCTCTCAATTTAAAATAGACTGATGTGTCCCAACTAGAAATATCAAATGATATTTGACTATTTAGCCCTGCAGAGTCGCAGGATTCCCAGCAATATTTTGAGTTCTCCAGCCCAAATAAGACACGCTCTCAATAAAAGCTCCTTATCCCAACTGTGGCTTTGTGGGAGCAGATCCACCATCACCAAGAAAACAACCCGCTGTTCAAATGGACACATGGTTAGGATTTTGTCTGAAAGAAAGGGTGTAACAACCTATTTTTGCTCTTTTATAGGACTAAGAAGTCTATTACAAGCTGATCATATAGGGGCAGTCCTAGAGCTGTGATTTCTCCCCCGCTGCAGACACATCTCCATTCATTATCTCCACTTCTCACTTCCCAGCTTGCTGCCCTCCTACGCAGGCGTCTCCTCTAGCCGAGAGCGACGTTCACACTGACACTGCTGAAAGCTTGAGACTGCCCCAACCCAGCAGGTCCTGCCGTTCCCTAGCAGTGACGGATGAGTCGCTATCCTTAAAGGAAATTGCTGAGCACTGCAAGCTGAAAACCGCTGCTCACCTCGGACGGAGCAGAAGGGTCTCCTCGCCAGGGAACAGCCACAACATCCATGCGCCTCCTGTGAAATCCTTCCTTTTTTTCCTTTTCTTTAATACAGACCACCAAGAAATCCGACTTTCGCCTACTTCAGCRTTGTGCACTACACACTTGCAGATATGCATAAAAGTAAATGGAAAACAAATAAAGATGTCTGATTTTCCTGTACTCTAAATTCTACGAAAACACCACTATTTTGAATGCCTCCTTGTTGCGTATCCAAATTCAGGACAGGCCATTACAGAGCATCTTAAAATATCAGCAGAAATCTTACCAGCTCTGCAGCATCTCTGCTTCCCCTCTTTCCCTGCCTTCTTGCCACAGAACAAGGAAGATTATTCCTGTAACAATATATCTATTTAGAGAAAAACAAGACAAAACACTCTGCTATAAGCCTAGATTTTGCAAGCTATTTACAATATTTCCAAAATATTTTCTCATCTTTGGGCTTTGCTCATTGAGAGGCAAATGGAGATCCTCTGTTTGTCTCCTTTGTAGCTGAGAAATATATTTAAAAGAGAAAGAAAGAAAAAACAGCTCTTTGAGAAGCTTGTGCCAGCTTCATTGTCAAGACAAAGGTCACCGCATCCCTATTCACCATGACCTAGAACTGTACCCATTTAAAGACTTCATTATGCTACATTAGAAGGAACTCTTTCTCAGAGGTTTTCATTTAGCTTCATTGTGAGAAGAACAAAACACGTAAGCATTAGAATATGGTGTTAAAAATAGTCGAACTGATGATTTTAAGCTACCAACAGTCTGTTCAGTTTGCAAACCACATCACTCAGAGAATGATTTCTGGAGCCAAGCAAAATGAAATAGGAAATTGCTTTTACRCTCAGAGTGCATCTCCAGACTCCACAAATTAAAATGCAACATATCTGCGCTCAAATTGATTGCAACCTCTTAGAAAYCAGAAGTTCCAACTCCTCCAGAGATGAGTAATTGGTTTAATCCTCATCTCCCGAGACTCCGATAAAAGTAAACCTGGAAAGCAGTATGAATTAAGCCTGCTCATGAAAAACACTTTTCCATCACTTAAACATTTCATACAGATTTAAAGCTACGCTAAAACCACCAAGTGAAGTCTACACAAGTCTCATTATAGGCTTTGATGGACTAAGCACACCAAGTGCTTTACGCTGTAATTTGGTCAAGCTCCCTACGGTTGACAGGTTCCTTAAGGTAAACACCTTGAATATTTTTAGAGACATTTCTCCATTGCTTATAGCTGAATAATCCTAAAGCTGCCCAGAGTGCAGACAGCAGTTTTGGCACAGGTTTCTGCATTTCGTTTCCACGAAGTGAATCAATACTAGGAAATGGCAGCTCTTCAAGGGAAAAGTTGGTGTTCGACGAAACGGAGCTCACCATGTCTTTAAGCGTCACATTTCCAAACCATGGCTGGCCATAGTCCTGCTGCTTCCAAGACAGTCTCTAGCCACTGGAGCCACGGGGCCATGAACTTCTACGAGTAAATTACCAACCTGGCCAAATTCCAAGGAAATAATCACCTTACACCACATAATTGTCCTCTTCAAATGCACATGCTATTCCTGCTCAGCCTCAGAACTTCCTCCTGAATTAATCCACCTTCCTTCTGGATCTGTTTCTGTTTAATAGGCAAGAGGATCCAGGCATATCTGGCACATTCTGATTTAAGGCACCTCAGTGGAATATGCAAGACATTTTATTACATTTCTATACATCTTCTCATTATAGAAAAGCAAACTGAATCATATCTTTGTCTCTCAAGGGGTTGGACATTGATTTCTTCAATAAAGGTCTGGGTTTGTTTGCATTTCCACTCCCCTCAGACCCCAAGATCACTTTGTTTCCTTAAGGGAAAAAAAAATAAAAGTTTGAGAAGAATGAAATATCCTTATCACCACCAATAAAATTTCCAGCCACTCATTCCAATCACAGCTCTTGCCCAGGCAAGCCAAGCAGCACACTGTTAGGGGAATCTGAGGGATTAAAAATAACCAGGGTCTTTTAAAATATATTTTAATGAAAGACAGAGTCTATTAAAATAATTAGACACACACAATTTATTTCTTCATTCTAAATCTGTCTAGATAACACTTCATCAAATTTATGACCTTATGAAGTACACAGGTGGCTTCCTAGTGTTACATTACTTAGGACAGACTTTGTTTTTAAATAAAAAATAGAAAACAAAAATTTAGTAATACACTATTTACAAAAAAAGCATTATTTTAGCTATAACATTATAAGTTAAGCATTAAAGTTCACTCAGAACTAAATCTTCCTTTTAATTCTCAATTTATCCCACCTTGTACAGGCATGATGAGATGGGTAACACGATAACATACTATTTTTCCCAAATAACACTGTCTGGCTCTTTGCATCTGCAAGGAGTAGGACGACAACACTCACAAGGGGCTGGGACTCGATGTCTGCTCCGACCGGGCTTCACTGGTCGCAGAGACCACGTCTGCAGCGCCCAGCAGAGAAGGGCACATAAGCTGAATGTCACCTCTGGAGAACCCACTTCCCCTACGACCCAGGGCTTCTCTGCAACTCGAGACCATCGGCTGCCCCACGTTTCCTAAGTTGGAACTGCTCTTTCCTTTTGCCCAGGCACACAGGGAAACAGTGGGGGCTTTACACCAGGAACTCAGCTCCAATCAAGGTCAAAGAGAGGGAATTCCACCACCTCCGCTCTCTCCACATCACGGGCATCAAACTGAAACTGCACATCCAAAAGCAGCCGAAGATTTCAGCATTAGTGTCATTAAAAAAAAMTATCAACATCAAGACACTAAATAAAATTATTCTTTTGTGTCAGACATAACTAGATGCTACTGTCTTTGAGGAAACTAACAATGATGAAATAAATCTGGGTTTTAATTGCAGATAAAAAAGGGGTGCAACAAAGGTTTTAAACACAAATAACAAAGCATAGCTATATGCCTCATAGCTGCTCGTTCAGTGAGCAGTGCATCTGCTGGGCTCCAAGCGAAGCACAAGGGAAACGCTCTACAAAACACAATGCAATATTTTAAGGGCTTGCGTAAATAAACACCTTGCACAGAAGTCTTGTTAGAAGAACACACGAAGTTAAGACTTTCCAATTTATAGAAATAAAAGAGTAAATTCTTTTGTTCAAAARCACACAACATCCATGGGGGTCACCTAAAAGAAGCTGCCATTTGAACTAACATAATGACCAATTGCAACAGCTGCCTGTTATCCAGCATGGGTCACCTTTAGGAGATACAGCCACCCAACGCTGAAGTCACAGGATGCAAATGCATTTTCAAACACTCTCGACTAAACAGATCAGGTTTTCAAGAACAGCCAATGATGCAAACACAGACACCATCGGCCTAGTTAAAATTACCTGCTTCACTGTAGGATACTGGTGGTTTTCCAAATATCACTTTGTTTTTAAAGCAGCATGGAATGAAAAGGCCAGCAGAACATGACAACTTTCCTCCTTAACCTTATTTAAGCAGATATATGACAATTTTCACAGAAATTTACCTGAGGGAAAAAAAATATAATAGAGATGGCAAAACAGACAAAGCCTGGAGAATTCCAACCAAAATGGCTTAAAGCTGTCAAAGTCAGGGGTGTGTGTGGAGGCACCTTCTTAAAAATAGCTTCACAAGATTTCAAAGTGATACCAACCAACATTTTTCCTATCGGTGGCTCATATACCTGAAAATTTGACCTCCCTTCACACCACCCTAYTTTCACTTTTTTTTCCCATTCCCTTTCCACAACTGCCTCGTTTGGTGTCCAGTTTACCCAGCTCAGGAACTGCTGCAAAGCTCAGGGATGCTCCCCGACGTCGTCCGAGGGGCACATGGGGCTGCAGAGATGGACACACATCCTGAGGCACCTGCCCCAGAGCACAAGGTGTTACATGAGCTACCAGAGTGAAGAGCAGCACAACACTTCACGTGCCCTTCCCTACTACCACATACAGCCCTTCTCCTTTACACTCCATGCATTAGTGGTAGGAAAGTAGTCATGATTCTCCTTCTTAAAWTTTTTTAAAAATAAAATAAACAAGGCCCATTTTGCTTTGCTCTTCTCTCCTCTCACTGTCACACCTCTAAACCTCCTAAGTAGGTAGGTTACTACCCCATATACACGGAATTCTTTCCAATATTGAGCAGATAAAACCCTATCCTGCGCTTTCTACACATTTTACCATATTCTTAAGCTTCATCAACTGAAGAAAAACATTAAATTAGGAAGAAATCTAGTTGAGTTCTGTTTGGAAACATTTTTCAATATAGAACATGCAACACAAAAAAAAAAAAATTTGTCATTGAGCATCCGAAATAATTCCTCGCAATTTTCTGAGCATCAAACATTTAAAGTGTATATTGCATATTTACCTTGGTGGGTTTTCATCCCTACTTATCACACAACAGTGCTTCTCCATATGCCAACCATTTTTCTCTTGTCCATGTCATTACCTGATTCAAATTACCATCTTTCTTCCTTGAACCCCCTGTTTTTTTGAAGAAAACCAAAATACATTAAGCGAACCCCCACGTACATTCACATTACCTAAACATGTTTTTAAAWAGAGGTTTGGTTGCAATACTATATTTACAGTGCAAAGTTAAGTCAAAAAATAAAAACAGGTAGATGACTTTCTAAAATCTTTACTTTGAACAAAAATGTGTTATATATGTGCCACTCCGGATTTTCAACAGTTACAGAACGTTTTTGAAATTAACAATATGAAAACATATATACTTTTTATCCAAAACCATACAGAAAAAGATACAGATTTAAAAAGTGAGGTTATATGAACAGTTTGACTGAAGGAAGCTGGTTATTTTTTTCCTTAGAAACCCGAGGTATGAGCTAGCTCCATCATTTCTTAAACAGTGCACTTAATTTTTCCGACCCAAGAGAACTTGAAGAAACTAAGCTGAAAACACGCCAGTAATTGTTACTACTACTTCTCAAAATTTAGTCTCATAATATTTTCTCAATAGGTTCTCAAAGTGGGACTGGATCAGAGAAGTGATATCTTTATGATTTTGTGAATAATGGGTTTTATTAGTATTAAGTTAAAAGCAAACAGCCAGAACAATACATATGCAACTTCTACTACACATAATATAAAGAAAGTAAACTATAACCTCTGAAAAACAAAAGATACCAAAAAAGCCAACACAATGGTTATAGACTATTCCAGCCCCTGAAAACAGGCTGGGTTCTGTGTTCAGAGAATAATCGTTGTTCACTTGTTTCAACTGAAACTGGGCAAAATACATAATCAAGTATAAAGAAAAAGTTAATGGAGTTAGACGGATTCTATGAGAACAAACTCTAGATTAGTAGAAAATGATAGTTCACCTGGAAAAAGAGGTTACAATGGGCTTGGGTATGAATTTTTAGTGGTGAGGGACAATGGGAGAAATTACCCAGGATTTTTGTAACAATTYGTTTAATAATTCATAGTTTTCAGAACACCACTTTCATAACAGAAGTGTTTTACACTTGCACAATGTTAATAACTTTATTATACATGGAAGCCTGTAATAGGCTGATTACACAATAAGACTGCAAACAACCACTGGTACTTTCCTGACACCAGGAAAGCACATAAGACTGAAACATCACCAAGAGTACATAAAAAAACATCAGCATAAACATCACCAAAATTACATTAAAAAAAACTAATCAAAAAATACATTTGCAAAAAAGTGGTTTAGAGCAGTGCCACTGCCTCTCAGCAGCTTTGAATGGCCACTAGTATTTCTAGCAGGTTTCCATGGCTCCACAGGCATTAATCAGGATTCACATACAATAAATAATGTACCACAAAATATACATAAAGTAAGGCAATAATTCCAAAGAAAAGTTCTGTTGATATGAACAAGCCACTCGGGTTCTCCTCTGGGAGCAGAAGCCTTTGATGGAATTGCAGCCTTGGGCCCTACACTTGGAATGAGGCATCGCTGCCAACTCCTACCTCTGGAAGGAGCTCCAGGGAATCTCCAGCGCGCCGCTGGGCACGGGGCAGCTCATCCCGACGCAGGACCAGGGCCTCAGTACGTACAAATTGGGAGTATATTATTTCTTATTATTGTACATGGAGACCTCCACAGAATTTGAAAATAAGCAGGTGTTTACATGGTTCATTATCTGATGATGCCTTTAGACATCASAAAGCGCGTAGAAAGGTACGTGCCTTCTGGAATATTTGTAAATCTTCATAAATTCTAGCTGTTATGTCGGGGTGAGAGAGGAAGAATGGAAAGAAAGGTGTAAATTAAAGGGGAAAAAAGTGAGGAGAGGCACAGGGGGGACCACAAAAGAAAGGAGACCTTATACACTAAAAGAATGTGGAAGAGGGGAAGAGCAGGAGACCGGTGTCTTCTCAACCATGTATAATAAATAAAGGTACCCCAACAGCATATAGGGGCTAGGACTGTAGTTTCAAGCTGGGGTTCTAGTGACATGAACCAGACATACATGTTTTCTTCTCATGGTTTGTGTCAACAGAATCTCTTTATGGAATTACAGTCTTACACAGGAGTTCTGGGGACATTATTCTTTCTATTAAAGCTACCAGTCTGGGCTCTTACTATGGATCCATGAATCTCTGCTTCACCTGTCTGGAATGAGCATCACCTGGAAGAACAGGAGTACTTAAAAAGCAACAAGATTTAGGTAGCAAAAGTCTTTCAAATCAGCCCAGGTACAAAAGACAGCAAATTGAAATGTCATAGATCCCTTCCTCAAAAAAGCTGTAATATATTTGTCACTATCTGTAGATTGGAAGTTCCAATACACTAGTGGTGCATAGAAGTCCCATGTTTTGTTACACTTTCCTGAGAGTAAAGCAATTAGAATAAACCTTAATCCTAGGAACAAAGTTTTTTTTTTTTTTTTTTAGTTTCTTTTTTTTTTTTTTTTTTTTTTTTTTGCATTTTAAACATTTGGGCTATTCCCTGACAATCTCTATATGTAAATTTGATTGCTAAACAATGTCACTTGAACAAAAGAAAACTATTTTAATCTATTGATTTCTGATTAAAAACCATAATAAACAGATCTAAAAAAAATCTCACTAACAAAATAACCTAAATATGAAAAGTTGCATTGAAAGGGCATGTTACATTATTCTTGATAGGACCGTGTAAGAAACATTCCAATGGCAGTGTTGTCAAAGTAAAAACAAAATTACATAAAAAAAACACCCCACAGCCCAGTCACAGGGGGACCTTACCTGTAACTCTGGCTGGTTGGGGTTTTTACTCGTGTACTACATGGCTCACTTACATCAGACATCATATTTGTATACCCTGAGAAATCTGACACTGAAGTCCTTACTCTATGGTCTACTTCTCCATTAGAGTTAGTGATAAAAGTCATTGGCACCCTGCTGCCCGACTTGAACTGAGAACCAAACGCCTGTGCAAAGTTCTCGATCTGGTAGGTTGCTCTAGGCTCCATGTCCTTCTGAGGATCAATCTGGCTAGCTAACTCCTGAGACGGGATCTGAAAGCTCGTTGAGGACTCTAAATTTTTCTGCTCCTTCTGGCCAGTCAGTTTCTGAGATGTCGACTGGTAGCTGGAAGAAGTCTCCAAGTTTTTCTGCGGATCAATGAGATCATCRAGCTCTTGAGAAGGAGTCAACTGCTGATGCGTAGCCTCCAAAGCAGATAAATAAAAGCCTGGCTGAGAGCCAAGCAACATCCCAAACGGAGGTTTTGGCAACGCAGTTGGCAACACTGAGGTAACGGATTGGCTGAAGCCACACTCGAGCGGAGACGTAGTGTATATCTGTTTGTCTTGAAACAGAGTGTGGTTATGGAGGGTTGAGGACAAGCTAACAAACTGGAAACTGGGTCCAAAAGGAAAACCAGTGCTATTGGTCGTTCTTTCAAAAGCTTGTTGGAGGTATTTAGAGTATTCTTGCAACATGCTTGCCTTATCATTTGAAACGGTTTGTGAGTTGGGACTCAAGTTTTCTTCCTGAACCATCTCCGAATGTTCTCCTGAGGTGTGCAAGTCCACGCGTTGCTCCGTTATGCTGAACGGATCTTCCTTCTGGCCCTCCGATTTGTGAGAGTACTGGTCCAAAAGGCTCTGTAAGACTTCATCAGGAATACCAGACTTGTCATGGCAAGACTTTATTTCGGTATTTAGAGATGCAGAATCCATAAGGGATAAYGGAGCTTCGTTATCCATAACACTAACACCTGCGGACTGGATAACGGACTGCTGGGAGGTCATGTGTCCGACGTTAAGTGAAAAGGCACTGTTACCGCTTGCAGTTTGCAAGTATCTTCTTTTCTTGGAGAACTGCATGGCATCATCGTAATTGCTACTGATCTGACCTGGTTTCCCACTTGTACTTTGGAGAAGGCCAATACTTTCCACACCAGTATTGGTCCCTAGGCCTAAAGAGCCACTCTGCTTCCCGGACAACGGTTTTTGCCCCAGAATATCTGGCAGCGGTGATACAAAATTAAGGTAGTTTTTGTCTGCGTGTTTTCGGCTTCCTTTTTTAAAGACGAGCTTTGGCACCTTTTTCTGGAGCTCTTCTACACCCGTGCCAACAAGACCGCCGCTGGAAGACACGACAGGAATATCAACTGCATAATTTGGCATGGCCACGTTACTTGTAGCTGGGGACTCCGATACTTTACTGCTACACTTGCTCCCTTTGCTTTCAACGGATATACTTTTTGCTTTGCTTTTTCTCCTTGAGGAACTCGTATTTCCCTGAGACAACGCAGCCAGGCTACCCACGCTGTGGTTCGAGGCTCCAGCTTCCCCGCCGGCACCCGCCTTGCCTATGGCTTCACCACACGTTCTTCTGTGCTTCAGGAGYCTATCAGTCCTCGAAAAATACTGCTGACAAGTGTCGCATTTGTATGGCTTTTCTCCGCTATGCGTCCTCTTGTGTCTCTCCATGTGRTACTTCTGGATGAACTTCATGCTGCACTGATCGCACCCGAAGGGCTTCTCCCTGCTGTGGATCTTCTCGTGCCGCTGCAGCAGGTACTTCTGGATGAAGCCCATGCTGCACTGGCTGCACTGGAAAGGCCTCTCGCCCGTGTGGATGAGCACGTGCCGGCGCAGGTGGTAGGAGCTGCGGAAGGCCGCGCTGCAGTGCTCGCACACGTGGGGCTTCTGGCTGGGCGAGCCCGCGGCGCCCTCGGCCTCGCCGGCGGCGGGCGGCTTGGACGCGGCGCCGGGCTTCCGCTTGGCTTTGATTCCCTGAGTTTCTGGCTTTGGCCTCTTCGCCTTCTTGGCCAGGGCGTCGTGCTTGGGCTCGGCGTTGCCCTCGGCCCTGCCGCCCAGCAGGAGCTCGCGCTGCGGCGGCGGCTGCAGGTGCTGCAGCAGCCCCAGCTCCGGGAGGGCCCCGCCGCCCTCGCCCAGCGCCGCGGGCCGCTCCTCGCCCGCCGCCGCCCCGAAGAGCCCCCCGTAGTGGTGGTGCGGCGGCTCCTCCTCCTCCTGCTCGCTCGGCTTCTCCTGCTTGATGCTCGCCAGCGACTGCAGGAAGCCCCAGGGGCCGCGCTGCGGCGGCGAGGCGGCGGCGGCGGGGAAAGCCCCCGGCGGCTCCTTCTTGAAGGCGCCGTCGTGCGGCGGCTCCGCGGCGGCCGGGGGCAGCGCGCAGGGCGGCGGGTGCTGCGCGGCCGCGGCGCGCGTGAAGCTGGCGACCGGCGGCAGCCGGTGGTTGAACATCACCATGCCGGGGGGGAAGGAGGGCTCCATGGCCGCCGCCCTCTTGCCGAGGAAGCCGCCGCCGAGTTTCATCCCCCGCGCAGGAGGAGGAGGCAAGGGGGGGGGCGGCGCGGCCCGCGGGAGCCGCCGCGCAGCGCAGCGCGGCGCAGCTCAGCGCGCGGCCCGCGGCGCGGCCCGCCAGCCGCCGCCCCGCCGCCTCGCCTCGGCCATCGCCGCCCGCGCCCTCGGGCGGCCCCGGGCCCCGCCCGCACTTACGGCTCCCGCCGCCCGTGACACGCGACGCCGCCGCCGCCGCCGCCGCTCCACAATGGAATTAGCAGCCCCTCCGCGCGCCGCGCTGCACATGCGCGGCCGCGGCGCATGCCGGGTACGCCGCGGGCGCCGCGCCAGCGCGCACGCGCCGCCGCCGCCCGCACGCGCCGCCGCCGCCCGCCCGCCTCGCCCGCGGTGACGTCAGCGCCGCTGCCCGCGTGGCGCCGGCGGCGCGGCCGTTAACGGCCGCTCGCGCGGAGGGGAGGGGAGCGGAGAGAGCGGCCGCCCCGCCGGCACCGGGGCGCCCCGAGCCACGCGCGCAGAGCTCATCCCGCTCAAAAATCATTAAAAACGGAGGGAAATCCACATCTGTGTATTCACACACAAAAAAAATTCACCTCAAATATATCTAACGGCTTGCACTATCCCTTCCTGATCAGGAAAGCATCCTAGAGATTACCAGAAACTCCAATATTTTGAAACAGGGTATTGGGTTAGGGTCAATTAAAAAATGAGCAACATTTTTCCACCATTAATGGTCAATGCAGCCAAGGCCCCGAGGAAACACTTGAGTAAAGTTTACCCATTGATTTTGAAAACTTTATATTCCTATATGGTTTTGTTACTGCACTCCCAATTACATTAAAACCAAAGCTTCAGGGGTCCCCAAGAGCTTGGACTGAACGGGACACATGACAGCTAGCTTTCAATCATCTAGTTAACAAGCAAGGGCAGGAGCTGGAAAAATTTTCTTGCTTCGCACCTCAAAAATATTTCTCTTAACGACCATTCAACTTACAAAGGTCAAGTAATTTCCACAGGCCTGTTAGTAACTGTTAAAAATGGGATGCAACACTTCCTAAAGCTTAAAAATGCTTATGAAATAAAATGGAGTATGACTTTTTCATACGCAATGCAATTTTAAAGTCTGTTAAGTAAAACCAGGGTTTCTTTAAATACCTTAAATCCTGTCTCTCAAACAGCAAGCAAACTACCATTTAATTTTCAAACAATCTGAATTATGAAAGTTTAGAACTGTCAGGTTTAGCTAAGTGTTAAAAGGAAGAGTAGGAATTCAAAAAAGAAAAAAAAAACTTAAAGCAGCAGTAAAATATTAGTCAATGCCTATGAGAAATGAGTCTGTCCCTTTATTCAGGGTGTCTGTGTTTAATGGTAAGCCGGGATGCATATAAGCTAGCCCAAGCATGAAGGGCAGTAGGACACTCATATGGAAAGCCAACTTTGTCCCTCAGTTATCAAGATAAGAAACCTGTCATTTCTCTCATTCACTCTGTCAGCCTTGAGATACTCCAAGCAGACTTACCTCTGTGTTGTACACCCCATATATCAGGAAGATGAAGAGACCCTGTAAAATAAAATGGAGGGAAAAAGCTGTTAACTCTAATCATTTCAGCAGTAGAAATACCTGAAATAAACTTTCCTGGGAACAGACAAAAGAAGACACACTTCATCAAGGTCAATTTATTTTTCTATTTTTCAACATTATACGCTGTACCTTGAGCATTTATTAGATAGCGTGGGAGTGCATCACCTACAGCGTTTGTGCTATTCAACTGTTTGGCAATGAAAGCCTCCACAGCAAAACAATTAGAAATATATATATATTTCAATGTTCTTCTGAACAAAAACTCAGCATAAATTAAAAAATACAAAGATGCTAAAGCAAACTATTAAAGAGCAAATTTCCTCATTTTTTACACCACAATAAAGAAAAAAATGATTTGCCAATGACATTCTTGCATTCATACTGACAAAAGCATACACCCCCAGTTAATGTTTTTAGAAATTTAAATATCAAGAGAGTGAGGATGTATGAGAACAGGAAGAATGAAATAGTGCAAATAACCAAATAGCACATGTGGGTTATTGATGACCTTTTACTACCTTTCTGCAAGTTGGACTGGAATTAGACAGAACAAGCTAAAAATAAACTAACACACTGATTTCAGTTTCTCTGATTTTTTTTTTTTTAAACCACATCCCAAGTGTTGTTTTCCAGGACCTAAGTTAGCAGTGTAGCATTTTACTGATTTTTATAAATTGCAGACAGGATTCTATAAAAATCTGTCTGCTGCTGAAAAGAACATCTATTAGGAGTGAAAAATAAGAAGGATAGTTTTCTAAGAAAATTCTCTAACCTAGATCCATCTGATATTTTTAAAGATTTTTATAATGCACTTACAGAGTATCACAGAAATTAGGTTACCTTGTAATATTAATATTTGAAGGACAGCTATGTTAATTCTGGAATTGCTCATTAGTACTATTTTAATAGACAGGGAGAGATTAATTTCCCTAGATTATCCAAAATTCTTCAGAGAAGAAAAAGCATTCTTGCTCAAAGTAAGTTTTGTTTTGAAAAAGAACTGTGGCACATCTTTTCAGTTATTTAAACAAAGTACGATGAAGTCCTCAACAGGAAGAAAAAACAGGTGCCCATTCTTGGAATTTATGTTTTTTKAGTGCGTTTTATATAGTTCAAATGCAATATACAACTCATATCAGGCTTATTTGTAAAGAAGACAGCTAGAATACAAACTCAGCAATTTGGGCAAGTTAATTCCTTGCTTGCATAGTTATTTGTAGAATCAAATCCCAATTTKCCCTTTAAATATCGTACTCAGAATCCATTCTCATTTTCATGGGGCTGTCTGCAATACGCATTTAGACTGAAAAAGAAATTGGAAAGCTTTCTCACAATTATACTGAAATAAAATTAATTTCAGCAGAAATAAATACTGAAGCTAGAGAAATAAGATGAGCACATCTTAAAAACCACTGAGTGTATGAAACTGACCCTGATAAATGAAATTAATTCCATTGAGAGCAAGGTAAAGAACCACCACAGTTACGTTTCCTAACGGATGTGTGCTTCATAAACAAATTTGTATGTATGTATGTGTGTATGTATACACACACACACACACGATACAAAGATTTTTAAAGATTCCTCRTCTGTACTGAAACTTGTCACTGACAGTTCTTAACGCTAACTGTACAAAAGTAGATAATGTAAAAAAYAGGTAAGTTTTCTTACTTATGAATCTGTTGGGGGCCTGCCGGCACCGAGGACACACCTATATCTCCTCCTATCTCTGTTTTAAGTCCCTAGAGGTTTAGAGATTCTTTCCCTCCCAGGCAAGAGGACAGAATGAGTTGCTGCTCTATCAAGAGGCAGGGAATATTCAGCTGCTAGTGAGAACAAGAAAAGAAATTCCTATTTCATGCTACTTCCAGAAGAATAGGTAAAATCAAATTTTCACATAGGGTCCTGGGACTTTATTGTTGTTGTTTTAACAGCAATAAATTTTGCTAATCCAATCGGTCCACAGCAAGGATCTTACATAGGGCTTGTAATGACTTGCAAGGTCTTGGCACCCACAACCGAAAACAAGAAATAATTTTCCACACAAGTTGGTCATCGACAAGTGCCTACACAAGATAGTTTGTGGTCAGTCTGAGGTGAAAGGGAAGCAAACCTTAGGTGGGAGGAAGTGTTATAAATACTACGTCTTACCTAAGTGATTATTCAGCTTCCTTAGCTCATTAGCTGCGCTCTCCGAGCTCTGTTTCTTCAGCCAGMCGTGGTTGCACCCACAGAACAGCTCTGTGAGCTGCAGTTGCTCGGGCTGATCAGAGGCTCTTTGGTTCTAGAAAGGAAGGAATTTTATCTGTAACTGTTGATTTCATCAGTCAACACTGATAAAAACCCCACCACCAAATCAAAAAACCACCAAATAACAACAACAACATCCATCCCRTTCACCAAAGGCACATCTGCTTATTTGAGTGTTACAATAGCATATATGAACACATATATGAATAGAGTAATTGTAACCCCAAGTATGCTACGCAGTTTATAAACACAAAGTAAGAGTCCATGTCTTGATAAGGTTAAATTCAATCCAAGGGAACAGGCAAGTCTACAGAAGAAGGGAACACGACACAGAACTGGGCAAACAGCTTTCCAGAAGTCCCATGAATAGGTCCCAAGATGACCTTGTTGGTGAACTGGAGCCGCACGTTTGCCGTCCCCCAGATCACCAGAGTTCTGCTTTTGGGGCACGGAGCAGAACTGCAGCCTGTTTAATCACACTTCTATTTTAACTTGTTGCTGGGTGTAAATGGGTAACCCAGCTTTTAAATAGGCAGTTCTTAACAGAATTACCCTTGCTATCTTGAATAAATCCGTCCAGGAGCAGTTTTTAACAGTTTGTCAGGATCTCTTCCCATTCGGGTGGTACCACTGCAAGGTATCAGACTTACCAGAAGTTCCCTCTGCTTTGGGGTAGCAGCAGCAACCCTCTGCACTGCAGTTCTTTGCTCAGAGGTTTCACCGATCTTGGCATTTCTCTTGTCTGTTACTGTTCAACCTTTCCTAAAAGCTTCTCTTCAAGAATATTTCTTCTAACATTAAATAACAACATTATAATTATTGTGCTGTAACGTGGTATAGTGTGAAATGGTACATTGACGCTTTTAATATTTTTCATTTCAGCACTTTCTTTTTCAACAGATCTGACTACATAGAATTGCTTAGTTACTAAATGGAATTGCCTAATTCTTCTCCTTTTATTTTTAGGGGTCTGTTTGTTTTGATTTAACTAGAAATTGTATTTAACAATTTTCAGGCACTAAAATCCATGTTGGAATATACTAGTGAGTCAGTTAAAGTCATATTATCAAAATACAGATTTGCTATATGCATTTTATATATATGCATTCATATAACTAAGAGAATTAAATTTTTAACCATATTTTAGTAAATTGATAAACATAAGAACAGTTAATATTTTAAAGTAATAAAAATACTCATTATAAAAATAGTTTTCATTGGGTGAAATTTTCTTCTATATGGGAAGGAGAAAAAAAGACCGTAGATCACTTGCAGATATACTGAAGTAATGGCACTTATTTCTTTTACAAATAAGAAGTGACTGCGCTGTGGCAATGGAAACTGCAGTCTACAAATAGTGCTGACTTAAGTCACACAAGCAGTCTCCCTGTAATCCTAAAATAATTAAACATTGCCTTGGCAAGAATAGATTAGAGTGTTTTGTTTGGTTGATTTAAATCCAAACCAGAGCTAGAATCCATAAGCCTCAGGAAACCTATGTCTATACAACATCACAGTTAGAGCAAAGAACTATTTCCAAAATTACAGGCTTTCTTTTTTCTGCAATAGATTTAGAAATTCCTTTAGTTTGCTACAAGTCCTTATTTCAACATTTAACAAGTCTGTCGTGAAACAAAGCTGTTCCGAAGTTTCCAAATCCTTGTCCCTGGGCTGCTTGTTTAACCGTGGTACCTATCACTTACATCAGTAATTGCAGTCTGGGCAAACATGACAAACCAACACAGTGATTCACACTTCCTTCTTGTATGATTAAAGAAATCAAAAGAAAAAAAAAAACCTTATAATGCTACCAACACTGAGAGTCACCAGAAAAACTGATAATAAAAGGAGGAAAGGATGCTCTTTTAGCAGAGGATCAGGAGCAAGTGACCTACCTACCTTGTCAGGGATTCATTGGCTTAGCCATGGGGTTTCGTTCCAGATGATGTTACCTTATTTCAGCACCACATCAGAAAGATCAGTCCCTTTAATGCCAGATGCTCTGGACACGGGCAGAGGTAGGTAGGCTCCCAACAACAGTTGACAAGTGCCCTGATTTCACTGGAATGAATCATCTTCTGTCATATTCTCAGAGCTAAGTGTGGGGAGTGCCGGCTACATGGGATGCTGCAGCCCCTGTCCCTTTGCAGAAACACCTGCTGCTAGGGAGCCACGTGAGAAGTGCCAAATTAAATCACATATATATACACATCTATATCTCTAAATATCTATATCCACATGTATATCTACATCTATACTTCTATCTATAAATATCTTTGATAGAATATCTGTCAAAGAGTAACTCACATTTCGCACAACCTTCAACCAACTAGCATTGCTAGTTGTTAAGCACAAGCCTACCCCGAAATTTGTGATGGAGGCAGCAATAATCTCTCATCACAAGGGTATTTTTAGAATGATAGGGCATTTTCGCTTCAAGTCATAGGCAAAATTTAGTTTAGAAACACCTTTTAAATCTCTTAGCATTGATCACACTATGGAAGTGTTTCCTGCTTGGGAATTGCTTATTTATTCTTCTGAGAATTACACTTTACAAATCTAAATATTTTCTCCTAGTGTACTGCCAAGAAACGAAGCTGCATTCTAAATCCAATTAGTTATAAAATAAAATTATATCATCCTGTAAGATTAAAAAAAATTAGATACTGCTACAACCACAAGGAAACAGAGGACACAGACACTTCTGCCTGACTTTTCAGCTTCATTTTCACAAGGACACAAGTGAACATACAGGGAATGGATACAGTGTTCTCAGGTTTTGGTCTTTCTCTACTCAATTCCACTATTGTACAAAAAAATGGCTTTTTATAACATTGTATTTACAATACTGTCTGTTGAGGATGAAGTGCAATTTTCATTCTACTTGCTTGCTTTTACCAGCCTATAACTTTTTCCAAGTGCTGCCTATTGCTCATGCTTCTTGTCAGCTCACAGATGACTTCTTTCTCTTTTAAACTATGCCTTTTGAGTTTATAAAATTTCTCCAACTACTTGGACTGAGCTAAGGGAGAGAGAAGGAAATGCATTATATTTTACCAAAAGAATCAATTCATGCATTTAAATACAAAAACATCTCCCAAATCCTTTTGTATTTACGTTTTTACATTATTTTTTCTAGAGGCTGCTCCACCAGAAACTAGTTAACGCACATAAACAAGCATCAAATATAATTGTCAAGATATAAACATTGATTCACACCACATAGAGCTAGACTCCGTAATCCTTATGTTTACTAGAATCTCATGGCACAGTTAATTAATTTAATCTAGACCATTCACAGACATTAAAATATTGTCAGATGTGAGGAGCAGGGAGAAAAGCCTGCCTTTTGAGAAAGGAAGCATTGAGAATTACTGAAATGCATGTGTAGCACTGTAAGAAAACTAGAACACAGTCAAAACGTAATCCCAGGGCTACCGTCATTTACATTCCAAGTTTATATGTGCTAGCATTTCTCCACTTCTTATAAACAAGTGCAACCACTACATAAAAATCTTGAGGTTATAACCCATGCTGAAACTATAAATAACATAAATATAAATATAAAATGGCCTCCTTTTTTGGGGAATAACGTAGAACCTAAAGTAACACACAAGAGCCAGGAAAAACTTTATGAGCTATAGTCAATACAGTATCTGTTTTTCTAAATTTTTTTTCATGGGCCTCTTGGAAATAAACCCCATAAACCTACCTGCAGTGACTGAAAAACACCTGGGTTTGACCCATAGCCATTTCAAATCAACAAGGATTTTTTTCTATACGTTTGATAACATTTAGAACAGCTCCTTGCACTGCATGTAGCATTTTTACTTGACTATAACAACCTGTAGGGTRAAACCTGCTCGAGATTTTTAACTGGATATGCTGGAATTCTTTCTAGCTATAATTTTGGACAGAATAAAGCGTTATCCTTCCTGAATTTCCTTAGTCCCCAAAATGGCTCAGCAAAGCTTTCCATCTAAATTCATATGGGTTCATGATAGACACTGTTTCCCATAGAACCCATCACCTTATTATTTGATCCAACAGTTTTGCTATATCCTCTTCAGGGTCCTCCCCTGTCAGATCAATCCTGTTTGCATTGATATGGAGACCCCTTAAGAGCAACAGGGCCTTGTTCTGAGAGCGTTTTTTTTTTTTTTTTTTTAATCTAATGTCATTTTAGAGCCCTACAACTGCCTTTCTCCATTAGGCTCCTTTGTCTTCCAGTTTTGCCTGGTAAGAAGACTTGTGCGCACAGCAGTCCAGTTATCAGTACAAAATCCTGCTTGTTCAAGGATACAAATACCTGAAGACAAGATAGCCCCAGGTGCTGCAGAGCCTCCAGCACCAGGGACAGTCTAATCCAAATAATATAAACTTTGAGGGGGAATAAAAATAACCTTCTAGTATTAGAGGGCGATCACCGTGCCTGGGGCCGTGCAGGTTAGCAGAATGCCCTTCTGTTAACAACTAGACAACAATAACAACTAGCTATTATAAAAATTAACATAAAACTTTTTTTTTTCAAAAGAAAATGCTATTACCATCAGAAATTGTTTGAACGTTACCACGTACCCAATACCCCATACTAGGGTCAGGGCTGAGCTTCTGAGAGCGTTTGGGTCCAGACTGCAGGGGCTATCAGCAGTACTGGTTTCAAAGTGTATTCAAAGAGAGGTGGACTCCAAATACCCTGTGCGTCTTGGAACGTTTCTGGTGGCCTCTAACAAAGAAATTTAGTTAAGGCCATACATTAACTTACTGATAATATGGATACAGACCTGGAACTCTCTTCAGAATGTGCAACTTCCTCCAAAGAGAKGGTTGCCTGCTTTCTAATCCTTTTCAAAGCATGGCACTTCTTTTTTATAATAAGAATATGCCAAAATAACATCATATCTTTAAAACTATATTTTCAAAGCAATAGTCATTCATATCAAAAGGAAGCAGGCCAGATATTTCCAGCTCTTATGCCAAGTGTAAAATGCATACTACATTGCTTTGAGAGATATACTTTTAGAAATTTATTCTAAGTCTAAAATGTTAATGTGAAAACAGTTTCCRAACGTCATGCTTACATTTTCTTCATTGTTCCATAGCAAATATGTTCAGTTTACAGCTTGAATCATCCCACGAGCCAGCACTGCCCCATGGCTGTGAAAGCCAAGATGGGCTCTGATTGCTCAGGCACAATCAAGTTCTCAACTATTTAAAGTTAAACTGTACGTTGAGTCTCAAACCTGCGCTTGAAATGTTGCCTTCGGTCTGATATTGTTGCAGTTAGGGTGTCAACCGCTGCACTTAAATGATGTAGAGAGCTGTTTGTCTCTTCCCATATACTATACAGGGAGCTGCATTCCCTCAAATATTAGGAAATATTTGAGAAATGCAATGTAGAAAACAGTATCTCAGGTAGAGTTGATGAAAAGGAACACACAGCACTTGCTTACAGAAAAGCCCTTTTAACTGAACAAAAAAAATTGATTTCTTTTCCAATTACTGGCTGAAAATAGCCACAAAAATAATCCTTCAGAGTTGACACAAAATATATTTGTTCTCAGTTTTCATGGTAAAAATACCAAAACCGTTTTTGTAAAAAATCAGATTCTTGTTTGTTATAGTTTTTAAAGCATTCATAAAAATTTTTAAATGATGGATTTGAAGACGATGACCTTGCTAAACTATTCCCAATTAAAGCAACTGACATTTTCAAAATTCTTTCTGAGAAAAAGCAGCCTGAAAATCTGACACGAGTTCATGCATGATTCCTGCTGAACTGAGTTTACCTACTGAGTCCTAGTTAGCCTAGGACTAAATAACTCCTAATCCAGCTAGGGAAATTTAGAAGGGTGAAAGGAAAAGTCTATCTGCATCAGTTTGCAAATGGGCAAAGATCTCAAAATCCATGTTGTATGAAGAGCAGCCAGTTAAATTTGATATCTCAACAGAACATCTCCCTTGAACCAAGTCTTACAGTTATTCTTACCCATCATSAGCTCTATTTGATAGGGAAGCAATTTGCAGGAAGGGAAAATATGAGATATGGAGCGACAAGGGGCACCCGTCTCAGGTGGCCTGGGAAGGAAGCTGGGCAGGACAAGAGCCAGGTGTCAACCACGCAAAGGAGCAGAAAAGCATGAAGCAGGAGACTGCATCAGGCTGCTCAGACAGGTGCAATGAAAACACATTAGAATGGATGGGCTAASTGCCAGAAACTTAGTCTCGAAGCTAGCTGGAAAAAGGGTTCTTGGAACTGGTGAACGGAAACAGTACTTCTTCCAAGATGCAATATAGCCTACGAATAGAGCAGCTGAACTAGAGGTATTAATTGAAGGAGTGTGGGATTAAATCCGTTCAAAAATTTGTGTTTGCCTGCAATTCACTACGTCATTAACTTAGCCAGAAGAAAGTGCCCTTAGAAGGCACAGTGACAATTAGAATATCCTACACCATGCACAATTTCAGCTCTGTGTAACAAGATTTAAAAGGATTCCTGCTGACCATTCAAGGAAGCACAGAGTACCTCAAYAGCGTGCTGTGGAAAAGCAAAAAGGAAGGTAACAGAAACCGACATGAACGTTGTTTTTCTACTGGCATCGTCCTTTTGCAGTAGGTTTTACATTTCCACATATCACCAATAATTCTATTTTTAGGGATCCAGTAGCGTATGTTGACAGAGTCTTCAAACAGAAAAAGTTTCTGTTTTGTAGATGGCTGGTTAAGAAAAATCAGATCAACAGCACTCCTTTTCAATCAAATTTGATTGAATGGTTAGAACCATCCAGTTAATCCGGAGAACCAACAGACTATAATACTGATGGGAAGCATCAGTACTCTGTAATAGTAGGTCATGTGGAGAAGTTGATGCGCACACATATATACACACACATATTCCCCAAATATTTAACTTATTTTCTCTTGGATATTTTTTTTCCCTCATCCTGGAAGGGATAACATTTTGCTTTGAAGAGACCTCTTCTCATGGYCATAGAAGTCATGCTACAGAGCGCATAGCTGGAGACATTAGCAGCCCTTACAAGTGAAGGTCTCCAGCCTCTTTCTTTGCGTTGTCCCCAGGACATGGACCTGGCATAAACACGCATCTCCGTGGCCCTTGGCGCTGCTAGTGCGTCCCTGTGGCTGGTGCTGCCTATAGTCACTCCCCTATGGCCAGGGTCCTGACAAACAACCAAAAGATTGTTTGAAATCAAGAGACCGCAACATCTAATGGGGATGGAATTTACCACCGGGGTCTTGGGAAGACAAGAGATTTCAATCCAAGGAGCCCAAGTTTGCAGCACTCCAGCCAGCTTCCCATTTTGCAAGCGGCTTCAGATGARATGCTGCGATTGTCTTCCAAAAACTGATCATAAACACAAGCCTGGGCAAAGCTGGTCCTAAAATGCATCTCAGAAAAGCACCTTCTGAAAGATTTGAAATAAAATAGCGCAATAGGAGGGAGTTTAAATCATTCTCACAAGAAATACATTGAGACTTCAGTGCTTCAAGAGCCCTGGATGGCTTCTTGGTGCTTTGCAATTCCATTCACCTCCTCAACACACAGAGCAATCCTAAGAAAAAGCCACCTGGAATTAAGAGCGCACAGTTGGACACTCTTAATGCAACTGGCCCCATGGAAATCGCCCTGCCGAGGTGCAGACATCCCCGTGCAGAGCAGGTTTCACCCAAGGGGTGGCGGTGCTTGGGCGCGTGCCTGGCACCGCTCGCCSGGCACCCACGAGCCGCTCCGCACGCGCTGCTCCTGGCTCTGCCCCTGCTCCCAACCGGGGCGGCTGCTCCGCTCGGGAACAACTCCGTGGTTACCTCATTATGGAAGCCGTGCAGGGGACCTACAGAACATCTCCCGGAGATCTSCAGGCTTCCTATGGAATCCGGTGCCGTTTGTTTATGATGCGGTGATGATTGACTGTCAGTTACTAATAAACGGTAAATAAAAAAAGTAACCTGTGATATTGAAGTACTACATTAGCTACATTGTGATTAAATTACAGTAACAGCACCAGCTATAAACCTTTATAGAATCTCCTCAGCCATGCAGTAATTCTCCTAACTATACTATTATGTAGAGCACAAATATTTCTTTGTAAGTCCAAAGCAATACATCAGGGAAGCATTTACTGCTAAAGCTAGATTGAGAGTAAATGCATTTCGGGTTGCTATGAATAAAGCTCTAGCTTCTCATTACTTTATGACAAGACACAGAAATTCACTTTACTTTTCATTTAAGCTTTTCTGCCCCAGTTTATAGATGTATGCCTTCACGCTTTTATTCCCTTCTCGCTTCAGCCGTATGTAATAAATGATTATAAATTTTCACATTTGACCACCTCGCTGCTAGTCTCATGCTTAATGCACAAAGTTAGGAAGCTGCAGGTAAAAATTTCACAAACACTTTTATTTATGATGTTGTCCTTGGTAACGGAAATTTCAATGTACTGAAATGAAAAGTATGATTAAAGGGATACGACGTCCTGACAAGGATAGTAGAGGGCAGCCTTCTATTTCCCACTGAAAATATATAATACTTTTTTGACATCAATTTCATAGAGAATAGACATGGGCTAGTCATGAAAAAAAAGACACAAGCATGTTTCTAACTTCAGCGTTGTTGTGCTGTCTTAAATGAAACTTATTCCAGAAATATTTTGCCCAACTTCACACAGATTTTTTTTGGGGGGGGGAGGGGGGCTTAAGGGGAGTTAAAAGAAATAGCCAGGTACATAGCTAATTTCATACAGACAAGAAGCCTAAYACCAAGCAGTAACATAAAAAAAGCAGCCTATGGGATAATTTTCTGCAAAATTAAAACAAACAGGCAACCCCTCCCTCCCCCGCAAAAACTATGCTTTTCAGATTAAGAGAATTTCTTTCTTATTTCTTGCTGCTGCTGTCTGTCATTTTACCACTACAATAAGATTTATTACTGGAAACCTTTATCTATTTCATATTATAAAGTCATTTTAGCTAAAATGTGTTGTTCTACACATCTGTACAGTTGTGGCATGCTTGGAACATTCTACAAATATTCCCTTTGTTAGTGACTGGTYAATTTAACCACATCTATTTTACCTTTCTTAAAAAAAAACCCATACAATATTAAGAATCCTGATCCTGCTTGCATACGGAGAGGGAAGGAAACTGGAGTAACATTATGGCAGTAATTAGAGTTTCAGGTTCTAAGAAAAATATAATTACTTAGAATCTTAAAGTGAATTCCACCATCCTGTGGAATGTTTTTAAATTAATCACCTCAGTTTAAGATCTTACTCTTAGAGATCATATATTGGCACTTACCTCTGGCAAATGATGTCACCAATTAGAATAACCTTAAAACCTGAAGAAAAATGGCCAGCCACATGCTAGAATTCATCAACCAGCCAAATAGTACACATCAACCAGTTTCAAATAGTACACATGTAAATATAAAATACACATTTTTATAAACATGACATTTCAAAAAACAACTGAACTAGTCCTTTCAAATAGTTAAAATAAACATTATTTAAACCTATAAAATCAGATTCAAGAAATAAAGCATCCACATTTATGCTATTTAGAAATCAACCTCCCTGTAAAGGAATTGGGCATTTCAGGAGTTCTGTACATGAAATGTTGAACTTTTCACCCCCAAATGACTTTCAAATCTTGCTTAGATTGGTACAGACTAAATCTCGTTACTATGCGATGGATGTTCAACAGTGTATACAAAGCTCTCCATTTATATTCCCTTTGAGATGGCTTTGTGTACCTTTCATAGTGAATATTTTCTGAAAGTAGCATCAGCTGGTGTGATCAGAGAAAAAGCAACCAAAGTATTTTTCTTACTAAGTTTCATACGTAACTCCTTTGACACAGCAACTCCAGTAATTTGTCAGTGCCAACACATTTTACCAGTACTAATGATTAAAAAAAAAAAATCCAGTACAGCCTATTGGTATTAAAAACTCATAGTAATTAAACCCTTTAAGTATTGTTTTACAAACAAGGGTTAACTTTTTTTTTTTTTTAATATATAAACATCTTATTCTGCTGCAGATACCCAGACATGATATTAGTGAGGACAAGGTCCCAGGGACGCAGCCACTGGATGTGCTCCAGCACTGCTGCTAACRGCGCCGTCCGCACTAAGGGCGGCTGCAAATACTTCGTGGCAGCTTCTGTTCGTGGGCTGGCTGTCGCAGAGCCCTGGAAACATATCATGCCTTGTGTCAGTTATTAAAAAAATACACCACAAATCATAGCGAAAACAAAATAACCAGCAATTATCATTTGAATGTCTGTCTTAATCCACTTCAGGTTTACTGCTGCTCTGAGGTTTTACACCTTGATTTTTTCCCCATTTTACCACACAATTACAAGCTACTGTGGTCACTTAAATTCTTCTTTTTTTTCCCCCTCCCTTTTTAATTGTTGCTATTATAGCACCAGCAATCTACATTGCTGAACATTCTGCATAGTGTCTTTATTGAAGCGTACTATATTCTAAACGCATTTAATATTTGCRGCTTGAAGCCTGACAAAACCCTTCGAGGAGACATGTGGTAGCAATTATGGGAAATAAAGCACACGGGTTACAAGTACCACAACAGAGCCCACACTTTCTTTTTAACTTGCTAATGTCTCTGACCCCTCCATACAAAAGCACTTTAATCAACATACATATATGTATTTTTTTTTTTTTAGCATTTCCCTTTAACAGGCTGTAAAAAGTGTTTAGCAATCAATTATATACATCAAGTTGATACGCTGCAGGACCGAGGGCGTTTAAGCTTGTAGCTACATCTGAAAGAGTTTGGAAAGCCACCTGGGGAGCAAAGTAGCTTTCCTCTTTTAAGCTTGCGAGCAAAAGGACAGCTTAATTAACCCAATAACATCTCCTCAGCCCATCCAAAGCTCCCAATAAAAGCCCCAACAGAGGTTATTTTGGGGCTCCAGAACACTTGATTTATGTCTTCAGGCTTAAGGTGTCCACACGCACAAGTGCCAATAACAAATGTCACAATCAAGTGATCATATTAGATAAATTTGGTTCTGATCACACCTAYGGCCTAATCCAGTGCTGAAACAATAACCTAAATCTGGACCTGGCTACTGATGGCTGGTATGAGATATGGGTCAGTGCACATAAGTGCTCTATTCGTAATCATAAAAAAAGAGATAATGCAGAGCATGCTAAACTATTGCTTTGCCTCCCCTTCATCTTATGTGGAAATTGATGGTCCATATTCTCCAGAAAGATGGAGAGAGGATGTGGCTGATTAGGAAACCAGTTGGGGTGGTTCTTTGTTTTGTTTTTTTTTTTTTGTTTGTTGTTGTTTTTAAAGAGATCTCTTTCTTATCAGTATCYTGAGGAGAAGAGAGTAACAAGAGTTGATTCCCTTGAGTTAAGCTATTGCTTCTAAAGAAGGAAGCTCTATTTTATTACTGTATTAATCAAACCGGCTCCCCAGCTCATCCCAAGTTCCTAGGCAACCCGCACTGCTTCCCAGACACCTCCTGCTATTCCTCGTGGTTCACGCACAGCCCAGCCCTTTAGCTTTGAAGCCATCCCTGGAACAGCATGTTYCTTGCAGAGGCTTTTCCCTACTTTCCTATTAAGCCAACATGAAAACTTGTCTGTTTTTAGCATTCTCCRACACAATCTCTGACCGGGAACAGACAAACTCACTTCAGTGTTTTGGCTTTGGCTGATATTCATTCCATGGCCTCCAGCAAGGCCRGTTGCACACTCTGTTCCCGACCTCCCAAGGAATTCCCGGCATCCAGACACCAAACGAGAGGCCGTTTCACACCAGCATCGCCCTGTTCAGACACTCGCTCACAGAACAAGGCAGCGGTTAAACTGGAAAGAGATTTAAGAGGTCAGGTTTCTTAAAGAGACTCCGGAATTCTTTACCATAGTCACTTAAAATAGGAATTGTGTCCAGCAGTGTATAAAATGGAAAAACATAGAGTGTATGTATAGGATACAAGGCACSCTGCAAGCGCATCCCACATGTTCACAGAGCCTCAGCATTAACAAGTGTCCAAACGCTTTGGACTCCACCTAATCAACACACCAGGTTTCAAACAACCCAGGTAAAAATAAAAATAGAGGACAGTAGCCTAAGTGGCCGTTTTTCATTACATAAGAAAGTTCTTGCAAATTAAACACTGAATTGCACTTTAGGATRGATTTTAAGACCACGGCTTCTTGTCATTGTTTTTTCTAGTGCTTCTTACTTTCAGATGAGCTTTTATCTGAACTGCTGGAGAGGCCTTCATCCGATTTCAACCTGAAGCTACCAAGATTTTATAAAGAGGACAATAGAGCTTTCTTTGCATTAACCAGCCAAGCACATAAACATTTTAATGAACTGTTTTTACATGGTTCGTTGAGTAGCTCCTGGTCTCCTCTAACACAAATCACTTCTGTCACACTCRGCTCTCACATACGGGCCCTTCGCGGTGCCCAAAATGCAAATGGAAGAGCAACCCTATAGAAATCCTGCAAGTGTCTGATTCTAGTCAACAAACCTGCTAACCTTGAAACTGTTTTGCTGTATATCCCTTAGCGATACCAAAATCCTAACCCTTTAAGCTGTTGTGTCACTTAATGAAAATCTCCAGCAGTCACAATCAATGAAATAAAATATTGAGAAAAACAAGTGTAGCTGTTATCATCAAGTAAACTGTTAGGGACCCCTGTAAAATAAGCCTGAAAATAAACCCGAAAAGGTTCCAGACAATGAACAGTGCTGTCATGGAGTATTCGGGGACCTAAATTGTCCTTAATCATAGAGTAGGCCATCTCCCAAGCAGGTATTTATTTTATATTGACCTAAAACTACAGAAATCAACATCAATAAAGATCAGCTCTCTTTGGAATAATTAAATAGCCTTAGTRCCAAACACTTTGGGGTATTCTAGTCAAGCTCTAAAAAGCAACATGAAARGCATAAAATATTTATTGTTATGTTTTCAAATAGGCTTTACAACACATTATGTATTTTTTAGATTAAAGATTAGTTCTACCACATGATTTAATAATGAATGCAAATTGTAAATGAATATTTAACAAACCATATCACGTTTTATGTCTTTACATATCCTTTGCCATTACTGTGACTGAATGAGAAATGGCTCGGTGATGTATTGTCCTGCTGCCTAGGGCCCTGGTGTTTTCACCTTGATACGGCCTTTAAAATAAATTAATTTGTTAACATTTACGAACTCCATGTAAGAGTTGACATAAAATATTTATACGTCTGTTAATGACTGAACTAGCCGTRCACTAACCAGATAATACTTATTTAAATATATATAAATATATTTGGCCAATTGATTCATGAAAAAGATTTGGAAGTGTTTATTTCCAAATTGAGTTTAGGATTAAATGGTACTAATGGTWCTATAAAGATGTTATATAGTGTTAATATAACCTGAGTATTAAAAACATAATGAATTTGCTATTTATGAACCATTAAGTTTTACTTCATCCCTAGAATAAACTCCATATCATTACAGACCTATTAATAACTTTGTCTTTTTCTTCTCTTCATCCTTATTCCTCTCTTTTCTTTCTTCTCCATGATCATATTTTCAAGAGACCTATTGGGTAAATAATTTTGATTTTTTTAGCCTTTTTTTATTTAGTTTGCTGAAAAAACTACCACAGAAGGACAAAAACCATTCTTTTCTGCTCACTTTACATAATTGTTAGCTTTTAATGTAAAACCCATTCTATTAAATTTATTTTGATATTGTAGGTCATATAAAAAAGCAGAAGAAATAGGGACTTCTCAGCTTCATAATCTTGTTCTTTTCAAAGGACTTAGTTCAGATTTCCTGTTAAGAAAATACACTGCTTAAATTGACCATTACATTGTGGGGGAGTTTCACCAAATCCACTCACAAATTTTACTGAATGAAATAATAAATCTCATGTCAGTCCATGCTTAACTGACCTGATCGTGTAGACGATTGTCCTCATTTAATTGGCTGGACATTCAGACCTCCATCAACTCATAACAAAAACACGATTATTTCCTATGCACACTTTATTTTTTTTTTATCTAGGATTCTAAATAAAGATGATGAATAGAAAGGAAAAAAAAAACAGGTTTTCTCTACCAGCCCTTTAAATTCCCTATTTCCACATCTCTTATATTCAGAAGAGGGTATTTAAGGAAGAGGACAGAGTGCTTTGTACAGTAAATGATAAACACAGTAAAAATATATTAATATAAAGAATGGAAAGAAGAGAATGGACTAGGAAGGGCTAGATTCAAAAGGTTACCTCAATTAAAAGTACAAAAAGAAGGAAAAAAGAAGTGATTACACAATTCKATGAGCAAAGGAACTAGAGAAGGAGCTTGTTGACCCATCCAAGGCAAGAGAATCCCTGGACAGCGATTCCTGCTTCTCTCGCACGCTCCCTGCCTTGCTGCTCCGGACTGCACGCTCACATAGAGGGCAGATTAAACTCTTGGCTTTTAAGGGCACCTAATACCTCAGTTCAAGCATCACAGTTGGTGGTAGGAGGAAGAGAACGGCAGCAGCTCCAGGTAGGATCAAGCACCAGCCATCCCCGGAGCCGCAGTGCTTCCGYGTCCCTGCTTATCCCGAGTTTTTTGCCCATGCACCAACTGATGCTGAGTCAAAAACAGCCAAGTAAAACTGAAAGGGAACTTGGAAAACCCAAGCTTCACACCAGCTGGAGCCGCAGTAACCTCCCAGATCCATCCTGGATAYGGATCCTGCAGCAATCTCCCAGATCCACATACCCCCCCCATCAGAGCCGTGGGCTTTTGCTCAGAATTGAGCTGAACCTAGCTCTGTGCTCCAACTGGTACTAAACTGGGAGAGGAGGGACAGCACCAAACAGCTGCCCTGGACACCACAGCACCTTCCAGCCCTCGCCTGGAACCTCGGGAATGGCAAAAAGAGGAGGAATTGTGCTCGGCAGCGCAGACAAAGGAGATGCCCTCCCAGAGGAGCCCGGCATGATAAGTAGCCACAGGGAGAGCCGCTGCGATCCGTCAGAGCGGCAGGAGAGTTATTAGCTTAGCCCTGAACCTCCTACTTAATGTGGGGCCAGTGGTGATAGTTAACAGACCCTGGCTAAGGTGACAAGCTTTGGACCTGCTTGAGGAAATCCAATTGAGAAGCAGCCAAGAGGAACAACAAGCCAGAAACAGATGTTCCAGCGACCAGGATGTGCACACATTTAGCCTGAATATGTAGAAAAAATATTATTTTCTGAAGATAGTGATTTCATCTCCTCCTGCAGCTGATACTGTCAGATCTCATTATCCAGAGCTAAAGTGCTTCCTTCACATTGYAAAATAGATCTTAAATCCAAGCCGAGCTCGGAGCGAGCGCTACCGGATAAAGCATCCAAGGCACTAGACTGGATTTCTGAAGATAATTTTAGTGCTGAAGCAAAACAAGGCTAAACTCATGGGAATGCAAAATTTAAATTCCAACACAGACTCAAAACAGCTACTAATATTCATTTAACACTCAGCTTAACCAGTCAGGAAAACTGGATTTCTTTCAGCTGTCAATTCATATTTAACAACTGATGCTGATTACATGTACTCCCAGCAATAAATATCCAGCGTGCTGCAAAAACAGGACAAGGGCAGGTCTGTGAAAAGGAGCTCGTTACCCTCAAGGACAATTTGTGCCAGGTTCAACAAAACAAGTGCCTAAGTCTTAAACTCTTCTTTTGAGCAYCTCTGGGCTCTGTATTTTACAAAGGAAAGTGCACGAGTCCATTGGGATCTTAATACCATGTGTACAATATATAGAGGAGGGTGCATTTAGCTGCAGTTCTATAAGTCTCATCTACATACTCTGTTCATACCTCAAGAGGAAGAAGTGCCCCACGATGTTGATGTCTGCCACAAATTTACTATTCTCAACACTGAAGCGTGGGCCAAGTGTATTCTAACACATCCTCTTCTGAGGGGAAGCAACATCCCTAAAGAGCTGCATTTATAGTTCTACATTATAAAGTAAAAAATATCACGTATGTACAAGAGAAAGCAATATAAGTGACTGATTGCAAAGCCTTTGAGCACACAAGCAGCAGCAAATGTCATTGCAAGCAGCATTGGCTTCYGTGTATTTCTCAAGCTGAAAGCCAGCATGGCTTCAGGGAACRGGAGTCGTTTTTTCTTTTAACCTCTTAACTTTCTGTATTGAAAATAAGTTAGCGATATGACTTTATGCTCTCTTTTGCTATCATTTCTAAAGCAAATTCTCTCAGTGGTTTTCAGAGTAACTATAAAATAAGTGGTGCCTGGCTAAAGATTTCTTTCATTACTTCTAATTAGGACTAATTTATGATACTTCTATACTTCAAACTTATTTAACCTAGAACAAAAAAAACAAAAAAAAGGTTCTTTCAGTAGTTCCTCCATTTAATATTATAGTGGCAAAAAAGGGATTGTTGCATAAACTTTGCAGCTTTACTACCTACCTGAAAGGTGCTTGTATGTAATCAATTCAGAATTCTCTAAGTTCACAGGTGAGGTACAGATCACTTTTCCAGTCTTAACTCATTCTTCCGAGTTCTAAATTCTCAGAGGGTAATGATACCCATTTTTCCAAACTAAAAGCAGTTAAAATGACATAATGAGCTAAAAATTGCTGTTAAATATTTTATTTTATGCCCTGGGAACCAAAAACAAGACTTCTTAAAAACATATCTTTAGTTTCTTTTAAATAATGTCTTCACGGTGTTCTMATTTTGGGAACATTTGACAAAAAAGTTTATTTTTAATGTAGCTTTGACTTCAAAGGAACTCAGTGGTCAAAAAACAGGAAACCACCTCTTTTCTTGTGCATTTTAAAGTTTTGTTTCAGACACTTCAAGAAGCTACAAGCTTCTCCTTAATATTCTACTAACAGCAAAGTACAACAAAATATGTTTCAATTCTTGTAGGTTAAAACTGTATTAAAAAATACCTGCTCTGTTTGCATATGGCATGCAAGTCATTTTATTCTTTTTCTATCATTAATATGAAAGTGTTTTAAGTTTAGGAGAAAATACTTTAAGCAATATATACTTCATACATTTATTTAAGCACAAGGTCCCAAACATCAAAAACCAAAACACTATCTTCCAAAGCAGAGTGTAAAAATAAGATAAATTGATTTTTGAAATTAAAGGAAACTACAAAAATAAAAACAAATCAGTACAAATATCTGTACTGTTCTTCTAGACTAAAAAATAATTTGTTACATACCTGCAATTATTTCTTAGATCTCAAGTAAAGCAAACTGCAGGAATCTTACTTCATTGAGCCCCAAATAGGTCTTTAAAACATTTAAAATCAAATATTCAACCAAAAAAAAGAAAAGCATATGTATTAAGTAACATTCAAAGATGTGTTATGAACTTATGGAGAGACTACAAACACTCAAGAAAAATATGATTTTAGATAGTACCAGAAATGCACACTTCCCAATTGCAGTTATTTCCAATCATTCCCATCTTACCCACCAAGAAAATGAAAGAAAATTCACTCAGGTAGGAATGGTCAGAAACATCCTCCCTGTGTGGATGTTGGCCCATCACTGGACATCTTAATCGTTTTGGTACAACCAAAACCAGCAAGTCCACCAGGTTCTCGCACAGTAAGGCCCTTTTTGCACATGAAAAATCATTCTTATTTCAACTTTTGGTTTTTTTGCAAGCCCTGCAGATGCAGAAGGCATCAAGTTCAACAYGCAACTCAAACTTGCATGGAAAGCAATACAGAAGGATCCTGTAAATTCAGATCTCCCCTCTATAGACCATACTCAAGTCTGATACTATGCTTTCTAAATATGTAAAGCAAAAATCTTTCTAAACATCCAAAGCAGTGATTATTAATTGAATGCTTTCATTTATATGCATTGATTTACATGCATATCGACAACACAATTATCTTGTCTACACTTGAGTACATTGAAGCAAACTTAATCAAATTGCTTAGAGCGCCAAGAGGTGCGTATTTGTGAATTTGAACGGTTCTAAACTGCTTTACAAACATGGTTATAAGCTTCAAGTGGGTAAATGTTATCCCCATTAAAAGGTGGAGAAACTAAGGCAAAAGGAAATACCCAGTGCCATTCTTCCACAAGGGTCTCCAAGATTTCCTGCAATCAACTTGTAAACCCAGTTTGTGTGTGCTGCAAAGAGCAGCTTTGCACAGCTATCGGACACTTCAGATGGCAATCAGTTTAGGCTTAAAACATTTCTTCTTTTAAAAAGAGATTTAGCTGGGATGATAACAGATATTTCAAAATCTGACAGACTGTAGCGCTATGCTGAATGCAAACTCTGCTCCTTGTGCTTTGGTTCTGTATATGACACTAGAGGTGGACTGCAACTATATCTTGTTTTGCCTAAAAAATTCTTTAAAAGGAAAAAAAAGTGATGTTTTCCTAGTTCTGCATTAAGGTAGGTCATCTGATGTACCTTATGGGGCTCCTAAAATTCCAATAGATATCCTCAACTTCTGTTTCGATACTTCTTGCAGTGGATGTGTTGGGAATCAAGTCRCTCGAGTCTGGCAAGGGAGCGATATCCGCATGGATTCTGTGCATCCTTTGGGCAGAACCTGAATGGTAACATTCCCTGAAAGACATGAAAAGAGTTAGATAATGCTCTATTTGTTAGTAAGGCTGATATCCATTGCTACATAAAAAATTCCAGAATAATCTTTAACTCAGTAAAATCCTAAAATAATTTGTTGCCTGGAAATTAAAGGTTAAGCACTTTAACGCATATAAGTTTATAGTTCTCAACATGTACAGCTTATCTTCCAAAAGACCCCAAACCAGAATGTTTCATCTTAGACTACTCTCTGCTTTGGGAAGCATCCACCTCTGTAGCATCATAGGTTGTTTTTTTAGAATCTCTAAACAGTCACTGTTGCAAACTTTTTGCCTTTATATTGCTCGGAGAAGGCATGATAATTCATCAGTTAGAATAAGTTCTTGCATCTCTAAGGGCATCAGTGGCTCAAATATAAGATATTTTACACCTAACATGTTAAGGAAACTTAAGTAAAGTCACTAACTTCAATGAGAGGAAAAAGATTGCAGAGTCACCACTTTCATTGTAAAGGTACAGGCTAAAACACCCTTACAGACCTMCTATTTGATCTAACCATAGTCAACTTCATTGAAAGTGCCTTGCCTGCAAACGCATGCTCAGTGGTGCCAATACAGAGGGGAAAAACATTAGGTAGCATCATCTCTGCATCAATAACACACAAGTGAACTCAATAGACAAGGAAGCAAGGGGAAAAATTTGAGCTCTGCATTGCTCTGCTCACATGCATCAGTCAGACTCGCTGGGCAATCAGGCCGAGAGGCCACCTTGGTTTCAACTCCACTCAAAATATGATTTCCTAGTCTAACTTTATGTATAACCCTTGTGAACATCTTCAACCCTAAATAGTATCCTAAACGGACCCAAACATTAATTCTTAACATGGCAGCATCTCAACCTATGGAGAGGATTCCTTTTTGTCCCCAAGTAGTAATCAGAAAACTAAACAACACACACATACTGTAAAAGGCAAGCTAGAGTCTCGCTTATGGAATCTCTTCTCCCAGTAACATACTCATATTTCAGGGTGAAAGCTGGATAGTAACTTAAGAAATACATAAAATTAAGTCCGAATATTTCCCTCTATTATCAGAAAAGGAGCACAAGTCTAAATAATATGTAGATGATCCCACAGTAAAGCCTTTATTARCTTGTCAGTCTGTTCTTCTGACATGTTTGGTCATATGTTTCATGAAATATTGAAATAAAATAGAAACAACAGAAATAAATTTCAAAAGAAAATATTTTGTATCTGTATTCAAAATGCAGATGCATGCCTCTTGCAAATGATTGGTGTGTTTAAAGCACAAAGTTGATTGACACATGCTTTCACTTAATGAGGGTAATTACAAAGAATAACAACTCCAAACCACATCTGTTCAGTGTAACAATCTTGTTGTGCTATGCAGATCACATAGAGAGCTGTCAGAAATGCCAATTTTGCCACAAATCATGCATAAGCACATTTGTAAGACAAGAAACAGATTAATAAGCATCAACACTTTTCTGTAAACACTTGTTGAAGAGAATAAAAGCTGTTAGGACTGAAGGAAATGATACAACAGTGGATGTTTTCTCTATCAAGCCTGAAATAAGAAATCACAGGAAGGACAAAAGTGCAGGTTGGATCCCTGAAGAACAAGTTCCCTTGCAGCAGATCAAGAGTTAGAAAACTCAGCCACCTCACTTCATAGGAAAGATATTTAAYCAAATTCACTCTTATTTTTATAAATTCTCATTCAAAAATCTTAGTTTAGTACCAACGTAAATAATACACAAAACATTTTAGATTGTACTGAATTAGCTAAAACACTGTACGAAGTTGAGTAAACACAGCTATAAGTTCATATATATTTTTCATCCATGATTTAAACATTTTGAAAAACTGTTTTCATTGGGGCTATTTTTTTTTWAAACTACATAACATTGAAATGAAAATTGAAGTTAAAACCACTAAAGAAAGAAAATGAAATAGCTAAGTTAAGCGCCATCAACTTTTTCTTTTTTTTTTAAACCCTATCATAATTGTAGCTGCATTTATTCAAAAGCGGTTTAAGCTTCAGGGTCATAGGGTTTTTTTTTTTTAAATAGCAAAGGCGCATGGAATTATAGGCAGGCAGTCATATGATCTCGGACAAGTCATTAATGTAACATGACTTTGTTTGCTTTCATATGACACAAGGCATTACAAGCCATGGCTGACATGCAATATAATTGCAGAATAAACAAACAGCATGATTTTAAGACAAAAAAGGTTCTCAGTTATGTACCTCTGAGTATATACTTCATTTAAAAAAGAAGAATTTTTAAAAGTTTGAGAAGTAGTTTTTCACTATTATAGCTCAGTTATTTCTAACTTACTAATGCAGAAAAAGTTACTCATGTTTGGGAAACACAAATGTAAGTTTAACAAGTCTCTTTTTCAAAATTTTCTTGTTCACAGACCACCACAGCAGATAAACTGAATATTAGAGGCAGAGCAGTCCAACATGCAACAGACCTAACTGGATTCAGAACGTTTTTTGTGCATCCTTTGCTTTTAACTTTAACCTCAATATACCTGCATTTCCTCAAAACACTTTCTAAACAGTTATTTTTTTGCTAATGCTAATCTAGCTGAGGTACTTAGGACATATGGATAAACCATCAATTTTTTACATGATACTTAAATTTTTTGTAGTTACTTATCTGTTAAGAAATGCCCGCAAAATATCCAGAAAAAAAATGGTACAATTATTTCTCATGTTCCAGCTTTGTTCATACTATTCTTGTAACAGGAGATATTCTTAAAGGAAGTTATGACCTTCATGAAGCAAYACAGAGTGGATTCCTGCCCTTATTTGTATAAAAACCAAGGTAGCTCTAGCTATCTGTTAAAGCTGCAGCATTCCTATCAAGCCCTTTAGGTGTATATACATTGGAATCACAGAATGCTTAAGGTTGGAAGGGACCTCCAGAGGTCATCTAGTCCAACCGCACCCTGCACACACAGGGGATTGATTCACGGTTCCCAACAAAGGAAACATTCAAACCTTTATAAACACAAGTTTTAGAAATTGTGGACGTCTCCACTGTCTACTGGACATTGCAGCACGGCTTCCCTCACACCCAGAGCAATGAAGTCAACACTCTTATGGCAGCCACCAGGCAGGAATGGGGCTGTTCCTCATGGAGCAGGTCTGCCCACCACAGCATCGCGGGGACAAGGCTGCAGGGCCTCCACCAAGGAGGGCACCAGTCCCTTGGGGCCACCMCCGAAGCCTCTCCTCAGGGCACGGCACAACAACACACTTGCTCTTTCACAAGCAAAGGCTTCTCTAAAGTAACCTTCTTCCTCACAACAAGTATGTAAGGCTGAACAAATTTCCTCAGACCCAGCTGCTCCTGCTAGGGTATCTTGGCATTCAAGTAAATGATTTGCAGAAATTCCAGAGGGAAGTTGGCACTCCAAAGGCTGCCAGGGAGCATGATAGGGCTGGAGGAAGAGTGAAGAGGCACAGCTGTGACAGCTGAAAGCAGGATAAGCTGCCACTGATGTGTTTCTATGCTTATCACAACACCCATTAATCAATTGAAATCACAGCAGGCCCACCAACTAGACCGCACTCCACCTCTCAAAAACTGACTGCTCAGCCTTGCACTCCTCTCGAAAAATTGTTCATCTGAGGAAATGGCAGAGGGGCAGTGTGCTGTTTAAGTGTATTGAACATATTTGCATTAAAAGAAAAGCAACAGTTAAATATACACAGACTTTTTCTTCTAGAATGTCTTCTAAGTTTCACTAATTTGAGTGTTTTGGGTAACTTTTAKCAGGAAGAAAGCAGAAAAGGCGTAAGGACAATGTTAAGTTGTGCTATAGATATTTGAGGCATCTTATGAACCTTCCTGTAAACTGTTGATTTTATCTTCAGGTATAAATGGTGTTAACCTTAACTATTACCTTTTTTTTGTGAAAAAACACTAGAATTGCATTATAAAAATGACAAAATACACAAAACTAGATACCAAATTTCACCAACTCACACATCACTGAATGGATTCTCACTGATAGCAAACCTACTATCAGTTAAGATGTGCTTTACGTGCATCTCACATGGGCAACACCATTATCATGAGTCTGAATGGAACTTGAATGAAAGGCTGAGAGGACACCACTGCCTGCTATTCATATGTAYTCAGAGAACACATCAGGGAATTAGAAGCATAAGGAAGAATCACACAGAATCACAGAATGGTTGAGGTGGAAGGGACCTCTCTCATCTAGTCCAACCTGCTCAAGCAGGAACACCCAGAGCACATGGCACAGGGTGGCATCCAGGCAGGTTTGGAAGACCTCCAAAATCACTCTTTACCCTCACCCTACTCCCATTCAGTAGATATTCCAGGGAATACATAGCAAGGTCACTTACAGTTTGACGCTGTGTGCCTTCTATACATCAAAACACTGCTCAAGACAAATGTTACAAATAAGACGATTCAAACGTAATTAAAAACAAACAAAAAATATCAAACAACATTACTTTGGAGTGGGCCTACACACTTGGTTCCTTTCTGAGATAAACTGATGGAATTCCATAAACTGATGAAAACAGTTGAATTGGGGAAAAAAATAAAGGGAAATGCAGTGGGAGGAGAAAAGAGGGAATAACAGGGAGGTGAAGGCACCAGGATGGGGCTCTGAGTCTCCCATGGTTAGAAAAACCATGTTTAGACAGACGCTGAGGACAGACATCTGGACGGTATTGAGAGAAATGACCTTGCTGCAAAGTATGGACTGCAATGGTTTTAAAATACTGCAGGAGATGTCCTGAACAAAGACCACATTTTCCTTCTGATAACATAACCCACAGTAATTCTACTTCCTTTCAATAATATTTCACAAAAATATTGAAGAAGTTTTGGGAAAGTGTAAAAGAGTTTAAGGATACTTCTCTGTAACTTGTAGGAGTTCCAATAATCCATGAAATTGCACTAATTTTATCACTGGTAACCTGCCTTTTTAACCTCCATTTACCCTCTTGTCCTGCTCCCCCTGTCCAGTTTAGTCCAGTGTTGACAGGTCTGAAGCTTTAGGCCTCAGAAGGCATCAAAGAGAGCACTTAATCAGAAGCCTGGCTACTTACAGCCACCACTTGGAAGGATTAAGTGCACTTGGTCTATCTCTCTGCCACATCATGCTTAAAGCTTGGAAGGAGGTTTTCAGAAGCACCAGGTGGATTTACAAGACCCCTTTACTACCCAGTGGGATCTCATGCACCCAAACAAGGCAGTTTATTTTAAAAAAACCCTCCCAATATAAACCACTACTTCAACAGTCTCCTTATTTATGCAGCTGTCATGTCTTCTTTAACAGAATTATAGTCCATCCTTTTTTTTTTTATAAAGGGCTATGTGTTTTAATAATGCTATAGGTTTACAAAGCTGAATGCCTGCTGTGGCATTTGTACCATTTTACTGGTTATCAGAGAACAGCATAGGTATTTTCCAAAGACCTCATCACAAATGCATGCAACAGATAGGGCTCTAACACATGTAGTTGCTCAGAGTTACTATTATTCAGGAAATAGAAGCAAATCACATCAAGAAGGCAATATTTAAGTACTTTTCTAACCTTTCAAATAATTATCACACACYTGCCATGCTCTTGAACAAACATTGCCTTCCTACCCTTCCTACTTTATCACCTTCATAGTGTTGGAGTTGCACTTTTTCATTTCTTCCTTGACAAAATTTGGAACAATTTATCCTTTTTCAAGAGAGTGTTGCTAACAACAATAGCCTAACATAGTGAAAGCTTACAATATTCAAGAATGTAATTTTTCAGACCCCACCATAATCTCTAAATGTCTTTTTCCCCCCCCCATGTTTTGAACTTTAAACTTTTGCAGAGCTATCCTTTATGCTTGGAAAATGCCTAGCATAGTAAGTGCTAAACARCATAATTCTAACATAGTGTTGTATTAATTTTAACAAAGTGAGGACAACTTTAAATAAAAAGATTTTTTTAAAGTTTTCTTGGGCTAAATAAATTCCTGATGCAACCCCTGCAATGATAAACTAATACACTTCTGCCCCCTTCATACAACAGTCACAAGCTGATTTTATATTTACACTAGAAGAGATGTCTATATATTTCTCATATAAAAATATACACAAAAAGTTCAAGAGAAAAATTGCTTCCAGCAGACAAAGCACAGGGGGRAAAAAAAAAAAGAAAAAAGGAAAACCCAAGAGGCAGCAGGAACCTAAAGACAGGATACAACCATGTACTGTGACACTGGAAAGCACAGAAATAATGGAAAGCAGATCTGATGTGCACACACATAAGAATGTGGTTACTCTATTTATAAAGAAAACACACTACCACTAGAAATCCATTACATATCAGGTCTGGATGAATCTAACAGGGATATAATAACCGCTATTCAACATGAATATGGCTTTTATTGACATGCTTTGATCATAAGAGCAGCACCAATAAGCTGTCAAAAGAAACATACACAGCTTCTGATTGATACAAACAACTTCTCAAACATTACAATCAGAAAGAGCAACTGTAAAAATAATGTTGCTCAACGCAAATCTCACTTGGTGCAGCCAGTGTTGTCCTGCCTCTGAAGTAATGAAAAGAGAAGTTTCACCACTATAGAGTTATTACAACCCTACAAAACAAAGCCAAAATGTGAAAGCGAGTCGGTGTGCTGCATCATCTACAGATATATTAAGTATATAAGGTGTGTGTGTGTGTATATATATAAAACTTAAATGGGTTATATACACACACACAAAGATATAGACAAGTTCCTATTGCAAATTCCTGGCACTTGAGCCCATCCTCACAACAGATCTAAGAGATGAAGATGTTTCACAACAACAGAATTTGTTAAGCAATCATCACCTTGACAGATAAGAGTACAATATATCAGCATCCTACTAAATGTATAGCTTGTGTATTCTAATGCCTAGACAAGGCATAATATGACTTGGAAATATTTTTATGCTTTTAATCTAAGAAAGTTTCCTATTTAAATGGGCTTAAGCTTTCCAAACACAAAAACAAGTGTAATTTTCTATGCAGCGGTCTATGCTCCCCAAATCTTAGGGGATTTTCATTATCCTTCACTAGAAAACCATTTTATTAGAAYATTTATTTCCATTTAGTTCCATTTACTAGGAAAAGTATAAAGATTTCTAAGGATGTCTTCAATACATGCAGATTCTGCACATATGAACTGACTGGGTCCATGAAGGTTGTTCAGATGTAATTGGACCTTCCACTTGCTATGACACAGGTCCTTAAAGAGCCACTTAATMCAAGCAAAAAATTCTGACAGAACCCCTTAACTGCCCAAGTASAGTTAATAAAACAGGTCCTAATCCTGCGGTGTAAACTTTTGCAAGCACAGTGACTAGTGAATCTCTTCCTGCATTTTCATTGCAGGGGTGGGACTGAGGTAAATGCAGATGTTCACTGAACAGCAAAACTCTAGGTGTGTTGGCTGAGTAGGGGGATAGGTTTTGGGTTTAAAACACATAATTTTAATTTAAGGAATCAGGGAGCTATCCCAGCCTCTGCAGAACCAAACACTCAAGTTGATCGATAAAGCTTTTTTAGTGAATCCAAGTGCTGAAGTATCAGTTTGGAGTTAAACACACATAATATTTGCTGGATGGTAGCTGTTATATCTCCTTGCTTTACATTCTAAGAGTAAAACTCCAAATTACAGCCACCTCACACCTTCACTATTTATGTTAATATGCCAGGAAAGGTCATTGCTTCAAGCAATGGGCAATAAGGCCTATTTTAAAAAAAAAAAAAAATCTGTTTAGATACAGTGGTAAGAAGCATTGCTGATCTTTATGGTGCTTTGTCATAAAGCTGTGTTTGTTAAAACTTGAACATACTGACAAATGTTAATTTAACAATATGCAAACACAGATCTAGCTTCTTACATGTTTTACTGCCGTAACACCTGTGCCTTCTAGCATTATAACCATACCAGTCATATAAATGGAAAATATAATAGAAAAGCTACTTAGTAAACTATGCAAGTCTCCAACTTAGCAAGGGCTGCCTGAATGGCTCCTACCAAGTATACCCTGGTCAAAGACTTCCATCTAGTGGCTAAAACTGCAATGACTATAAACTAAAAAATGCAAGTAAAATTCAGGTAGCTGTGAGCAGTCTTCTAGGAAACTACTTAATACTTACCTAGTTTTTGTGCCACCTTACTAGAGTAAAAAGTATCATATCAAAGACACATTTCTCAAAATTGTTATTTCCAAGAGCCTATGGCATCATCAGTACAACTTCATTTCTTTCCTACAGCAGCACTGATTTCACCCCTCTAACACTAAATTTAGTAAAATACTTTTCAAAACATAGCTCTTATATTTTAGGGATAAGAGTCAGATGCAGAATCTGGGAAATCATTCCCTTGCTAGCAGTGTGAGAGRTGAAACAAAGGATCTAAACAGTGTCGTATTTATGAGCTCTGCTGTCAGGGATAATCCAGAAGTAGCCTCTGTTTTATTCCTCATTTCCCGCCTCTGACTTGGTCAAATCACCTGTGGCAAATCTATTAAAAAAAGTTAAGATAGCTACTTCTAGCGATATTCTASAACTTCATATTTTTCAAAAGTGGTCTGTTAAGTATTGTTTAAATTACACGTTTCAACTGCATATTTTATTACTTCAACCTTACTTTTCTTTCTCCTTGTATTTAAGTGACCTCATACAGAAAGTGAAGCTGCTGTACATGCTAGCAACAAAGAAACACAGATTCAGTCTGATGTTCAGTAAGTTGATCTACATTTTTCCTGCTCCTTCCTCACACACAGACTATCTTCAACAACTGATCCTCCACAAAACCATATTCAGCTGTCATTCTGCATTCTCTTTTTAGATTTTTCAAATAAGGTCTTCATTTTACAGTTACAGGAAAGAGCGAGTTTTATCATTAAAACAAATAAAAACACTAAAAATATAGTTCTTAAGACACTGTATCAGAAGTCTCACGTTTCATGAACACAATTCTGATTTCAGGTCCAGAATTGTGCTTTTGATGCTCAAGTGCCCCCAAAACGCCAGCATTTTCAGGTGGCTGTACAGAGATGCAGATGCAACTTCATCCTAGACACCAATAAACTCAGAGCCCCCTGCATAAGGGACCACTGCAATAGCACAGAAGGGTCTTACCACAGAATCAGACTTTTGTGTACAAGTTCCTAAACCAGACCGGCCAAGCCCTGAAAGGCTGTAGTCAAAACAGAAATATGCACAAACATCTATATGCATCTTCCTAACATAAAAAAGGGTGAAGAGTATGTAAAACTGTGAATACATGCACTCCAAGTGCAACACTCAAGAGAATCTCTGAAATCTCAATACCAAAACCTGAATAAATAGCAGGAATTAAGAGCTATACTTGAGCTTGTAGGAAGTAATTTTGATTTCATACCCATGACCCATCCCTACACTACCCCTGATTTCCAGATAAGCCTTATCTGTATGTATGTATACCTCTAGGTATCTAGCTACTTGGAAGGTATGCATACCTCTGAGTGCAAGATTTTGCACAGATACACTTGTGCTGATAAGCTATGTTGCATGCTATTTTAACAAAACTAAGAATCTCAATAAATACTTACATATGCATGCTCAAGGGAACCATAGAAACATGGTAATGTGATGTGGTTTTCTACCATGGATAAGACAGTAGAGTCAGCTATCACACACTTATATCATTTTATCATAATTTAGTMAAATTTTTTGTATAGTTTTTATACCAGTGTACAGTTAAGACTGACAGCCTAAAGGCAGAGCATAGTAACAGTTAAAATGCAATAGCGCAGCTTAGGAATTAAACAAGTACAAACACCACCTTTGAACAAATCCCAAGTCTAAGATTTTACGCAACTAGAGTTGTGCAAACAATCAAGAAAAATGCAATATTCCCAAAGAACCTTAAAGGCATTCAGTATGATTTATATCCATATAAAGATTGCTTTATTATTACGTGTAACTACCATAATGAAGTTTTCTTATTTTTTTTCCTTTTACTTCGCTCTTCATAAACCTTTCTGATTACATTTTACTTAGACTTATTCTAAACACCATACTCCAAAACACCTGCGATATTAGTTCTTACCTGTCTACTTACTGTTGATGCCATGTCAAGTCAGGAAAACGCATTTTTCCCAGTTTTCTTCTATTTTCAATGCAGCATCCAAATGGATATGAATTTGGAATACCTACCATTTTCTATCCTAGAAATCAATATCATATAGATATACAAAGAAAGCAAAAAAGGATAAGGGGACAAAGTTGGTACATATACTATTTTCCAAAGGCAGTCCTAAAGAGAGAGAAAAAAATTATTTGTACATGAAAAAGCTTTGAGTCTAAAGTCAAATAAATATTGTTGTTAAAAAAGCATCCCAAGATTGATAAAAGCTGTAAAGTATGAAGCTGCCATGGGACTCATCCTAATACAGTATGCGGGTTTACAGGAGTTTCTTACTTAAAAACAGTTTGCATCTTCAGGGATGAAGTGGATGCAGTCTCCTCTTCTGCCTCTGGGTGCCATGATTGGCCCAAATTAAACCTAAACTGCAGCTTGCTGTTGCTTTCTGCCTGATATATTCTTAAAATTTGGTGCGTGCTTTAGGAATTTATTTTTCCCTCAACTTTCCAACACTGGTACATGTTCCTTAAAGCATCATAACTGATGTTCAAGTATATAAAACTTTTTTGATTACTAGACAAATAGAACTATAGAGCTGTAAAAAGTTACATTATGAAGTATTGCAAAGCACTGAATTCAAAGAAATACCCCTTTCTTATGAGTCTCTTGCATCTCTTTAGCTAGAATTCACATCAAACKCCACTAGATTTGTACACATGGAGAGCAGGCATTGGCTTCCTTCATTTGTTGTTCTTTCATCTTGGATTTTTAAAATGCAACTGTGAGGCAAATGTCCAAAGAAAGCATCCATTTGGTATTAAAATAATAGGCATCTCCCCCCTTTTCCTATCGTGAGAATAAATAAAATCTATATGATACTTAAAGTTTTAATAACTTTTTAGGTTAAAATATAACCAAGGGCTATTTTCTTAAGATATAGAAAACAGCAAACTGTACAAATCATGAACTGCATCAACTCACACAGGGAGATGAAGTCCACCGAACTTTACCAACCAATACCAGTGCTGAGGTCCCTAACCATTCCCTGATACCCTTTATGTTCTTTAGGGCAAGCAATACAGACACTATATCGAGCCCTGCTATATCTTGCTGCTGACCTGCTCCCAACCTATGCCTCCTTCCAGCTACTTGGAAAAAAGAGTAAAATAAGATAGCACTGATAGCCAAATCAATCCACCCATCCCCAAATCTGCCTGCCACAATCCAGTTTGACATGTACAGTTTATAGATTGAACAGTCTRTAGTTATAGATATTCCTCATCCTGATGGTATATTACACCAATAGATTACAGGAGCCCCAGCCTGGCTTCTTGATGTATTAATGCAATGTGTTATGAGAGCACTAGCTCTTTAGTGATCTATGGTCACCATACATACCATAAGAGTGAAGTTCTTCAGTGATAGATAACTGTAACAAGGGCACCGGCCAGAAGAAACCAGTYGATCTGGTTAATTTATTAGAATACAAAGCAAATATACAATCAACATTATCAATACCRGACATGAAGAGCCCCCCTCTCTGTTGCAAGCTAGGAATGTAACTGGACATTTTCCTTCGTTCTGCAAGAGCAAAGCTTGGCCCATCAGCTATCTAATATCTTTTATTAKAACTCTAGGCAGAAGCTCTTCTGTTTGCATGCTCTCTCCTCCCCATCCCATAAGGAACATTTAAAACAAGACAGTTTGAGTTCCAAGTTGGTGAAAAACTTCTCAAGTTTTAAAAAAGGGCAGACAAAAAGTATCCTGATAACATGCATAGCTATAGGAAATAAGGTATTTTCTGAGCAAAGCTTCTTATTAAAATATCAGAACACAAGCAAATTAATCTTCTGAGCAGGTATGATATCAGCATGTATCACATGACTGTGATTTGGTCTTAACTTAAAACCATTACTGTTATTGGTAGAAACCAGAATATACAGAGCTTTTTTAAAACCTGAAGAGGCTCTAGATTGTCATGACTTCTCACTCAATATCTGCTGTGAATTTTCTTAATAGACAAAAAGCTTCAGCAGGAACATTTCATTTTGCTCTGAGCTACATGAAATACCTTTCTTATAAATATTGTAGATTTTTACAACATTGTAATTTTCTCAGTAAGTGCACTATAGGAAGGTCTCAAAGGCAATAGTGTACAAAACAGCCAACAATTTACACTTAATTAGAAAACTTGGTCATCATTACATAATTCACTTGCACTCTTTACAATGCCTCACATATATATATACACACATGATTCAAAAGCACTAGTCATGTTGGTTTCAGCCACATATAAAATAGTACATTTACAAAAGTAAACCACCCTTCTCTTCATATTTACAACTATAAAAATCTCAATGTGCTTTGTTATCTTCAAACACACTGGCAAAAGCCTTTACAGTGGAAGAAATTAAGCAAGACCACAGTGCAAGATATTAACTGAATGCAAATTCTAAAAAATATTTAAGTATTTTGGACGGCAGAGCTACAAGCCATTTTGCAACAAAATGTTAAGCTACATTGGCATTGAAAAAAGTTATGCAGGCTGCTAGGTTCAGCATCATTACCTCTCCCTGTATCCCCACCAAAGAGGAAAAAGCCAAGCAAAACAAGAACGTGCCACACTGAACAACAGCATTAATTCCAACWCCACTTTGAAAGCATATGAAGAAGAGTTGTCACCTCTTTTCACTGTAATCTACTCATGGAAAAGTGTTTTAAGCACCTGAAGTGTCCTTGAAGAGTGAGCTACTCAAAATGCTGCCTGTTTTCCCTGGCTTGGGGCTTTGCTCTGAGGAAGACACTCTAAGTGCAKCTCTTGATTTGCTCAGTACTACAATAAGCAAATCAAGCCTCCCAGACCCTGTATCGAGGGATAGCACCTCAAATTTGTTTTAATTCAMGCTGTTAACTTGTACGGGCTTTAGCAACCTTCTGTCATTGCCTCATTTTCCCACTTTCAAACAACGAAGAGGTTATTGCCATCGAGCCCTGTATCTGCAACWTGCACCCTCTAGTTATATCGTGTACTCTGCATCAGTGCAATTCTCTACAACCTCGCAGGCCTGCAGACTGCTCAGGAAGAGCCACTTTTGGCAGCTACCAACAGTACTGAAAGCGCTTTGAGCAGTGACTTTAACACCACACAACACGAACTACTTGGGGTCGAATTTAGGAGTGCTATCAGTGCCAGCTTCTAAACCCAGATATTTAGAAGGATTACATTAAAAAAATATTCTTCAAGTAACACTATAAAGAAATTTTAGTATCTCTTTTTTTCCCCCSTACAGAGAAGACAAACATTTCCTCAAAAAAAAGTTGACATATCAGGAAATTAATAACAGAACACTTTAAACACGCAGTAGCCCTACTAGATTATAAGGCAGGAGGAGTGGAGCAACAATATTAAAAAAAGTGTTATTCACATAGCCTACCTTTTCAGTGTCTAACGGGAAAAAAGTCTTCTCTAACTATATACAAAAACGTACATTACAGTCATCTTCTAAAAAGAATATCCTTCCCCTGCTTCCTTCCTTCTACTTCCCTTCCTCCTAACTTGAGTTCTTAGGTTAAAGGCCTGAGAGGCAACAAATGTCCTWAACAAGCATTTGCAGAATTTCTCATTTCCCCCTCCCCACAATAGTTTTTAATATCTCAGTTCACATCAACTTCAATAATTCTTTTACTTACTGTTTTAGATTGTTATATGCTACTCTGAAGYTGATACAAGATCTTTATTAAAAGAAATCATGTTCAAGTCTAATARCTTCTTAATAAACTTGACTTTTTCTTCATGAAATTCAGAACATATATCCTCACAAAGCCAAAGCAATAGGAGTGATAAATCTTACACCCACTGWATCCTACTGGGCAGAAGCTCCCCCGAAAGGGCAGGTGATGACTGCTTTTCATGCAGCTCTTTCAGAATTCCCTTCTGTTTCCTCACTGATTCACCTCCAGCTGTTTCATCCTCTTTTCCTCGAGTCCCAATAGCTCCACCACAAAGRGTCTGAGGTTTCAGCAACTGCTGTCCTTGTTCAAGCTCAAAATTCATAACAAGGGAATCAACCAGAGAATCCAACTCAGAGTTCATAAAAGGCATCTGGATAGGATTGTTTGCAGAAGGCAAGACAATTAAGTTGAAATAACTGTTAAAATAACCAGCTAATGTGCAAATCTTCTCTGCACAACTCCTGAAATGACTTGTATGTTGGTATGACCCTATATTAAAAAGAAACAAAGAATCAAATACAGTATTTTGCAAGAAAGACATCAAGCARTCCTCCTTGCCTTAGTGGCCTGCTTTAGGCTACAGCTTACTATGAAGATAGAAAATAATCCAGCTAAATACCTTGTAATGTAGAAGAAACTATTTGATAGACTTCAGCAAGGCACTGCTCCAATTCAAAACATTTTGTAGCAACACTCATGCTTTTCTTTATTTCCTGATACACACATTCCTCCTCTGGTAACTGAGATGCTCTTTCTTTCTGTGATTTAAAAAAAAGAAATTGCTTTAAGATACTCAAATAACAGAAGTGTTTAAACCTTAATATACTATCAGAGATTCAAGTCTAGCAAAACAGGTCAACACTGAAAGGCAAAAAGACAGACTACAARATATACAATAATCCTGAAGAAAGTGTGGCTTTAAAGGCCAGCAGAGCCATAAAATGTGAAGAGTTTTCACCCATAAATAGATTAAGTCCAGCTGCTGATTCAAAATGTCAACTATAGCCACAAACTACAGCAGTAGCTACTTTATCGTAATTATACTAGCATTATTGAATTTGAGGCTTTCAAATTAAAAATTCCATAATAAATACATTAAAACATGAAAATACCAGAGACACTGCGAATAACATGAAAATCTAGTTGTTTTGGATAGAAATATGGCCAAAAAACTATAGCATTCCAGCCAGAAAAGTGTTATAATAGGAAGTGCTATCATGTCAAGTGCTATCATGTGATTATAAGTATTTAAAGGGTAGTTTTAGCTGCTCCTTTTTCTTACATACACCTTTGAAAATTAAACCTCAGCCTTCAAAACATTCCACACTGAAACGCTTCTTACCTTCCTACAATAAGATATGTTATTTCCAAGGAATTTGGCTAAAGCCACAGCATCGTCCTTTATTCGATTTTGTATCTAAGAAAAAGACTTCCGGTTATAGTGCATAATTGATTCAAGACACCATAAATATTCATCAATATTTTAGAAGCATAGCAGTGATCACCAGCATAGTAACAAGGAAAGCATTCAAAAGCAAAAGCAATAAGAAATCTGAGCAGCCTRTAACAGCATGCAATTTCTTGTGTGTCAGCAAGGTTGGAGAAGGAAAAAAGTTAATTGGTAGAATATTTTTACCTATATAAGGAAGATTAAGTATCTTTTTCTCTCCTAAATACAACACTGATTTAAGCATTCTGAAAAAATAAGGGGACTAAAATGTTTTTGTATGAAAGCACTTGAACTACTTCATGTACTAAAACACCATAAAGCTATCCGGGGAGAAAAATTTTAAGTATGAATCTTTACTATGAGCAATTAAGAAGACCTCTTCTTAAAATTCCAGAAAGATTAGATTGAGGTCTTAACATAGATTTAAAAGCTTTACACATTGACTGCTGCAGTAGCTGTTCATATTATCATGAGTATAAAAGGTCATCGGACAAATTCATTAAGAAATAAGTACATTTGCTCTAATTAYGCTATGAAAATGTTATCAAGCAGCTGCTTAAATTAAAATAGCACTGCTGCTTAGCAACCTAGAAAGTATTTGAAAGTCAGTTCCAATACCAGTAAATAATACTAAAATGAGGACATTACAGAATAACATGCCTACTTGACTCATTCTGCCAGTTTTCATATGCTCTCTCTTTTTCACGGTTACTTCATCTGACTAAGGATCTAGGGAAACACAGGGAGATTTTGTACAAAGTGCCTTCTAAAAACACAGAAAAAAATGCTCCGAATAAAAGACACAGTGGTCAAATCTACGTATAGCAAAAAAACTCAGTGTAATAATCTCTGCAAGACTGCTGCCAACGCAGYGCCATCCATCCCAAATCCGTCAGCAATTTTATTCCCACTATCAACATKTCCAAATTGCTAGGAGATCAAAAGAAAAACAGAGGGCCTCTAAGAAAATACACCAATAATTTTAATACTCATTTTTGATCTCACCTCATTCTGTGAGTATTGTTCCCCTAGTTCTCTCTGTATCACTCTTGATTTTTCCTGTACTGCATCCAGAAGAGTGTCCAGGCCTAAGCCTACTCCATGGTAAATGGCAAGTAGAAACTCTTTCTAAAAGAAAGGTTCAAACATTCAAGTAATTGATGTGGCCTTGGAATAAAACAAATTTACTGTAATAGCTTAAATACAGTATTTCAAGAGCATTAAACACCCATCCAGTTTCATCATAAAATTTTCAATAGTTGTCTGACACTTGAGGTCAATGGAATGACAAATATTATGAAGCTCAAATGCTGTTACATGGAAATCCCTATACTTTCAAGCACACTAAACATGAATCTCAACATTAAAATTACTTCATATTTAAATTCTCTATCTTAGGATACACAAAGACAAAGAATAAGGCAACACGAAAGACTGAAAATTTAAAGTTCTTCTTTTTTCTCCTGAAACACAATTAGAAAGTAACGGTATTTGATAACTTTCTTTCACCTGTAGGCTGGTTGCTATAACGCTGTTCTCTTCAGAAGAAGAAATATCAGCTCTTCTGAGTACTGCCAAGTGTCCTATATATTTCATTGTTTGTCTTACTGTGTGGTTTACTTTGTTCCATGCTTCCATCACCATTGAGAATATATCTGAAGAACATCCCTGGAAGATAAAGACATTCATTTAGGCTAGAAAGCATCCATGGGCAAAAAGCACACATCTCCTTTCACCGAAAGGTATCTTCAACCATTTCCAGATTTGTATTCTTCCYGATTCCAGTGGCTCAACTATCACAAATAAAAAAGAAGCCAATACCTTGCAATCACGGAGAAAAAAATCTCATTATGCTACAGAATATTAAAAAAATATATATGAGCACAAGACTTTACCGTGAAAAATATTGCTGTGTTCTTTATAATGATAAAAATAGCAATACTCAAAAGATAATATAGAAAAGCAGTGTTTACCACTGCTTATTTATTTTCCTCTTTTTTCTTTTTAAGTTGGATGAGAAATTCTGCATACAACTGATATTCTTACCTGACATTTTAGAAAAACACTCAAAGTTGGGGAGGGGGAAAAAAATTGTTAGACTTTTTGGAAATTCTGGAAATACTCAGAGGAAGAAGCAGAGACAATTCAACTAATAATAGCTGTGAAAGGTCTAAAAAACATAYATAAAGGCATCACCTCCCTTCCCCGCAAAAAGCCAACACACACAGGGCTGTCACACTGAGAAGCCTAGATTATTGCCAAGGTCTGGGCACACAGTAGACCACACAGCTCTGCCGTGAGCCTATGAAAGGTCCAGTTTAGCTAGTTCAAAAACACCCTTCATTAATCATCTTGCCTATMAGACTATTTGAGACTGTGCATGCTCTTTGGTTTTGGAAAGTTTTTGGACAAAGGGGTAGCAACTCCCTAGACCCAATTCTCTTTTTCTATAATATGTATAAACACATGTACCTTACCTGCAAAAGTAACTGTAAATAACCTCCCAAGTTCTTGACTTCCTGTTTTAATTCTTCTTCCATTTTTATGGATTTGGAGCACTTTTGGACATTGTCAAGCCAAAGCTTGGTTAGGACCACAAGCTGGTCAAAAGCAGAGATAATTCTGATGCTATAGGACTGAGCAGCACGATCAAGAAAGAAAACTAAAAAGAGAAAAAAAGGTAAAGAAGGAGATCTCTTAGAAGCTCTACTCTGCAAATGAAAGTAGGTATTAATTCTTTAGATAGGCAAACACATGGCTTTCTCTGAAGAACAATAACTTAATATTTATCAAAAAACTTACTATTCTCTTGACAGTCTTCATCTTGCTGTTCATAGGCTTTTGAAATGGCAGATACTCCCGTGAAAATGGTAAACAAACAAGTTAGAAGGTTATCTGCTATGCTCTTTCCTCCTTCGTGATTCTGTTCCAGCAAGTCTAAAGCTGAAGTCACAGATTCTTTGCAAATTCCAGGAAGAAACAATTCAGAAGCACTTGGGCATATGCTGGATTTGTTCAGTGAGCCTGTATTGACATAGAGACAAAAATCTATAAGTTTCTTGACTGTRAGAGCAGAGAGACTTCTTTGTAATTATTATTTTATACTGCTTCTTCTACAATACTTAATTACTAAAATTAGCTTAAAAAATAGAATGCACCATTATCTGCATTCTAAACTTGAACATATGGCAAAAACTTGAACATATATGCAAAATTTGCATATTGCAAACTTGAACATATTGCAAAGTAAGCGTTTTCCATGCTGTTTATAAACCTACCTTAAAGTGCATATATTTCTCAGTATATATGAGGTTTTAAGTTTCTCAAGGTAAAATTAAAAACATGCTATATAGGAAAGTACCTGATATATTCTGGATCGAGTGTAATTTTACATCAGACAAACATCCAGAAATTCTCCTGTTCTTCATGAAACTTCTGCTTCTAAGAAAGGATAAAGACACAAAAAACTTATTTGAAAAGATTATCACTTACCCTACACCCACTTCCATCCACCAAAGGTTCAGTCAAAGTTAACAGACATCAGACTATAGCCCACCTATCTTTAATCCACTGAAGCTAGTAAACACAGAACCAAGATGAGAGTGAAAGTAAGCCAACACAGAATGGGGTCCTGCTTACTTCCCTCAGGTTCCTGCTCATCAATGCTGCCCAAAATGAATAATTGCAGCTTCAAGGCAGCAACCAGTGAAGACTGGACAAATTTGCTCCTGTTTGTTTCCATTTCTTCCGTCTTGGCTACAGCTCCAAAAAAAAAAAAAAAAAAAAAAACCACACGCACACACACAAGCAGACTCTGACCCTGATAAGCAACTTTAGCCATTACACAAGTGTGAAGTCTCCAAAATGACATCTCTTACTCTGCACTGATGATATCTAGATACATGGCTTAGAAAACCTTACACATGCTTTAACCAAATATGCTTTGTTCCCATCACTTCTCTACGAGAAGACTGAAYAAACAGAAGCACTACTAGCAATTAAAATACATTTCTGTGCTCTCATTTCCCATAAATTTAATCTGTAATTAGACATTGTTTTTTAAAAATATTAATATAGTCATTAAAGTTCTTATAGGAAGTTATTCTTGCACATAAGTCATGGCAATCAATTACCTAAAAAAGGCCCTTTTTAAATTTTTCCCTGTCATATTCAAGTGTTGTCTGATACTTAGATTGCTTAAAATAATCACCACTAAATATTTAGCAAGCTTTTACATATATATTATCTTATTCCTCCACCTTTAATCTTGCAGGCAATCGAGTAAGGTTAAAATCCATGAGTACACATTGCTGAGCATCCTGACTGCCTATCCCCTTGCCACTGCACTCTGTATTTAAAAACAAAAGCATCCGTGTGGCATCAATTTGGTTGGAAATRTGGTGGCTTTTTCTTTCCTCCTCCTGTCAAGCGGTTTTCACCTTTTTTCCTCCCCACAATTTCACCAGGTGACAGCACACAGGGGAATTTCCCCATAATTTTTAATTGCCTCCAACCAGCTGCCAATTGGTTATATGCATAAATTTCTGTGAAAGTAAGCAGCCATACACTACGTATATGCAGCACCTGATCTTGGAGACACTGCTATTGAACCTGCCAAATTAGTTCATCGGCAGCCATCCAGTTTTTATTGGCAATACTACACTGACCACATAAAAAAATTTAAGAATCATATGCTTGAAGCCAGTAAACCAAAACAAAATAATCCAGTTAGTCCAACATCCTCTCATCACAAGTATAAATTTTCCCTTAAGTTCAAGATCATAAAAAGGWAAAACAAGAATCAATAAGGATAAAGTGAAAGACTGCAAAACCTATTTAGATGATTACACAAAAGTTAGTAAACTTTACTTGGTTTTAAGCATAAGTAAAGGAAGGAGCTACACAAACACTACCTTCTCCTGGAAAAAGTAGAAACAGAAGCAGCTGAAAGGTCAGGTTCCCACTCATCAGTAGGGTCACAAAATACATCAGCAGCTTTATTACCATCATTATTCTGAAAACCAAAGATTAAGAAATTAACAGAGGTATAGCAAAGGATACAACACAGGCATGAAGAAAACAGATTCCAACAGTGGTAGCAGTCCTGTTTTTGTTAAGCTTAATCTAGATCACTGCCTGCTAACTTGAGCTATGAGGATAAGTTTTATGCCATATTTTTCCCTGTGAAGTAGAACAGTTTCCATAACCATCAAGATCTTAACAGGACTTATAAATCATATATACCTCTGCCACTTGGTATAGYTACATATTACAAAGTAGTATCATAAAGAAATGCTTCCTCTTTCCTCCCCTGCTTTTTTTTCCTTTGATAGTTTTGATAGGGGGTAGGGATGATGGGAAGTTTATTTCAAATACATAGTCAATGATTTGTTTTCCCCAAACAATCAAGTAAAATAGGAACATGTCATTATATAAAGAGATAGGGGGTGGGGGGAGAATCACTTCCAAAACAGTTTTATATAATTCCCCTTAGAAAACTTCAGAAACCCAACAACTGGAATCTCTCCATTTACAAACTTCAGATATGTTATTTACTTTAGAACCTGATTCACCTGGAGAAATGGGAAGTATCTCAGTAGTTGTTTATGTATTTGAATCATTTTTCTACTAGTTTTTCAATGCTGTTTCAAAGCTATGTGTAGCAGATACTGGGACGACCAGAACTTAAATAACCAGGAAATTCATATACTGAGTATACATATAYTGAAGCACAGGATAAATTTATACAAACTTACACAAATATTTTGTGTATGCATGTATATATGTCATATGATATCCTATTTACAAATGATACATATTTTCTTTGAAAAGCAACCCACCGCCTTTTAGTTATAGATAAGAAATCCTCCTGATTTTCCCTCTATACTTATCAAAATATCTTTTGAATACATTTGACTATCAAAATATCATAGTATTTATTACTGTTAGTGTGTGTTTTTAACTTGGTTCTTACAGACCTCATAAAGTTCTTTCAATGCTGCTAGTTTGCATTCAAATTTCTCCAGACTCCAGAAGGTCGCAATTCCCAATTTGACATTACGAACCTGTACCTGAACAGAAGTTGCTGTTCCTGTTTTATCATCCATTTTGTCATGCCTAAAAATGATAAGAGACATTCATAACACACACAAAAAGKAGTAAATAGCATATCTGGGAGGAAACATGCTGAGGCTAAGAACTTGCATTATTGCAAGCACAGTAATTGCTTAGGACCTCATTTTCACAAAGCCATAAACATTAGCATGTCTGTTAAAATGAAAAGCTCTCTGCACATCCCCAAGTCTTCCACACCCCACACCTCAATATACCTAATTAAGTAACTGTGACACTCACCTGCAGAAAACAGTGTTTTTCCCCAACTCTTTGCTAATGGTATTGGCCTCCTTGATCATCATTGATAGCTTCAGTGAATTCCAGTTAAGTGGAACTGACACAGAATATGGCAAACAATAATTTAGCAGTTCAAACATAACATGATGCAATGACATAAGAGTTAGAGATCTCTAAGTATRTAGTCAGTAACAGTTCCCTGGATTCCAAAGACATTCAAAAATGACCCTCCCATCCACATTAATCCCTGAAACAAAAGCTCCACACATGACAAACTAACAGATCTTTCACACAACCACTCACAAAGTACTTTTCATTCAGAATCACCAGAGAAGCATCAGAAGAAAATAAATTGACTCCAAACTCCTATACCCCAGCCCAATGAGCAAAAAGAAACCTGCATTGCCCTTGTGACATTAGGACATACTAGTTGTAGCCTTTTTCCCACTTCCACGATTCTTTTGAAGTGTTTGTATTTCTTCAGCTATCTTCTGTTTTTCTGCTTCCAGAGCTTCAAGTATCTTTGCGTGACGAATTGTATGATCTGCTAGAGCCTAAAAACAGAAAAGCAAAGACAACCCCCACAATACCCTTAACAGTGTTTATTCAAGCAAAAAGTTTGTTTGTTTGGAATTTATTTTAAAGGGATTTTATAACACAAATCAATTTATCTTTTCTTCTTGGAAGAAAACTTACCTACCACATGAAGCCCTTTAAGCTTTGACTAKTTTCTTGTTCTACTTAGATGTATGAACATTATTTAGAAACATCAGAATAATGAAAGAAACTAGCATTTCAATCATTAASTTAATGTCTGGCCTCAACTTCTAGCACAAGAAAAGGTCACTAAAGTTGGGTGCATCAGCAAAATGGTCCACATTAGGTAAGAAATCACACAGCCGGCTCCAGTTTCTCCCCCAAGTTAACAAAATAGTCTAAAAGGTAATTAAGATATCTRTGTGTTTATATCAAATCATTTAGAAGAAAATTTTCTCACTATATGGAGTTAATTTGGATAAARTGCCATGATTTAAAAAGCATGTCTAATCAGTTACAGAAAAGCTTAAGTTACCTGCTTAGTAGCTATTGTCTCCATTTCCAGACGCTTCCTGTTGAAGTTGACTTCTAGCTCAAGATTTTGCTTTGCTTTTTCTAACTCTTGTATTTTGTTGGCAGCCTTTTGATTATCCAGTTCTTGCATTTGCTTCTTATAGGATTCTTCTTTCTAATAAAGAAAGGACAGATSAGAGGGTGCTTACCATTTTCATCTTTCAAGCCAGATAAAGCTTATTTTCACTTCAACATACAGAAAATGTGAGCTCTGTGTACTATCTGCGTACTATCAGCAATAAAAGACTCTTGCTTAGTTTACAAACTAAGCAGGTCTTGGGCACCTATAGCACACATTTAGGAAATAAGCTCCTCARTCTTTTTTATTACATATAATTCTGATATCTGCTTTTAGCTTCTTGTGTTAGAAAGGCTGACAAAAAAAGATCTTTAATGCTATTTCGTATAGTKACACAACAACAGCTCACCAGTTCAGCTTCTAGGGATTTTATTTTGCTTTCATAAACTTCTTTTTGTGAGGTCAGCTCTTGTTGTGCCATCTCTTTTGCAATTTGGATACCTTGCATCATTTCTTCTTTGGCTTTGAGCCGTGCCTCTTCAATTTCCGATTCAAGCCTACAAGTGATAGATTTTGTACATTTAGAACACTGGCTTGAAGCTCTCAGACTGTATAAAGGCTAAAAATATGATATTCTTTATCACTTAAGGAGGTGAAATATCCAAGAATAACCAATTTTAATAATGAAATTACTTTAAGTCTTCTATTCTTCATTGGAGTGTTTTTTGTTTCATAGGGAAAATATGGACACTGAAAGAAACACAGCATTTTCAACTATATTTCATTTTCAGATATTAGTCATCTTCCACAACATTAAGAACTCTAATAGAAACTAACGCACAGGAAATCAGTTGAAAGACCATATTCCAAATCAATAAAGCTTGTATATTAATAATTACTAGAAATGGGACAAACATAGGAAAAACAATGCAGTGTCACTAATTCCTCGGTCAAAGAAAAACAAGGTTCTTATTTTATTACCAGGCTTGTTTCTCAATCTTAAAACATAACTTTTGATGACTTCCTATCTACTGAAGAGTCAAAACAAATATACAAAAAAAACCACCACAAAAWAAACCAACAAAACCACACAATTGTCACTGAAAGGAAACACTGCACTTAGTTCTCGTTTTTTTAACATTATTTTCTAGATTCTTGAGAAGACTGGTTTGTGGTCACCACCTCTTATACTTGGCTGAAATGCATGTTTAGATAATGGGCTAGTAACAACCACGCTACTTTCCAACCTAAGTTATTTGTTACTTTATTATTTCTTGAACCAAATGCTGCACTAACAACTGAACTGGGTTTTAGAACAAAAAGATATAATACTCACTGTGTTCTTTGTGCAACAAGAAGCTCATTTCTTGCAAATTCAAAGTCTTTTGGGCCATCACATASAAGTGTTGAGCCACAGGATGGCCTAACTTTCTGAACCTCTGTTGGATGATTAAACCTGAAATAATGGTCTCCCCCAAGGATCACTCGATCACCCTGCAAGAAAGAAGATAGAAAATTGTCTATAACTTTAGGCTTACAGCTAAAGGTAACAGTGAATAAAACATAAGGGAGTAACTGAGAAGAAATCAAGAGAAAGATATTTCAAAATCACAGCATCTTCTAAAAAGATGCTATCAGAAAATTTTAATATTACTTACATGACCAAGTAATTAAAAATAACTTACATGATGTAGAACTGTTGGGTCTGAAATATGTTTCCCATTAACATACGTCTTTGCTTCTCTCAGTGGGATAATACTCACTTGGCCATYGGTGTTTTTTATAATACTGAAAGCAAGAAACATTTGTGAGAGTTGATTTTATCTATCTGCAAGTTCTCAAACAAAAATTCATGCTTCAAATAGTGAATTCTTATTTTTGCAATTGCCAATTATCTTCATGCAATGCTACACTAAATTCACAATTGACAAGCAACATTTTGAAAGAGCTGATCTGTACCTAAAACATTCATTATTTTGAAAAAAAAGGATTATAATCTGCTGTGACCATTTCTGTAGCAGTGCTCCTTACATCTACCTCCATAGTTTCACTAACAGACTAGTTAAATCTCTTTTCACCATTCYGTCTTGAATCAATTACAGGAAACACACTCAATGAATTTCTGCAATTTGACCAAATTGCTCACTACTTAAAAAAAATACTTATTCAGAAGAGGCACCAGATACTTTATACATAACTGCACACAAAAATCATAATGGATTTATGAATAGTCTTTTTTCATACATATGAGTATGTATAAGAAAACAAGATCTGGAAAGAGGTTTGTCTTGGTCCAAAAGTACTGGAATTTACTATATTTATAACCAAGGGGCAGGGTATCTAGTATTTGGGAGAGAAGATGGAGAGAAAACAGATGCTTGTGTTCACAATAACTACTGTTTCCAAGGGTAGTAACAACCCAGAACTGCTTAAAACAAAAGCTTTCTATTGACATCAGTTCCTTTAGCTGTGACTAGAGATCATTTGTTTGACGTAACATAACCTACCATTTTTCAAGTGAAAGTTTCATATAAAATGAGGAAAGGCAAGTTAATGGAATTTCAAAAATTAACATTAAATATTTAGACCCATTTCAACAATTCACCAAATTAAATTCCTATGTAAATTTGATAAACCTCGAAAGATGAAAAATGCATTCTCTAAGATGATAAACTGTCCCTTCTATACAAGTTCATAATTAAGAATGATACATGCTATTGTAATGTTGGTTTGCTTTTTTTTTTTTTAAAAACAGATCACAGCAACAAGGACAAACACTGGAAATGTCTGTCAGCTCAGAAATTGTGAAGGTATTTCACAATTACATCTTTACATTGAAAAGAGTTCTCAGACACATTGTTAAGACTAGCTCCTTCTCAAGTATAAGTAGAAAGCATCACTATTATCAAAATCGATTAAGACAGCTTGGTTTTCAGATTTCTAGTGGAAAATAGAAATCTTACTTCAACACTGAACTACACAGAAGTTATTCTCAAAAAATAGTTAACTTGATTAAAATGCCAGAAGAGTGATTCTGAAAACAAGGATAAGGGGCAGAAGAAATATTTCCTACTGTTGGGTAGGTATAAAAAGGAGCAGCTTTGAAGAATGCTATGTACCAGTGGTCAGCAGCAATTAGTGCTCCAGAAAGCTGGATATCATGTCTTGAATTTAGTGTATGCTTGCCAACTGTTGTTTCTCCTTCCTTGATCATATACAAGAGCATCTCGGAAAGCTGGGGATCTTCATTGAGGTTGACAAGGTTGGGTAAACGGTTGTCCATTTTGAATGCAATTCCTGCTTTCTGGAGAAAAGAGAAGGCAGTGTTAAAAAAAACCCCACACCTGCAGTCAAGAACTTATTTAAAATTTTGTATAAAGTCAAAATTAACAGTCAGTTTAGAGAACAGTATTACAGAAATCAAATGCAGAAATATCCTAGCTGTTCTGCTAACACTGCTCACGCTATGTATTTTCCATACAATCTTCTGTTGAAAGTGGAAAAAAACGTACCTGTAACTCTTTTGTTTCCTCTAATTTCCTTTTTTCTGCTTGTTCAAGCTTTTCTCTCCAGGCCCTTAGTATATTAGGGAGAAAATGATTCAACACAACATATTAGGAAAAAAAAAAATCAGCATATAACATTACCATTAGTTAGGCCAAAAGATATTAAGGACTGCCTCACCTTTGCATTTCTGCCATGTCCCTTTCCTGTTGGTGCAGTTTTACCCTCAGAGAAGTTATTTCTTGCAAATAACGTCTGTACTTTTCAGGGTCAGTATTCTGAGCACTTTTCTGAGCTGCCTTCAGTTTTTCAATTTCAGCTTTTAGTTCTATAGAGATACACACAGTATATACACAAATGTAGACAAAATACAAGCTAGACATGACAGTAAGATTCTGGAACATTCATCCAGTTTTTAAGGAAAAGCAAAATACCTTCCCCTATTCAAAGGTCTTGAAATATCTTAAATTTAGCAAGATGCTCACAGAGAAGGATTGCATTAAAATAATATATATACACATATATCTTAGGTTGTTTAATGCTGAAATGCACATGACAAGTAGAGGGGATTTTTTTTTTTTTTGTAATTACAGAACCTGAAATTGGATTAAGAAGTGAACAAAACACTCAAAAGCGCTTTTATTCATTCTGATCTGACTAAATTCAAGTTCTGTTCTTACAACAAAATTTCATGAGCAGGATTCTTCTCCAGTRCAGGCCAACATGTTTTATGCTTTCACATTTATAAGATTTTACATTTGATTACTTATACAAGTGTATTGCAGAGGCACCTCAAAGTATCATTTATAAAAAGCATATTAAGTTAATGAAGAGTAATAAAAGGAAAGAAAAGGAAGTTTGTAGTTTAAAAGACTTGACTAGAAACACATTAACAGTGAAGAAACTACAAGCGCATGATCAGCTGATACAAGAGATTATTGGTAATAAAAAGTCTTAAGGCAAGTTAGAAACACAAAGAAAAAAAGAAATAACAAGTCTTCATGGGTCAGCCTTACCTCTGATTAATTTGGCATTCACATCTTCATTTACTCTAGCGATGTTGACTATGGAACAAGCTTGTTTTGCATAGCGAAGAGTGCTGAGTGTTTCTTCTATACTGCTGGCAGCTGGACTGACTGTGGCAATCATCGCAGTCTGGGAATTTCCACCAAGACTTTCCTTTAACAACCTTTGTTTGACATGAAACTGGAAATTATTTCCCTTCCCAGTATGGAGAGCAAAAGACTTTTAAATCCAAGTAAACATCCAACATTTTTTATTTGAAACCAGTTTTAGCTGAAGTCCAAACCAAGGTCCTGTTTGTTCTTTACCTGATGGAAGAAGCTCGTTTCTTCCGTGCGTAGGTAACTTTGAAATACAAGTTTTTGATTTCTAAGAAAAAAGAACACTTGTTCTTTGTGCAAAAACATCAGATTTCCTCCAACAACTCCTCTTTTTGAGGTTTTGTCTTTACCTGCATGTCAACCACTATTGAATTAGCAATGTTACGAAAAAGAGTTTTTGTGCCAGGCTCCATCACCTAAAAGCCTCTGCCTCATTTCACATCAGCTTAACCACTTCCTAGCAAGCCTGTCACTGGTAAACAGCAGTGTGAAACTGATAAAATAAGTAATAATTGAAGAATATACTTTCTTACCATTAAAGATTTAAAAAGATGTTAGAATTCAAGAGATGCTAGAAGAGACATAGAATCTCTTCTATAGTAAAAAGACAAGGAACAGCAGCAAAGTGAGAATATTATCAGAAAAGAAAAATACAGAAACACATTTCTTAGTACAGTAGAGGAAAACAGGTTGCGAGTGCAATAGCTCCCTAATTAGAGATTTAGTTTTTCTATCCACCCTGCTCTTATCAACCATTTCCGCAATACATGTGGTAAAGGAAGGGATACTTCCTGAACAGAAGTGGAACTCTCAGTCAGATATGATCTGTACTCCTATATAAGGAATTTGGAGATGTACATACCATGTAAGGACAGACTCCCGGTAAGGAATGAATGTTTTCTTTCCATTTTGAGACTGCTCAGAGAGTGCAGAAATGACCTTTCCAAGCGTGAGCAGCGACTTGTTAATACTCACACCTTCCTACATGAAACAAAAAGCTGTAAATTTAATTGTATTTTCTTGTGTCATACTAGTAACTACAGTCTTGACATAATGGTGCTTATTCAGCAATACAGACCCACCATATTAAATATTGCTACTGATTTAAACAAATTGCAACAGTATCCCAAACGATCTTTGCTCAGGAAAGCAGCCTATATTATACAAGAAGCAGTTCTAAGAACTGGAGACCTTTTTACAAAGGCAACTTGAAAGTCTCTTGTTGGAAATTCAACTTTAAGACAAAAAGTCAAGAAAAGAGGTAAGTTCCAAATCCACACAACATATGAATCATGAATTCTGGCAGTCAGCTACTCATTAGTAGTTTTTCCTCATTTCTTTGAGAGGATCCTAAGGCCTACATAGCATAGGGAACACTGGCTGCCTAAGCAATGTTTGACCTGCCATATCACACCATCAAAATAGCTTGTCAGAGTCATTTGTCTCCAGTATTGATGGTTACAAGTGCTTCTATGATGCTTGTTTTTCCAAGAAAGTTTTTCGGAAGTGAGGATGCCTTGGAGTAGAATTTAGGGATGATCTCCCGAGCTTCCCGCCCATCCCATCCCAAATGTCCAGCCCCAATTTACCTTCAGCCTTTCTCCAACAGTTTGAGTTGCCGAGCAGCGTTCACTACCAGCTAGATCTATAAGGTTTATGTGACTGGTAATCCTGCGGTCACATTGCTCTTCATCTGCAGATTCTGCCTGCAAGAGAGGAGATCACTGCAGTCAAGCCAAAATAAAAGGAAGAGAATAAGCAGAAGTCTAACAAGTTGTTTGTAAAGAGAGACACCTTCATTGACTTTCTACAAGATATCTTAATGCAAATTAAGCCCCCCAACACACACAGTCTACTCAAGTTCAACTACTGCCTCTGTCTAGTACCCATAGAAATTATGACTTAAATGACTAAAGAGCAGGTAAACATAGAGTAGGAAAAGCCTCACGACTAGCTGTCATGGAAAAAATAAGTAATCCAGTGGTAAGAAAGGTGAGAGGAAGGAAGAAGGAAAAAAGATTCTAGGTCTAGACAAAAACCTGAAAGGTATYTGAGAAAGGAAGAAATTGACAGTTTGTAGACCTCTGAGGAATTCTACCTATTTTACTTCTGTTTAGGGGCTGATCTCCCTAGGKTAGGCTCTGTCTCTTACAAAGCTGTGAAATGAGGTGATGTGGATCATGGAAATACGTGASCAAGAAAAGTATCCAGAGGCAAGGGGAAGGAGAAGAGGAAAAAAACAAACAAAAAAACCCCAAAACACCCACACCAAACCACGCTTCCTGAATGCTGCTTAACATGAGCAGAAAGCATCCATGGCATCTTCCAGCACAGTGGCACTGTCATGTYGCCTGCAGGAACTCAAAGACTTCTAGTCTTCTAGTTTGGTCCCTATTTTGCTTCCAGATACATCTCAAAATAAAAAGAYACTCAGAACCTTGACACTACTCCTAGGTGCACCAGGCTAGACATTCTCATCATTTCTCCACTAGCGCACCTGGGCACTAACGTCTGCTCTTCAAAGCACRCAAAATACAAGATAGGTTAAAGACTGTGCATTTAAAAACACCATTTCACAAAGCAAAACTTATTTTGCATTCACTCCCAACAAATTTCYGGGCAACACGCAAACCAGAATTTTCCACTAACACATCTGAACAGGTAATTAAAAATAAAACATTAAGCAATACTTTTGTTTGTGTCATGACAAGGGTGAAGACTGAATGAGACCTAGAGCTCTTGTCATTCATTCCCGTAGCAGCTGTTGCTCTCTGTTTATTTCCTARCTCAAGCCAACTCTGTAAGAAAGAAGAGTTGAAATATAAAATAAAAATTAAAAAAGTATTGGTAAATAAAGTTAATAACAAAAGATGACTATATAAGACTGAAATTTAAATTCAAGGTGATTATATGGAAAGTGTGACACTTGTCTGAATCTAGAAAGCTCAAAATTCCTTATTACCTTTCATAAACAGTGAAAATATTATGGAATCCTGGTCAAGCTATAAGTTATTTTCTTCCTATCCATAGATTTTAGTTTTCAGTAGAAAAGGAACAGGAAATATTTGCATTCACTTTTAGTAACAAAGAAAGTCTTACCTGGATATCAGAATAAGAACTGACAACATTCCTAGGGGGAAGGAAAAAAATGGGGTTCAAACTAATTATTTCATTTTTGTAGCATTYCCTCCTGCTCAAGTTTTTATCTGTAACTTAGGAAATATTTCAAAATACAAATGCAGCATGAAAGTCTTGTCAAATTTTGACAAGACTTCCACACATATTTGTTTCACTGAGGTCAAATGGAAATATAGCAAGTTAGACAGAAATGCAAGTTTTTGTAGAAGTACAGMTCTCATCTTGCCAAATTTATTGGCAGATATACAAGCCTGCCCAGAGCTTCAGTATAATAATTAAAGCATTTCAGAGTTAAGCCAATGTGTTTATTAAAAGAATAATTAAGACTTACACAGTCAGGTCTTCCACATATGGTCCTAACACTGGGTGTTCTCTTACACGRAGCTGGTAAGAATAATTTTAGAAAGGGAATTCATTACTATTGAATGTAGCAATCAGGAATTTCTTAATTAAGATTTTTTCCAGTATGAAGTTTWTCACTAATAATATTCAGAATCAGCAAATTGTTTCATGAATAATTTTCATGAAAATAACATTTTTTTTTAACAGTTGCATGAGAAGTAACAGTAGACTGCACCAGACRATTGCTTGCAGAGCTAACCCTGGAAGAATAATTAGATGAAACAAAAAAACTGTAATATATTAAACATGAGATTTACATAATTTGCTGCCACAACATGAAATATTTTAGAGCAATTTAAATCAATTTTAGGGCCGAGTTCAAAAGAAGATTAGCTTAAAAATCACTGAAAAATACTAACATACTTGTGCTGTAATCAAGCCAGTAGGGTTTTTTTTTTCCCCTCTGTACAACTGGTCCAGAGAACTCTAATTTCAGCAACAAGTTACACACAGTCTATTTGGCAATAACAAAATATTTATCTCAAATTAAGCATTTTAATATAGAAACAAAGAACTTTTTCCTCTTTGCACTAAAGACAAAGACATTTTTCTTCTGTTATTACAGATACATGCATATATGCCCTGTTGACTGCGAAAGTAAACAAGCATCACAGCAGGCAAAAAGGAAAAAAACACATATTTTCAGGCAGCATATGAACACTAAATAAATTTCTACATAAATTTAGGAGAAAAACAGACATTTGTTACAGCAATGGTAGCCTCTTRATGCTGACAATTCACAAGAACATAGCTCAGTTATATGGCACAAAAAAAGCTTGATGGAATCCAGAATCTTTCTTCGATAAATAATATCCTGTTATTAGTGTCTTTTTATAAAGGCTGATCACACCTTTTCATTTCATAGATAAGGAAAGATGTGAACAACAGCATTGAGGACCAATCTACTTGCCTTGTTTCTATTTCAGCAAAACTTATGGTTTAGTGATTAAGTAGAAAACATTTTGCTTGAAGTTACATAGTTTTTTTTTAATTCAACTCCAGTAATTCACAACACTCTGAAGTACTTAGATAAGAAAGCACTGATCACTTATTTCATGCCTTTTTGTTTAAGGGWACAGATTTCACTATTTGGAGAGAGCAAATGAGTATGCACATTTATTTCTGTGAGCAACTTACAGGGTGTTTCTTCTGTCCACTTCCAGCTTTAAATCCAAGCAAGTCATGAATTTTCTCATTGTAAACTTCAAAATAGCTCATTTCAAGCTGAAAYAAAATCTTAAGAAAAACAAAAATAAAGATTTTATTCTCATATCACATACTCTGCAAAAGTTTTATAACTTGTTCCATAACCAGATATAAATTACCAGTTACTACTATTCAGTRTCACAAGTTGTTATACTGAAGTGATCTATTTTTCTATTAGAAAATACTCCTTTAACTACTGTTCACAGAAATCTTAGAAGTACTGAACAACCAACTTTCATGAAAATGTTTTTTCCTTTRAATACTCATAASGCTTTTGAAAGAATCTATTTRTAAATAGAATTTGGCTTATAGAGSAGGAAGACTGCAGCAAAAACAAGTCAGAAATACATACAAGATTCAAGAAGATTTGTAGCAACAGCATCACTCACTATGCATAARCAAAGAACAAACTTGCACCAGACAGTTTTGCATTTATTAAAAGTCTCACTCTCTAGCAAAATTCAGTTAAACAATAGTACTCAAGTTTCTAACTGTCTGTTAAACTACCGAGAGGTTAAAATATTATGGAGCTTATTGGTATTATTATTCARAGACCATGAGTTCATGCATAAAGTGTTAAAGAAACTTGAAATTAAAAAAAACTTGCCTGCATAAACTTAACTGACCCTTCATCTACTTTACAGTCTTTTATCAAACAYCTATTGAGTCATTAGAAATATACATCTACAATCTAAAATACACCTCTGCTGACCTGAGTCAGTCCCTGCAAAATACATGTAAAATACAAGTTTAAAAATAACTTTAAACATGCTTTAAATTGGATATTCCTTATCCAAGTAATAAAAGTTTTCCTAACGCTTTTACCTGTTTTAAAAACATTCAGGGTTTCTAACCAAGTATAAGTTTGTGTTCGTACCACAGACAGCTTTAGCCTGTTCACATCTCAAGTGTTACACTGTAGTTGAGCTGGTTTCTCAGAAGGAATTCTTTACTAGACACTCAAACATAGAAAAATACCTTAGCAGTCTGCTAGACAAAGAAAGTATATCYGACACGTGCCACAAAAACAAGCAAAATCCACAAAAACCACACACACCATTACTCCACATGTACCTATATTCACACTTTAGGCCTTTTCTTTTTACTACAGAAGAAGGCAAGTAATTTTATATGTGCATAGGTAGCATGTTCTTTTGAAGTGCTTATTTACCAAGTCACTTTCTGGGTCTTACACATGGGTTYGCAAAAAATTGTGCAGCTGCTTGAGCAGCTCTAAGGACACTCTTACTGTGTTTCCACAGGCAAGACAACATTATCTGAACTCTTGCCTTGCATTCAAGTCAAGGGTGGATTCTTCAGTCTGGCTAATTGCCTGCTAACATTTCAGCAGGTTTTTTTCCTAGACGAATGCAGTTGCTCACAGAACCACTAAGCTTGAAAAGACCTTAAAAAACCACACCGCTCATTGCTACACTAATTCAAACAGGCAGGTCACGGCCAACATAAATCTGTCCATATTGCTCATGGAAAACACACATTAATTCTGCCAAAAGCACCAAAGCAACCTATGCTAGTGACCAGCAGCCTTATTGCAAGCTAGGCACAAATTCCTATTCTTCATACAATTACACAATGCACCCAGAATCATATAATGCATCCAGAAATTGCTTATGCAAGCAGACTGTAAACAGCTTCAAGAAGCAGTGAAGCTTCAACAGCTTCACTGTACAACTACCAGTAATGTGACCGTGACAGTGATGGCAGAAGATATATTTTGAATTGTGGAATATTTACATTATCATGTATCCATAGTAGTAATAACAAAAGCATTAAAAAAGTTCAAAATAGATACAATTATGAAATTTGATTCGCAACATAGACAGAGATATACAAAATACATACACCTTYAAATTTTATTTGCCTCCAGTTATATTTTTCTAAATTTATCGTTACCACAGAAAACTCAATGTAAACCTTTAAAACACTCTGAAAAAGATTACAGCCCTATCCTTTTAAATTCACAAGCTGAAGCTGTAGAAAGATGCTCAAACCATAGCATAGTTAAAGTAAACATTCCTTCTGCTCCCTGGAGATTACTCTTCCTCCCTAGGGTTAGGGCTTTAAAAAAAGATCTATTTTCTGAATAGAAAAGGAAACAAAGTCTAAAACTCAGCCTTAAATTCCGATAATCAGATTGTATCTTTTAAATTTCAGTAAGAATATTATTATTATTAATACTGAATAKCAGTAGTATTACTGAAGTGGTAAGATTACTACTAGTAAGAATTGCATTTCATATTGATACATAACCATGCTTAAAGATTAACTTTGCTTTTATGTTCTAAAAAGAATGTGGCACCTACTAGGATTTCTTTTTACCTTTTAGTATCTCCTATCTTKTAAGACACTAAGATAAAAGTTATCTTAATCTTATATAGAAAATAATGTCCAACTCATCACATATCAAAAGTTTCACACTCATGCTTTTTCTCTCACTAAGGATTCAGAACACAAATTTGACTATACAGAGAGCACTGTTAATTGGATCCACTAGTAAAAACAAGATTTAAATCAGAATATAGGCATTAATAAGTAGATCAGGGCAAAAATAGGTTTTGATATGTTTCATTCTTCAATTATACACTGATCTCCTCATAACTCGATATAAACACAAAAGCATATATATTTTATTACYTGTTGCTTGTCCATTTGTGCTACTCGAGTGAAAAGATCTTCACAAAATCTTGGAATTATTCCTCGATCTTCCTCAAATCCCATCATTCTGTAGTTACAAAAAAAKATATTTTATATAGACACATTCTATTTTCCAACACTTTATACCAATTACTCTAATTGCATYAATTCTGTAGTAAGAGAAAGGATGCATAATTAAAGTAATTAGCTACAGAAATAAATCTGATCTAGCTTGGTCATCAAGTGGGGGCCTGGGCCAGATGAAGCCGAGACCCTTTCTAATATATTTGATCAATGAAGTGAAGTAAAAATCGAAGTGAACTAGAAAAAATAGAACAAATGAAGATTAATTAAATAGTAAGCCTACAGATGTTTGATATCCTACATGCACGTATTTTATATTCTTTGCACCCTGCTAGTGTAGTAACCCAAGTTCTTCTCTACTTTCAGCAGAGCTGTGTCCCATCTCTAGCTCTGCCRCTACAGAAAGATATCAGTAAATTGGTCTAATTCAATTACAGCAGTTGAATCTCATCACACAGGTGTCAGCAGAAGTYTGTAGTGAAGACCTGGCTTAAGGCACAGTTAATGACACCGATTTCAGCCAGCTGAAAGTACATAGGGGCGAGATAAGTAATTAGCTTGAGTGGGGAACAGGGACTCTACTGCATAGATGTCAACAGTGATGATGCATTCTTTTTAGGACAAAGCAAATAATCAGGAAAAGTAGGGCTCCCACTTAGAAAAACAGAACTTATTTTAATAAGAATGTCCTGCCTCTGTAWAAGTTTATACTCTGAAAATGCATAGTTGAAGATAAACACTAAGTCTTTCATCAATGTTTGCAAATTTCATAGTGCTTTATGGAAGTGAAGCACTTCAAATGCTTTAAATATTTGCTTTAAAAATAAGCAAGTACTTAAATAAATTTWAAAATAATATTTTAAATTAAATTAAAATTCTATATTAGCTGGAGAGAAAACAGTTCACAGGACATTCTTTTGAAAAAAATAGCTATAAAATGGGCTGTAAAGTCGCAAAAGGGGGTGTGGAAAATGGATTTTAAATAAGTGGCAGCATTTGAATATGTGGGTCTCATTTCTTTTAATTCTGAACAATCACAACTCAAACAGCCTATTAAAGGTCTCGCCCAAAAAACATGATGTACTTGATAACATGCCWTTCTCACATACACTAAACAATGAAAAGCAGTCACACAGATTTTTCTCTCTGAAATATGTGAGTCTTGATTTTCTTCACCAAAAGTAGAAAATGCTTAGMAATAGATAAGCCGAGAAAATATATATAGCTTTAATTAAATATTAATGTTAACTGTCTTTAAAATGTGTAAGAATCTTTAACAGAACTCAGTAATTATCCTACACAATCTCTTTTAAACGCTAGACATTACATAACAATTGGCTCSTACAGAATGCAAACAATTATCAGAAACTTACGTGTATGATTTTCCAGAACCAGTCTGTCCATAAGCAAAAAGACAAATGTTGTAGCCCTCAAAAGCTCTCTCAAGGAGTGGTACTGCCAAAGTGTTATAAACCATCGCTTGGCTTGCAAAGCTTGGATGACACTTATCAAAAGASCAGAAGGAGAAGTCATAACTGAAGCTGTAAACCTGGTTTGTGTCCAGATTTTGTACCACTGTCTCTGACCCACTCATGGAGACCACAGGAAAGGCATTTTCATTTTTCTCTCTGAATAGAAAGAGCAGAGAGAAGAATAAAGAAAACTAATAATGTAAGCTACATTCTGCCACAGTAATTTCAATCATATTGCCTTATGGAAAATAAGAAGTTGAGTAATTTTTAAAAGTCATTTTTAAAATATATGACAAGTCTAAAAAAATGTTATTAAAGAATTGAATGTCCCATTTAGTAAACATAAGAAATACTGGAACATTTAAGCCAGGGAATATTTTAAGAAAGCCCACAACAACTATAAAATGATGAATTCATCTCTTAATAAAATCTTTATCCCAATACCATATAAAATACTTAATACTTTCAAAAGTATTAAAATAGGAATTAAAAAACAAAAATAGGAAGCAAGAATCAACCTGTACCATAAAAGCCATTCTTCAATACGAAAAGCAGCTCCAAGATACAAACCTGCTACTGAAAGGCCGTACACGAACAGCTACAGTCACTTTGCTGTTTTCCGCTTTGAAAACGTCTGTCTTGGTGCTATTGCTCTCAGCTGGAGCCCCTTCCTTGGAAGCTAGCACATACGTTGTGTTCTCTTCTGCTTTGGCACGTCTACTGACRGAGGGAGAGCTGGAGACACTCATTTTCTTTTTAGCTCCAATTTGAGGATAAGATATTTGTTTCTTTGAAGCAGACACAGAAAAAAATCTCATATCCTGAGGAGTGCTATGTTTTGGTGTAAGCTTCAGTCCTTCAGTTTTATCTTTTCTTGGTGTCCTTGGCCTTTCTAAGGCACTGTGTTTTATAGGTAAGCTTTCTAACCCTTCTTTTTCAGCTCCCTTATTTACACTGCCTTTTTCTTTCAGCTGTTCTCCCAGGGTCCTATTACTATATTTTGAGGTAACCCATTGCGCTGATCTAGGAACTTCATTTTGTAGCTTTTTATCCAAAGTGATTGTCCTATATTTTAAATGCCCATAGCTATCTTTTTCAGACAGACCATCAACATTACTTAGTGAATCCTTGCTGCTCAGATTAGAGTACTTCTTCATAATGGACTGACCTTCAGCTAATCTACAGCTTGGTTTAGCATAACAGGTATCGTTACTTCCTGTACTTGATGGAAGCACAGTCTTGGAATTTCTTTGGACAATAACAGAACCTTTACTTTCTGTTCCAGACGCAGCATTCCAATTTATTTTATTCTTCTCCATAGGGTCAGTCCTCACACGTCTCTGCAGAATAAGCCTTTTCTCAGCTTGTACATTTTCTGCATCCTGCGCTGATTTTTCGCTCAATTGTTCACCACTGCAARCTGATTCTTTGCCTGCTGCGGTTCTCCCCTGAAGCATTAATTTATCTTCAGGCTTAAACTTAATCGGTGTATCACCAGCTTTTTTACAGGCAGAAATCACATAAGTCCTGTTTACTTCTCTGGCCTTATTCTGAGAGCATGAGAATAGATTATCTTTTTCTTCCTCTGATTCCCCTGATTTCCGTTGCTCTCCAAACTTTTTGCTGCTGGAGGAGATATTTTGTGAAGAATTCCTCTGGAACCCAGTAGCCCCCTGCACCTCAGGGGGGCTTCTTGCAGGAACCGTGTGAACAGGCATTTCATCTTCTGGCAAGTCACTGCTGAGACTTCAAAAAAGATCTGGACATCTTTGAAAGGCTACATCCATTTCCATGTGCTCTTCCTCCTGAAACTTTAAAAGGCGATACAAAATTTTTATTGTAATTATGGCCAAAAGGAGTCATGTTTTAGCAAGTGAGGAACTTTATRCATACGCTGCAGTAAATATTTCCCCCACAAAACAATAAAAGTAACTAACTTCCTTTGCCCTTAAGCACTTACATATAGACACGTATGTGTTTTCTTCTTGCTCTGGAGTTCGTTCAGGAAGCAGATACCTGCTTCAGCAGTAGGGAGCTATTTGATTTCGTTTATCAGGCGACACAGTTCTGAAATCAAGCCGAACACCCGAAGACCCAGGAGACACAAACAGTCCCTTTCTCCCAGGGGACAAGCAGCAGTTTCCAGCCCCAGGGAATCAGAACCACCTCTCTCCGCCCGGAGACATTAACGCTCCCGGTGTTTCACAGCTACCGGTAAGCGTTGTGCCGTTGGGGACAACGGGAGCATCCCTCGGCCACCTTAGGTGCTTTAAGGACAGTATTAGTGGAAGAAAGGGACGCGCGGAAGGGGAAGGGGAAGGGGGACCCCCCCCATAGCAGACCTCAGGCGCAGCCCCCTCGAGCCCGGTCCGGTCGGGACGCGATCCCCGCTCACCTGCCGCCCCTCTGCGCACCGGCCGCGGCTCGCGGCCCCTCCCGGCTCCTTTTTGAATGCGCCGCGCGCGCGGCCATTGGCTGCCCGCGAGCACGTGAGGAGGATGGGCGTGGCAACGGACGCCGCTCCGCCGCGCGTGTGCGCATGCGCGGGCACGCCCCTCTCACGCGGTGCCCGCGTCCTGGCGGGAAGCTGAGGCGGGTRTCGCTGGGGTGCGGGGCGGGGGATACGCGCGGCCGCTGCGTCGTAGCGGGGAAAAACACAGATTTAATAGCGTTTAAACGTTAGAGCATGTCAGGCTGGGAAAGACTGTCAATTGCTGGAGACCGAAAGTACAGATTAGGGGTTGACCTGCTGGAAGGTAGCTCCACAGAGAGGGGTTTGGGAGTCCTGCTTGACAGCAAGTTAATCACGAGGCAACAACGTGCTCCTGTGGCCAAGAAGGCCGATGAGGTCCTGGCTGCATGAGGAGGATATTGCCAGCAGGGCGAGCGAGGGGATCCTGCCCCTCTAGTTGGCTCTGGTGGGCCCCACCTGGAGCATCAGGTGCAGTCCTGGGCTCCGACGTGTAAGAGGCATCTGGAGAGGATCCATAGGGGAGCAACAGAAATAGTGACAGGACTGGAGCAGCTATGTTATGAGCAAAGACTAAGTGAGCTGGGCCTGTTCAGCCTGGAGAAGATCTGAACAATATTTACCAATACCTGATGGCAGAATGTAAAGAGGATGGGGCCAAAATMTTTTCAGTGACAGGGGCCAGGAGCAGGACAGGGTGTAATGGGTGGTATATGCTGCAACACAGGCAGTTCCATCTCCATGCGAACAACTTGAATGTGAAGAACGTGAGGGAGGGTTTGGAGTCTCCTTTGGAGATGTTCAAAACCCACCTGGCTGTGACCTATGCCCCATGCTCTRGGTGTTGTCCCTACTGGTCTCTAGAGGGCCCTTCCGACCTTCACTGGTCTGTGACAGCAGCCCACGTGCCCACGAGGGCCCCTGTGTGCCCTGCGCACACACTGATTTCTTAAACAAGAACATGGAAATAAAAGTTTGAAAAAAGTCRGCAGAGGGAGACAAAGGACAAAGCATGGGAAAAATAGTCCAAGAAAAAACTTGAGGTCTTCCCCCCTCTTGTGTCATGTGTAAATTAATAGCAACATTGCATACTATTTTTTAACCTCTACGGAAAAAAAATCAGCTACTAAACTTTTTTTTCCATATATATACACACACTAAGGTTTATTTATTTCTTTTTAATATACCAAAGTCACTCTGTCATCCACTGGAATGAAATGGTCATTCAGAAATAAAATGTTTAAAAAATCCTCTCTATTTGTGTTGCAAGCAAGGCACAACACTATTTATWAAAAAAAAAAAGCGTGGACTACTTTACCTCAAACGTAAAACATTAGTATTTCAAAATAAAGAGGGGAAACAAGAAGACTCTTGAAAAATCTGTAGATGTAAGTCTCTTCACAAAAAAAAAAGGAAATACACAACACCATAGTTCCATGTTTATTTTCTAACAAAGTTTTAATTATAATTACCTATGATAGCTATAAAGGCACCTTTACTACCTCTGAGAACTACTTTTGTCATGTTTTCTAATAATGTCCATAAGGTTGTCTCCTGTTACAAGGCTATTATGTAACTGTTTAAGTCTCTGTTGTTCCCTTCTCTTTTGGTCATGAAGATAAGGGGAATTCAGCAGCTGGGGAGGAAGAATGGTGCCTGTTGGTTTCACTCTCTTCACAACATCCCAAAAGAGCTTCTTGCTGTTGTTGTTGATAAAAGTAATTGCAGTTCCACTGTGACCYAATCTCCCTGCTCTTCCAACCTGAAAAAAATAGTTTCTGTTATTAATAAAAGTGAAATTCCTTCAAGTCTCCTTGTAGTTAATTTTCTGTTATAAAATAGATCTAGGCATTCAACAACTGTTATAAATGACAAGACCAAATCTCTGTACCCCATCTCCTAAGCACAAAGTTTTGAAAAAATCCTGAATTCCTAATATGCAGATTTGAAGTTTTGGTTCAAATGCATCTGAAGTTAACACTTGTAYTTGGCACAACTGATACCAAGATGCCTGATAAAACCTACAGGCAGTCAAGTTGAATGCTGAAAGCAAATCTAATCCAAATAACACTTTAACAGCTAGTAGAGCAATGCCATATGTAACCATCTATCTACGGTAGACCAACTGCAGCAGAGAGAAATTTGCCCTTTTTCCCCCCACAGAAAATAAAAATAGGGCAAATCTTGCTTTCTACATATCTTTGTGCTGTAAGAGAGGACAAAGCAGARAACAATGGAGAACAATCTGCTGTACAAACTGTCTTTACATTTATATATTTTGATTTAAACTTCCATAGTTCAAAGTGGTACATTTCCATATGCATCATAAAAGAAAGTGTTGGTAAATAATTCATGCAACTATTTTTTTTTTCTTCTTACCTGATGTACATATTCATCCATACTGGAAGGCATATCAAAATTTACTACCAGTTTCACATTGACAAGGTCAAGTCCTCGTCCCAGGACTCCAGTACTTACTATAACTTCATACTTCTTTTGAAGTAATCCCTGCCCAAGAAGGAAAAAAAATTACTTCTCATATATTTTTCCTTATTTGTACTTTGAACATTTCCAAGCACATTAGAGGTGGTTAAATTCCTAATCCAAAGCAAATAATTTAAGAAATAGTCCCCAGTGTTTACCTACATTTAGAATAGAATTATTACCTAGAGGCAAGTTTTGCTTGCCTCTGCCCTCACACTCCAGGCATTACTACAGGAACGCAACGAATGCAACAGAGAGGCAAATATACTACAAATCACTTGCCAAGAACAACAAACCAATGAAAACAAGAACTGCAGTTGAAGAAGTTTTGAAGTATCATTCTCAATTATTATAGAGATGATAGGAAGCTATAACTTGACTCAAACTAAATCATCTTTAAAAAATAAAATTAGCCATTTAAAAATCTATTAAAACCATGCAACTCCGGGAGGCACAAACCTGTAATATTTCTGTTCTTTCCACTTGAGATTTTTCAGAGTGCATGGATACACACTGCAGTCCTGTAATCTTGTGAACAGCATCACTCAGCAAGTCTGCTCCTAGTTTGCAGTCCACAAACACCAACACCGGAGGCTTGAAGAGTTTCTTATCCTGTATAATTAAACAGTTTAGATAAAAAGGTACTACAACAGTCAATTGCTCATCAGCAGCAACTTGGATTCAATTTCTGTTGCTCACCATCTCTGTAGTATTAACATCACATTTAGATGAATAAACATTCTTAAATTCCAGGCTAGAAAGACGATATCAGCACTAAAACTAAACAAATCTGCACATAAAAGAACACAAATATGGGTTCTGATTCTTAAGAATCCTTTCATCTCCTTACACAATTTTTCAACTAAAAGTTTCTTTAAAGGTTACATGACAATGTTGGCTTTCTGTAAGTTCTGAGGTTGAGCTAAACTTAAAAGCTAAAGCTGACTATTTCCCAGCCAAGATCACCATCCTGTCCAAATTCTCATAAAAATACACAAGGGATTAAATTCATTCATTACTGATAAACATTCACAAGAAAATTACAAAGAACTATTYGCTTTCTTTCTAATTTCTTTCTTGACTTTGACAAACCACTTCCAGACCAAAAAGGARCTGTAACTGCTTAAGAAATCTGTATGCCTCTCCAGTTCACAGATATGCCAGTACAATTCACTGAGGTACCACATAGTAAACCACCCAAAAAAAATCAAGTCATTTTTAACTAGGGCCATTGAGGGATCCAGTTTGCTGCTGCCCAAAAGATGGTGTGAAGAATAGCAGTGGAAAAATCCCTAAAACTGCCAYTGAAGCTCTTCTGTTAAGAACTACTGAAACAGTTAGTGCAGTTGTGTGCTTAACCTCATTCCACCTTTTCATTATGTACAGATTAGAATCAAAGATGAGAAGCCGACACTGTGACACAGGTGTGTAAAGACACAAATTTGTATGAGAAAAATATTATACTTACATTTAGTATTTCAAATAATTTTTTCTTTTTAGATGGTTCTTCCACCCATAAGATAATTTGGCGAACGTTAGAACATGGCAGATTCTTGTCTCCAATTGTTATTCTTACAAAATTGTGCAAAAGCTGATTTGCCAGCTGTTCAATGCCCACTGGAATTGTGGCTGACACCAGGATGGTTTGATGACCATGAGAAATATTTTCCAAAATATCCAGCACTTGCTGCTGGAAACCCATTTTTAACATGGTATCCACCTGAGTAAAACACAGGGGATCTGTATCAGATTTTTCAATAGACAGTAGTATCTGCAACTTAAACATAACGGGTCGTATGCGAGTTCATAATTAGCATGCAATTATCCAAAACGGAATAATATTTTTAGAATTAAAGTCTAGTGAGAAATAAAAATCAAGTGCTTCACTCCAGTCTGTATTCCYCTGGCTGTCTGGTGCACAAGTCTTTTATAGCCAGTAGTGCATGCATGGTTCAAAGACATTCCACATAGCGCTAGAAATTGATTTTTTTCTTTTAAGAAGTGTATTTCATATTTATAACGTACATAGTTTAACTAGGCACCCACACTGGGTCTTCAATAACCTCTTTACAGACAATAACTAAATAACAGCCCCAAWAACTAAAAAACTTACTTCATCCACTACTACAATTTTTATGCCATGGAGTTGAATAGAACTTTGCTTTAAAATCTCTAGAAGTCTTCCAGGTGTTGCTATTATAACCTAAGACAACAAAAATAAAAGGCATCAAAAATTTAATGAAAGAAAAGATGATTATCCTAGAAAAAAAATAGGTCACACATCCATGGGAAGGGCAAGAATCAGTGACATGATTTATGTTCGAGTCTTGAAACCTCTACTGGTAACTTAACACATTATGGAGCTTCAAGAAGCAACGGACTTTACAGTGCCCTAATGGAAATTTTTAAGTTCCAGCAATGTAATTCATATTTATTTTTTTTTAAGGAAAGGATTGTAGTTTACTATTTCTTATTTAATAAAATGGTATTATTTCACTCTCTGACAGCAGTAGTATTATGCATGAAAATAAATCCTTTCAAAAACAGAACTATTTTATGTATAAGCAGAAGTCAAACATTAAACAAAAACTGTACATTTCTCAACAGCTGACAATTCTTTCYGATAGTTTAGAATAAGCTAAAAACAAATCCACACGTTTTAGATCCGTACAGGTCAAAWGTAACATTTTTCTTCTTCGTGAATGTCATTAAAACATAGGACCTTTCCCTGCTTTCGTCCTTACCTTCACACTTTGCTTGAGACGATGAAGCTGTGGCGGCAGGGGTAATCCTCCTACCAGGAGGACGGTTCTCATATTTGGTAAACCAGCCATCAGTTCTTTAGCTTGTCTCTCTATCTGAATTGCTAATTCTCTTGTTGGTGCTAAAATAAGTGCAGARGGGGTTTCTGTCTACAAAACAAACAGAATAAAGAAAGTTGAACGCAGAATTGTGTTATTATTTAGGTAAAAATCTTTCAAGATTAAATCCCCCAACATGTTAAGATCACTTTCTTCCTCTTAGTTATTGCACTGATTTTACAACAGTAACTCATAATAATTTCACAGAAAGTCAAGACACAGGATGCTAATCAAATCTCTAGAAACCATACAAAATTTTGTAAGTCTGGATATTAAGAGCATAGCCTATTTCCCTTTATTGTCTCACATACCACCTTGAATTAAGCATGAACATTGTCAATTGTCAGTTTCCCAAACAATTAATACAGTTTCCCAAACAYAGTTAACATTTAGTAACAAAGTAAAAAGAACACAAGCTAAAGCAGAAAAATAGCAGAATAGGCATGCTCTGAGACGCATTATTTTGCCATTACTGATCATCAATTGCTTAAAACACCCTGCTCACCAAATAAACAAAGATCTCCCATATATTAATAATACCATCACAATTTTACTAAATAGCTCTCTGGGCAGAAGCTGTTTGTTTCTATTCTTCGCCTAGAATATTTACAAATGACCAACAGTAGGAAGTTGTTCCTTTGACACTGCATCATCACAGGCGGTCCATAGCTAAACACTGTCTCAAAATGGGCTTTTTCCAGCTGTTTTTAACTAGACAGAGTTCAGCATAGCTTACAAGCACAAAAAGGTATATAAGGGATATATAAGGCATGGGAAGCCAAGAACTGTCAAATATTATCTCGTCACCAGATTCCTCATTAATCCTCCCTTCTAAGTTAAAATGAAAAATATTTTAGTCAAAAACAAAAATACTTTCTTATTGAAATATACGTTAACTTGTAAAGCACTCTGAAGATGAAAAGTGGAGCAGAGAAATTAAGGTGCAGTGCTATTCATTGAGGAGATAATTTTGCACATTATTGTAAGTGCACAACCAGTCTTGTGCAGTCTCACRATGATCTCATTCTTAAATAAAAACTTAAACTGATGCTATAGCACTCTGAAGATTAAAAGAGTTAATTAAATAATGTTTAAATAAATCTTTTGAAGTATATATATATATATGCATGTAAAAGTATCTAAACAATCCAGAAGATCACTTAGAATCAGATCAAGAAATTTCAAAAGATATTCTTAGTCTTCTGAATAAAAATACTAAAGCAATACCAAATCAAACACATGGTACCCAATGCTATTTGCAATTACTTCCTCATTATAGACTTATAACTTTCTGAAGCACAAATGTTCTTAATTAATTCCCCCCTTTGAGACTGTGGTAATCTGTGTTAATTACCACATTTGAGAAATTATTCTCATAAGGTACTCATAAATATATTGCTGCATTTCTCTAATTACCTAGTGGTCAACTGAAGAGATGCCAACATTAGACATTCTGTGAAATCATGCAAATGTCAAAAGCCTCAGCCATCTGATACCTCAGGAGACGGCTGCAGCTGACACAGAATGCCAGGAATTATTTTCACTTTCTATTTTAAGTCACTTAAAGTAAATAAACCCTGGTAGATTTTTTGCCTGATTGGCAGTCTCTACTTGTTAAGAAATGTTGATGGAGATACTTGAGCACATAGTGACAAAACATTCAAAGTCAATCAGTAATCCCCTCAAAAGCAACAAYGCACATCAGTCAAAATAAAACAAGCCAATGGAAAGCACTCCCATTATGTTCCCAGTTACACAGAGAAGCCACTTTCCAAAAAGAAGCAAAATTGGATTACCTCCTTTAAAACTTTCGTAATAACTGGTAGAAGGAAGGCCGCTGTTTTTCCTGAGCCGGTGTCTGCACTAGCCAAAATATCATTTCCCAATAGTCCTACGGGAATCATTTGCATTTGGATGGGAGTTGGAACTTCATAGCCAGAATTCTTTAAATTACGGTTTAAAGTTTCAGGAAAACCACAGTGTTCAAACTCAATGATGGGTCTCGGCACCTGCTGGCCTAGGACAACAATACCTAATTGCAATTTAAGGTTTCTGATCTGCTCATCTTGCAAACTTAAAATGAAGGAGTGTTCTTTATAGGAATAAGTTGTATCGAGGTCATTTTCTGCTTCCGTGAGTTGGTTAGATTTTAGCTTTTCCTTTTCTGGAGCTTGTAAAAGGTGCTTGGCTTTGCACTCCAAGCTACACACATCTTGGTCCGTCTCATCACAGATGTACTCTCCRTAACGACCACAGACAACACATACAGGTTCCCCGGGCGCTGGCCAGCGCTGAGATTTGCTGTAGGATTTCACAGGTTCTTCCAAAGAGCTCCCTTCATCACCAACTTGGCTGTCCTTTCCTGAAGATGTATCAGCAATCCCAAGATCTGGAATAGCTACAGGCTCCCTGCACTCTTGTATAACTTCAGACAAACTGCATCCTGAAGCAGAAGTTTCTTTTGCAACYGAGTTAAAGTCTTGGGTCTCTTGAACCTCTGCTGTCTCCTCTAAGGAAGATTCTCCCAAAGACAATTTGTTTTTCTTAGGTGTGCTCTTGTCCTCATCACCACTCCTCTTCACTTTAAGAGATCGCGGTAAAAACATGCTTCTGCACACTAGAAAGAAAACATTATCACTCTTTGAAACGACTATCAACATGAAATATTTATGTACCACATGCACACAAAGACACAATTAAAATAAWTTTTTWAAAAAAAAATCAGGAAAATACATTTTCAAATCTTTATTTCTGACACTATCTAGTAACGGTCTACGGCATTGAATAACACAGATCCACCTATACCTAATTCTTGATAATTGGCATTTGCAGTTGCATATCAAGTTCACTAAATTTTCACTAGCTCTGTGTGTGTGTATATACATATATATATAGATATATAAAAAAACATATTTCCATTTTGAGAGTCACAGTTAAATCCTTGGAGAATTTATCTAGAATATATATAGAGAGGCAAAACCTGAAGGACCTACATGTTCAGGTTAGGATGCCAAGCTGTGCTTTAACAGGAGGGCGCAGCACGCAGGTGCACAAATAACCTTACAGCCCAAATCCCAAACCCTTCGGTCGTCACCTCTGCCATGCCAAGTGTCCCCACAGATCTCTCAGTGCACGGTTCTTTCAGTACGACATAATCTGTGCCCAACGCATGCAAAATAAAGGTTTTTTCTTCCCCCCCTCCCCGAATTAACCCCACTGTGCGTAGCAATCTGTAAATTTCTGTTTACCTCGCTTTTCTATAACTGCACAACCCCACTTCGCGTTTAAGAGGGATTATTTTCCCGGCTGCGCAACTCACAGCGCTTCACGAAGAGGGGCGGCAGGAGCCCCACACGAAGCAGAGAGTAGCCAGAGGCCGGCGGGGGCCGTTTGCCCGCACCCCGCCTTTCACCGCCTCCCCTTTGGGCCTAACGATTTCGGCGACWCCCGCCCCCGCCGCCATTTCCTCCCCCCGCCCCCGCGCCGCGGGGGACGGGCACCGCCCCGCGCCGCCCCGCACAAAATGGCGGCCGCCCGGCGCGGAGAGCAGCGGCGGTGCCTGCCCCTCTCAGCCGCCCCTCCTTGCGGGTCGCCGCCGAAATCTCCACCTTTTTCCGCTTTRGCTTGTCCAGAGCTTCTTTCCTCCTCTCCCCTCCCTCGTTTTCTGCCATAGGCTCGTTTCCTTTGCTTACTTCCGTTCTTAGGAGGTCACTTCCTGCAATTCAAAATTCCATTTGCTCCATAAGAAACTAATACTTCAACACTATTTAGTACGACACGAGGTACTTGATATTCCATAAAGCGCCCAAGTCAAAGACATAGCCATTTCCCTATAATTTGCTACTAACGGTATTTTGCTAATACCTGGTGTCTGGGACAGGCACATTTGTCTAAAGCTATTTTCTACTTCAAACAGCTGAAAATAGAGAAGAATTTATTAGTAATGACCACCCACTAGTTMGGCACTTGATCTTCTCTCTTTTTAATCATCCTTTCACAGGTGTACAAATTATGTTGCATTTTATATCATCACCTTTACATCACAGACATAATGCAAAGTGACATTCTCCGAACACAAAACACACTATGCTGTTGCCTGTAATGCACACTATTAACTTTCTTTAATGTTTACCGATCCTTYGGTGGATGAACCCAGCACAGCAGTGACGACAGAAGGTCACTCATTCAAGCGGGTTAAAGATTGCCAAGAAAACAAAGTAGCCACCAGTGTGCAGGATGACATTAACAGTCAAAAATGGCAGCTTTCCTCTCTTAGCATTTCATGAATTATTTAGCAAACCATTAAAAGCTGCTCAAAGACAACTGTTAATACCTAACAAAATTTCCATTAGCAGAAAAGTTGGGCACTCCTGTAGATGTGAGACATGTCACTGTCCATTGAGACTTCCAAAGGGTTTTCAACACTTTCCTCAACAAGTTAGGTTTCTAGGGACACTAAACATACAGGGTAAGAGGAAATGGTCTCAAGCAGATGAATCATTGATGTGAATAAAGGAAAGAAAGGCTGGGTCCTCAGTAAGGAAGAGCTCTCACAGCCAAGGAGACAGCTAATTCTGCAAGACTTCATGCTTTAGGGGAGCAAAGTGATACATTATCTCATATAATAAACACAAGGGCCAACTCTTCATGGTTCTTGTTTCCCCCAGCCCTCATCCTACATCTCAAAAACACTATAGTAGATAATGGAGAAGAAAAAGRGGGAAGAGGAGGGAGGAAAGAATTCTATGGGTATTCACACTAAGAAATAGCTTTCATGTAAGAAATAACTGTAAACTAACAATCTGAAAGGAACAYATGACTGAGGAACAGCTATACTAAATATAGTGAACCCCGAGTGGCTCATAAAGGGTGGACAGATACTAATTCTCTCTTCCAGCAAAATAACTAGGAGTAGGGTTCAAAAGCAGATAAAAATAAGGTATTTCCTCATGAAGGAAACTCCTTGCTGTAAGATAGTGAGCCACATCCCATGGGATTTTTCAGGCAGATTCCTAAAGAGACTGAGTTCTGGCCTGAAGCTTAAGGCTGTGATCCTGCTATTTTACTCTTTTGTACATTTCATATAGAATAAAGCTTAGATCAAGGAATTGCTGGAGACAAAATAATAAATAATTTAAAAACAACACAAGAGAGTACAATGGTCCATCATATTGTTAGCATTACAATCAAAAGCATATAAAAACAAGAATGGGGAAACCCAGGAAAACACATCCTTGACAACATTCGTGTTCTACACAGATGTTGTACAAAATTCTGGGGATTGAAATCCTCGTTCCATAGATAAGCTCAAGCTGACATGATCTGTCACTGATGCTCCTAGAAGACAGAGGGAAAAGAACAAGTTTCAKACTTACCACCATTGCACAGGGATATGCAAGGCACACACTTGATCGCCATCACTGTATCACTAAATATACGCGTAATACAGAACAGATGCATGAGGTGTAATGCAAACAATTAACATGATGGACTATTTCAGACATTGCTTTGACCTTATCTGTAGTGAAATATAATTGTGACTAAAAGGCAGTGCAARTTTCCGCACAGTGTAATGTACTATCCTTTATTTACATGGAGAGGCCAYGTAAGCATGTCAATGCATCTAAGACTCCCAAAATAGGTACTTGCTTTGTGAGCAGATTATTTAATTACTTTTATTTCCCCCCACTTGGGATAAAGGGCACATCCTCCTTCAKTTGCTTTCCTGAGCTTTTATAGAAAGGCAAAATACATCAGAGTAATTGGTAAATTTATCAACAGATTAATTATTTCAAATAGTAATTAAGGGGAAGAAGTACATATATTAAGAKGAAGTTATATAGATGAAAAGTCAAAATACATAGCAAAAAACCCAAACATTCAGTACAGATCATTAATATGAAAAAATGAAAAAATACTGTATTCTCTCATTATTTCCTTCATTAAAAAAAAAACACACTTCGCATCTTGGATTTCTGCCCTCAATTTGAAAACAGGTACGTTGCCCTAGAGATTATAACATCCCACAGCTACTCTTCAGAAATGCAAACAAACTCTCCTCATCACTTGTAAACAATAAATAATTCAGTAAAACAAGACTGGATTAAAGCAGAAGATCAAACCCCCTTCCCTTCCTGGGTACACTAAATTTGGAAGAAACAAGTGCTCCGCATACTAACTCAGAGATGGTATCATGGGCATTTCCAAGAGCTGTCTGAATTTCCAAGAGCTGTCCAACTGTGGCCCATGCACCAGCTCTCTACACTACCAGGGGACCCTGTAAAAGAATTTWAAAATTCTCTGGTATATTACAGGAGCAAAAAAATCTGGAAAATTCAGATTTCATGAGGGCAAGGTCTCTATCTAGGTAAAAGTGCTGAGAATGATCTCAGGTCAGAGCCCCCATAGAGCCTAACATGTTACTCCCTCAAGTGGTCAGCATCAGTACTGAAAAATCCAAAATAAAAGTGTGCCTCAAGGGTAGGTGGTATCTCATCAAGAGGAGGAGTTTCGGTTTTGTTTTAAACTATTCATTATATTAAATATCTCAAATATATATCCTATTTATCATCATTCTAAATTAAGGTGTCCCTGTGCCTTAATGTTGGATATTCATATAATAATGGATGAAGAGAAGGAAATTAACAATTATGTCACTTAGAAAGTAAAGATCATTCCCTGAAGTTTTGAAATCCTATTTATGTGTGGTGTTGATTTTAAGATGATGTCAGTGAAAAATCCATGCTGGGAGAGTGTAGGAATGATTAGGGGAGGAGGAAGATCTCCTCCCGCCCTGCTGGCCCAAACCTGGCAGCAAGCGCAAAGGTCCCGCTCTGCTTTGACACCACTGCCCTACTTGCAACGCTGCCAAATGCAGCAACATGGTTTTGCTGCCACAAGTCAGGAAGAAACGGGGCAGGAATTCATAAGACACAGAAATCAGAGCCTATCTGCTTGATTAGGGCCCCCTGGACTGGGCTGAATTTTGGTCTCTCTGCCTGCTTCGCTCAGTGCTATCAAACAAAATCTGTTTGTCACATTTCAGGAATTTGGACTCGCTCTGCAGACTTGTAGGTAGGTAGTCAACAGCAACCAAAACACATGTAATGAATAGTTCTTTGAATGGATGACTCAGCAAGTCAGTGACTCCACAGATCTCCAAATTGCAGCTTCAAAGGAAGTCTACAGGAACAACACAGATAATTTCAAMACAAGTAATGGTGGCTAATGCTAAAATTCTAACCACGAACTAGTCAGTTGTGCTAATGCTCATATCTTGGGTTAGTAGAGATATTGCATGCAGCATAATTTATTCTGAAGTCCATTTTTTTCCTTTTTCTCCACATAAATGTCATTAAAATGGGATTAAAGAAAAAGTAAATATGAGTATTTAAAGGCATATTACTAAATTCAATAAAAAAGAAAAAGCACAGAAAAGTGCTGAACTGCAAGCCTTGGCACCTGGCATAAGTGAAACTAGTCCATAGGCAAATAACTGTAGAGGACAAATCATGCTAGAAGAAATGAAGAAAATGAAAGAATGTGATTATAGGCTCAAACACCTTGTAGAATATCTACTTTGAAAATCAATGGATTCCCCGATTTAATATGACCATAGCCTTAGTGCAGCTGTAAAAACCACAGCTAATAATTTCCAAATCCACAACTCAAAGTAGATTTTTCAATTAGGAGAGATTGATTTTGGAGTAAGGGAACTATTTCAATCACCTTACAAAATATTTGTTAGGTCTTTAAGAGTTACAGAACAAGGATCTGACCAAAAGATTACAAAGAAAATACAGCCTTTCCAATGATTTCAGTAAGCTATAAACCAGACCCRGTCCAGAACAGGTAAACTACCTGTTTACCTTCTTTCACTTGCTTAAGACATGCATGGGGAAGGATAACTTGAGATGTAGCCGTCACATTTGAGTAAATAGGTGCTATTCCATTCCCAAAAATACATCCAGAAGGGGCAGGAAATGGAAAAGCAGTAGGAGTGTTTGGTAAAATGATTATATGGATAATTAAGTAGTTTAAGCTCCCTCCACTCTCTAGATCCCAAAGAAAAGGATTGGAAAGAGCTAAGAAGAGAAAAAAACACAAGAGACAGCAGGAATCAATCAACTTCGAGCTCACCAGATGACCACTATTAGGTATGTATTTTACCACCTTCCTTCTCAATGACTCTTTCCAGTCAGTCATATCACTTTCTAGGAGCTGAAGACCTTTAATTAATCAGTGAATATGGTAAGCTAACAGTTTACACTCTGATATATTGCAGTTACAACGGGACAGATGGAAGCAGCATAGAGACATGGTTTATTAGCATGACAGACTGAAGGAAGGATTCATTATCAGCCTTTTGAAAAACACGATAGTAAATTTTCCTCTGCACTTCTAAATAGCTGACCAGTATTGCTAGCATAGAAGCAGAAACCACTGCATTTAAAATGGTCGGGGAAACACCTGTGCCAGCTGGTATAAACTGCACTTTTTGTAAGTCTTTAGTGTTAAAGTCTGTGCCAATGTTAATCACTGGGTTTAACCTTCATACTCCTCTTCGTTATATTTGTTCCCTGTTCTGCCTCTGTACAAAGCCTGAAATGGCCCTGGTTGATTCCCACATGTAAAAATTACAGGAAATTGAAAAGCTATAAAAGGAGAAAAACCTAACAAACAAAAAACTAACACATTGCTACCAGAGTAAAAGGCAAATTCAGGATATGCTCAGTTCTGAGTGACTGCCAGCTGCCTCTGCACTGTCTGGAAACAGAAAGCTCCACGATTCAAGTCTCAAAAGCTTCCTCTACGGTAGCCTTCACCACTGCTCTGTGACTGTTGGCAACAGTCCTATGATTTTAAGTTATGCTAACATCACACTTTTTTTTTTTTTTAAATGGACTATTCAATGCAGATTTAGTTTAATATAACAAAAAAATACCYTGTGGATATTTCTCCCCCACCAATGATTCAGTCATTTATGATGACCATTCTGCATACCTATGGCTTASTTGGAAAACATAAATCCTTTTACTCTCGAGTCTTTTGCTGCTGTGATCCATTTATAGTATTTCTCAATTAGCTGTTAAAGATTCTAATCAGACAGTTGCTGGTCTGCAGTGTAACATATGCGTGGGGACCTCAGACTTTTGAGTTTAAAATAACATATTTGTCCTCCTGAACTTGAGGCAGTTTCCAAAGCTTAGTTTTTAGTTTACTGTGACAACTTGCAAGCAATGCATTGGCTCAGCTAATGGCACAGTTACTATTAAAAAAATAAAGCATCTCAAAAATGCAACATATTTCTCACTACCACTCTTGACTGACTGCTCCCTATGCTTTCTATTAGAAAGATTTAAGAATCCTTTCTAACACCAGTTTCTTTACAATTGGTGACTCCATAATAAGAGTAACAGACAGAAATAATGAATGCCTCCTTGTTAAACAGTTTTGTTTGAACTGTTCTAACCGAGATCTGCCAAAAACTTGCCCTTCAAACCTTATTTTTCTAGGATTTAGAACTTGGCTAAAAAAATCCAAACCAGCATAATAATGTCTGATTCAAAAGAATTCAAATTAGAAGTTATAAATATGCTTATAGATTGGAGAAAAAATTAAATCTATACTAAAAATATAAAGAATTTACCACTTCATAAGTTTTTAGTGCTTACACTGGGGAAAAAACACCACTGATTAGCAATTTTGTACTCCAGATCATTATGTTTTCTGATCCCTTGGGTATTAAATAAATCAAGTATTACAGTGTGAGACTTCTGTGCTATATAACCAAAAATCCACTGTTGTATTTTTTCTTGAAGAAAAGCTTTAAACACTACTCATAGGATCCTATATGCTAAACAATTCAGTGAATTATATCTGTGCTAATTTATAGTWTAACTCAACTGACTTAGGTACAAGACTGTGAAAAAATTTTTAAGTCTTACAAAATGTATGTTTAGAGTTTCCATATTTCTTGAATTATTCAAGGCTTTGAGGTGSTAATTTTGTGAAGTTTCTGGCCTAAGCAATCTTGCTTCCTGTGGCAACTCGTAAGGCATATAGAAACGAGGGTTGGAATTCAAGCTAAGGCAATATTCATTCAAGCAATTGCCAGGAACCAGAGAACACGAAGGCTATGACAGTCGGCTGAGCAGTGAAAAGGTGGTGGTGAGGCTTACACCTAAGAGGTAGAAACAATTTGGCAAGCAATTYAAAACTGACAATCACGAGATCAATCTATCCAGAGAGATAATTTCAAAGGAAATACTTGAAAGAACAGGGCTAGAGAATACCATGAGACAGACTACCAGAGATGTTTCTGATCATTTTGACTAACTTGTTTGTTTGTTTCTTAGAGGAAGTTGGYCTAGAACACATTGTTACTCAGAATCTTTCTACCTACTTCACAGTTAATTACAGATTAATACTAAGTGATCCCATGAAAACAGATACTCTGAGATAATATACATTCAGATAAACATGCTGGAAAACATTAGGAAAAAGACTAGAGACATCATGCTCCACCATTCTGCAGGTGAAGGGCTCCTGGCTCCTCCAGGTCCAAGTCACAGCTTTCCAATTCTCAGTCTTAGCTCCCAGATTCAGGTTCAACTGTTCAGCTTCAGAGGGAACTGAAGCTACAGAGGATCAGCCATCCTTGACAAACTGATTTAAATACTGGAAAACACTACTGCATCATACAGCCTGAACAGAGAAGAAAAATCCTGCTCACCAGCAAGAGACAAAGAGGAACAAAGTCCTCCTACCAGACCAGTGGAACTCAGAGCAAAAATGCAAGGCAGTGACAAGACTTTTGTGTTACTGATGCTGCCAGCTCCGCAAGAAGCCACAAAAACAGTCAGCTTTTAAGAGGGTCCTGGCCCTAGGACSCATCATGTCCTCGATGATTAAAGAGCCAGCAGAAGCACAGACAGAATATCTCTGTGCAGATGGCCATTAATCTTCTGCTGATACTCAGGAAATCTGTTCTCTAGCTGCAGCGAAGATATTTTCATAGAACTAGACTCTCTTAGGTAATGAAATCAGAGCAAAGTAATGAATCGACACCTTATTTCTAACTGCTTGTCTTGTACTACAATAGCTAAAACATTATCTGACTCTGCACTTAAATGGACCATCACTYTGATCGCATTTCTGTCTGTGAAATCTTGGTCTCTCACTAGCTACAACATAAACAGCATTTCTAATCATCATTTCACAGTTAAACATTCCACCTCTACTTCAGGTCTCTACTCAAAAAAGTCAAATAGTATTCCCAATTACACAAACAAAACAGAAGACCTTAGCAGTAAAAAAAAAAAAAAAACAAGTTGGCAGTAGGCTCTCTACCTCGAATGCACTAATTGAACCATTAATTTGCTTCCCAAGACAYTCTCTTCTGTTGACATGACCTGCTGCTTTTCCCTGTCCTGAAAGACACTATTACCAGCTGGCAGAGATCCTTGGAAGCACCYAATTCCACCAGTTGCCATACAGAAAGAAAACTATATGCTCAACTAGGCAAGCCAGTTCTCTTTCAACACAAGGATTCACTGCAGTGAAATCTGTCCTATTTCCCCCCCCCTCCTCCAATCAGGCAAGTGCTTGTTTTCTATTGAAAACAAATAGAAAAGGAGGGAAGAGATCGACACAGAAAAGACTTGCCAGACCAAGGGGAAACAAAGAGATGCATATCCCTGAAATTGCTTGTGCTGCATCTCCAGCAGTTACTTTTGTTGCTTCATATAATGATTCCCATGTTCCRAAGTGGTGCATGCAGGCACATTTTGTCCTGGGCTGTTTCTTCACAAATTTAGTAACTTATTACCTGCAGTAATGCCTGCCCTGTAGCTGGTAGGATAAAACTGGGAAATTATGAGAAACTGAAGTGGAACCCCGAGATGTGCTTTGTCTGGCCTGACCAGAAGCCTGCAGCGCAGCAACCATCACAGCCAAGGCTAAAACTCTCCTTAAAAAAAAACATTTTCAGCCTGCTTGTCTCCTCCTTTCACCTATATTCAACCACGTTGGCTAAGCACAAATAACAGCTGTTAATCTGTTATTACAACAGACACTACCAAGCCATGTGCTAACAAGTGCTATTGCCACTGGTCCCTTGCCCAGGTGAGACAGCAGAGATAATGCCCTAATGCTTTAACACAGCTGTGCGTGCCATATGGTTAAGAACACCATATGGCTGCGGAGAGCCTACTCGTTCCAGGGCAGCTGAGAAAGAGCCTGTGAGTAGGTACTGAGTGGAGCCATTTATCAGGGATAATTTTCTGAGGCTAAGTTCTGATTTAACAACCAGTTAAATCTGTCCTTAACAAATAAACTCTGTTTTATAACTGTGATAAGTAAAAATAACTAAAAGTGTAGAGTGTTTTAGTCACACAGAGAAATATCATTACTGACCTTAATAGAAGGGACATGAATTAAATTAATATTTAAATAGAATTTAACTAAAAAGCAACTCTACTACCTTATTCACCATCATGTTTTCTTCCTGTTTGAAATAAAGTGCAGGACCATAAAAACCAGCAGACTGCTCAAGTCTAAAGCAGTGAAATATTTCAATTTACAATTAACCTGGATATAAGTAAGCTCTGGATATAAGTTAACTCAGGCCATATATACATAGCCAAAAATCTCCAACAACATCAATAATCACTATGTACAAATAAAAGCCTACAAAAACAAAGGTTTCTTTGTGATGGACRCTTTCCACAATCACTTTCCAAGTGGTGTAATAGCCATTTACATCTGTTCTCATCAGAAATTCCACAGTAACATCCAATTTTCCAGTGGGTTAGGGGAAGCTGAGAAATCACTTAAATTTTGGTGAAGAAAAAGAAAGAAAAAGATGATGAGATTTTAATGAAGACACATGAAAAAATAAACCCTTCAGTAGATAGTTTTCTATGCTATTACCTTACTGTCCCCTACTCATCCRTTGCATTACCACCCCTTCCACAAAATAACTCTATTGCAATTAACTGAGACCACAAGGTTGCTGCTTCTTTCCTGCTTACTACTGGTCTCATTCAGACATACATGAGCTTCAATGGAAACTGAAAGCAGGGCCAAAAGGCAGGAAACAGAAGTCTATTCATGCCCCACTACTAAATCATGTGTATGCTCGAAACAAATAAACGCTTATGAGTGTTCAGATCTTCACTTACACAAGTGGAATGAAAAAAAAAATCAGTCAGGCACCTCAAAGGAGCATAGATCAGTAGGACAAGTTGAACTATTTAGTATTCATTCTCATTTAGACTTAATTAAAAATGTCTCAGTAATGATTTAAACATTATACCTGAATGCACAATTTGAAAATTAAGTCATACCCATTTTCCTCTGAAATGGAGTACAAATACAGCATTATCTAACAACTATCACAATGGTATGYTGGCATTTTATTTTTGAACGGCCTGCATTTTCTTGAATGTAGATTTCCCACTATAAATTTGTCTTGCAGTGCRGCTTTGTTCTTTAAAGTTTATATGCCCAAGGTTATGCTTAGGATTTCCTGGGAAAAGAAAGGTTCTCTTACTAGAATACAAGGTAAAATCTATTGCATATACTTTAAAAATCTGCTGTTGTCTTTACAGAGATGAATACTAGTTTCTTCTGTTATAACCRATATATTTTATCATAAAGACAACAGCAGATAGCAATGGAATTACAGGGAGGGCAAAACCCTGGAATTACAATATTGCATAGGAAAGAAAAGGTACCTGAGAGCACCTGAGCATAAGTACTCAGGGCTCAGGAGAGATGCAGGACAGAAAAGCCACCAGAAAAGAAGAAATATTACAAATAATGTGGGAAAAAAAAAGTAATAAAGAAAGGTACAAATCCTTGCCTGGTTGGTGTTCCTGTGCAATTGAGGGGAACAATATGCAGATGCTCCCTCCTCCATCCCCAATGCAGTTAGAATAGCTCAAAGCAAAGTCTCATAAATCATGGTCAATCCATCCAAATAAAATGCCACAGAAAGCTTSGTTTTCCCTTTGAGTCTCTAAACTTAGTAAGCTTTTTTTCTTAGTAAAGTTGGTCCTTTTTCTTCCATTTTAAAGGTCTCAGCACTTTCTGATTACAAAATATTTGAAGAATTTGGAACAGAAAAAAAATCAGGATATCAGAAGATTGCCCTTGTATGCTTGTATCCTCCTGAAACAGGAAGAACAATCTCCTCCAAAATTAAGTGCTAAAAAACATCCTAATTTGCAGAAACTGCATACAAACATACAGTTAACAAAGCCAAATAAGACTAATAATTCAAATCATCATTCACATTTAATAACAGCTATTCAAAAATATAGTTTCTCAACTCTTATGCTTGTAATGACTTTTAAAGTAGTATTAAAAAACAAACAGAGCAACAGTAAGAATAAGAGGCTGGTATAACAACAATTGAATTTCATAAGACCCTCCTAGGTTGTATGTAAAAATAACTATACCGTAATGATTTATGGATTATCTGTTCAGCTTTGGACATCCTATCCAAAGCCTGCTAAAATCAACAGTATGTTTCTCAAGGATTGCAGTAGAATGACTGCTCTGTATGCTGACAGTCCGACAGCATCACTTCAAACTGTGCATCAGAGGATCCAGGTCACAGGGTGTAGAGACCGGCCCCTGCCATTCCCATCATGAGTGCAGCAGCCTCCTGGAGAGCTACGGCAAAGACATGGGATCATCTTAAATAAGCAAGCCACTTCATTGCAGTAATTCAGGACAACATAATCTCCATGATATGCCTCCTAGCTTTCCTCCAATGTCAAGGCTGAGCACTACGTGCCAGAACAGTCACTATAAACTGCCAGAGAACCTGGATTTGCTCCAGTGCACGAGTAATCTCAACTGATGTGGGAATAGTTTGGCTGCCTCTTGCAAGTAACCTGCTTAGCAGCCTGTTCACTGGCATGCAGCCTGGTTGTACTTAGTGCCACAACAAAAATTGTAGTGGTACTGTTAATTTAAAACATTTTAGTTCACTTTTATCAGGAGGAATATATATTTTTATATATATATATATATACGCACACACACTCAAAATATTAAACCAGCCAAAACATTCCCAGTAATCTAGCACTAGCCTGAATTTGGTCTAAAAGCATCTACTCTTTACATAACCGTTTCAGAATTCACATGAACCTCAAAAAAAAAATCAACAAAGGTACAGAATTGTTACTCAGAGCTTGTCCCACTGATCTTCCAAGGTTAAGGCAAAGACTATTAGCAATGACTGTCATCAACACCATTATTCACAGCTCCATGTAATGCTCTTTCCTGTTGCCTGACACTGGCTACAGCCCTGGTACACTCACTGTGTAAAGGACTAAACACATGACCATGAAGAATCAGACTTCATGAGATAATTGGAGAATAAAACTGGTCAAATGGGTTTCTAATCTGGGGCAGGATGAAAAAAGCTGGAAGCTGCTTGTTTTAATCCTTAATACTTTGCCTTTCTGCTTTGAATGAACTTTGAAGCATACACTATAACAGATTATGTACAGAAAGGACTATCACTATTTAAATTATTTCAAGATGAATAAACAGCAGGAGAGCAGAAGGGGATGGCTCCTCATTTGGCTTGTCTGTTCATCTACTCTGGGCAGTTAGAACAATTTTTAGTTATTTTCTATGTTGATTGCTGATGTCTGACCACACAAAACGCAAGATCACATTTTAGCATGTTTGCAAAAGCAGAAGAACTGGCATGAGAACTCCAGCCACGTCTTCTTTCTGACTCAAGCATATTAGCCTAAGAAAAGCTTCTAAGAGAAGTGAGCAAGTTAAAAGCATTTCTATTGTACTAACTTCAGCTCAGCTTTCCCCCTCACACATACCTCCCCTCTCCAGGTTTTGTTTTGTGACCATGAAGAGCCTCCATCAGCACAAAGTATGACTTGGCACCCATTAAAAAAAAAAAACACACTATTATTTTGCAGTAGCTATATACCTACTTGCCCATAATGGTATTCTTTACATTTTGTTGACATGCATCCTATAAAGTAATATACATACAACACAGAACAACTGAAGAAGAATTTTGAAAGATCAAGCTAAAATCTTATTTGTTTCAAGTGAACATCACTAAAAGATAYAGTATAACAGACAGGTAGTGGTGATGCTTTGCAAATTCATATGAATCTGTTTGTTGGAGATAATAAATCCAGGAGCACATTAAATATAGTTTGTACCTCCTTGTTCCTTATTTTGAGTACACCGCTTTTTTTTTTTTCTTTTTTTTTTTTTTGCAGAAAAAGCTATTCCTGGAAGTTTCATTACACAATACTTGTGATGCTGCAGTCTCTCAAAATGGATACCTTAGCCTGCATACCTAAATGATAGTTACACTTCTCATAAGCATTTCCTGTAAGTAAACATAATTTTTAGGCATCCTCTTAGTCATAGAAGAAATAAATGAAGGAGAATCTGGGGCACACTTTTTTTTTTTTTTTATGAATTCCATTTAGCTGCTATATACATAGGAAAAATAATCTAGTTTCCCAGAAGCAAGGTAAAAAACATTACCTGTAAGCGTTCTAAGAATCTGATAGAACTTATCTCCACGTACACGAAGAAAAAACAGGTAAAAAGAAAAAAAAATCAAGTTTAATTTAACTCAGCACAGATTGTTCCTGAGCAGACTCCTCACTCCAATCACACCCTGTATGTTGATTTTGAGTTATTGCTATTTGTGATCGACAGAAAGTAGGAATTTCAGTCATACTAAGCATGCTACGAGCAGCTCCCGGCTTGGTGGCCAGCTGTGTGCCATGGCCCAGCAGCACAGGGAACAGCTCGAGAACTCCATCTCTGGGAGGGATTCATCCCCTCAAACGKGGCCTCTGCAACTTATTTTTTTTGTTGCTGTTCCTAATAACTACAGGCTCACCTCATGGAAACTGTAAAGCAGGTTATGGCCTCTTATTCAAAAGAAAATTTGCATTTCCACCTATTCAAAGTGCTGAAAGCATGTAGAGACAAATAACACAAAGCTTCTGCCCAAATCAATTTCAAGTCTACTTTAAGTGCAAGGAAATAGTAATCGAGATAGAACAATCTTATGGGTTTTATAGCCTCTTGCTAAGGCTCTATCCACATGTTCTCCACCAGATTCAGTTGTGAAAAAAGGTAGTTTAGCTACAAGTCATACTAAAAGTTACCTGAAGACCAGGACTAGGGCCTCCCAACATACAGAGCCCAGCAAGGAAGTTTAGAGCAGCTCAGGCAGCACGTGCCACCACAACGGCTCCTCACAGCGGTCACCAAGCACTACACCTATCGCCCAAGCCATTTTCTAAGCTCTAAGCACTCTTTCTACGCTGAGCATAGGGCTAGCTTTATACATATAKAYATGTAYATRTAGACTCCACTCAAARCCGGAGCARCAGCTGCAAGAAGAGAGGTTAAAAAGCTCGCTTCGCAAGGCAGGAGACCCTCATTTCTCACGGGACCCGCTCGTCACGACGCCTCCCGGCCGCCCGGGGCCGCCGCCCTTTACCTCATGGCCGCGCCCGGGGGCGGGCACCGCCCCGCGTCAAGAATGCCCCTTGTGGGGGGGGCGCCCACGTGACGCGCCGCCGTTAGAGGGAGGCGGCGGCGCATGCGCAGCTGCCTTCGCCCGTCCAGTGCGGCAGTGGCGGGCGCGGAGCCGCAGCGGCGGCCGGCGAGGGGCACCGGGCAGCGCCGCAGCG
>NW_020455577.1:3651262-3724175 GCF_003342845.1 Nothoprocta perdicaria
GGCGCGGCGGGCGGCGCGGCGATGGGCGAGGCGGCGGCGGGCGGCAGGGAGGTGCGCAGGACCTTCATCGTGCCCGCCATCAAGCCCTTCGACCACTACGACTTCTCCCGGGCCAAGGCGGCCTGCAACCTCGCGTGGCTCCTGGCCAAGGCCTTCGGCACAGGTAGGCGGCGGCGCCGCGGCTGGGCCCGGCCTCGGCACCGGCCCCCGGGCCCGCGGCCGCGCCGCTCTCACTGCCTCTGCTCTGCCTCCCGTTCTCTTTTGTCTTTATTTATTCATGTATTGTATTTATGTATTTTAATAACGCCCGTCCTCCTATTTTTGCCCCCCTCGGCCCCCCCTTTTTTTTGGGCAATGCCTATTCATCCTGTTTTAGACTTGATACAATTTCATCCGAGGAATTGAGTAATCGTGTTGTTATGTTTATTTTTTTTGTCTCTAGTCACGTTTATAAACCGCAGGAAAAAGAAAGAGAGGGGGAGGCTATCCCTGACTAATATAACTAGATGACTAGCTGTTTATTCTTATTATTCTTCTTTTCTGTCTCCTGAAAGCCCAACCCGAGGTGGAAATGGCCGTAGACACGCGCTGTTAGTTTTGACGTCTGTGACAGCTGTGCACGGTCACCCAAATGGTTAGGGGATAAGAAGGATTTCCGTGGAGGGGAAAAAAAAAAAAAAAGCCTCTAATAGGGAAGAAAAAGAGTGGGGGGGCGGTATAAAAGCCCTTCATGCTGCTGTTTGTTGGCCTGCGCAGCGCAGGAGGCCCCGGCGCCCGTACGTGCGCGGGGCGCTGATGGTGATGCCTCCCAAAGGCTCTGCTGTGTCTCCGTCTCCGCAGGCCACCGGGRCCTTGAGCAACGCCAGGCCTGGTATTCCCAGCCGAAAACGCTGCCAGGCCCTCAGGAACGCCAGGCTTCCCCAGGGCYGTGGAGGGAGGCGCTTCGGGAACGTGCCTGGCGGTTTGCTCATCGCCCCAGTGTAATGGGCGCTTAACTTCCCACGAGCTGAAAACGGAGATTTTTTTCTTTCTTTCTTTCTGGAAGTATTAACAGTCGGTATTTGTTTTGCCCTTCTTCTGTGTGGAAGAGCAGGAAAGTGTTCCAGCTTTGGGAATTGTCCAACTGTTGCACGCAGAGCTGAGTGTTATTGTGTATGGGRCTGGGGCTAAAGGGGTGGCTCCTCTAGGGAGCCCCTGGGACCTGCTAGTGTTTGGCACAAGGTTTCCGAAATGCTGCTTTCCAAGGGCTGGAGCCTGGTGATGTTTCAGCAAGGTCAGTGGCTACTGAACTAGAATGCAAATTCACTATTTAAAAAAATAAAAAAGAAAAAAGCCATATATTGCATCGACATAAACTTTACTAAAAATATTACTTTCCCCTGTAACAAATAGTAGTGTGTGTAACCCCTTATATAAGGTTTTATAAGCTGTGCAGAGCTGAGAAGTGAAATGCTAGTAGCAGTGAAAATTCTTGGAATGACTTCAGTCAAAATTTTAAGAAATATTTATCTTTTCAGGTAACCCAGTTCTGCAGGTTGTGCGTGTGGGAATTCCTAGCTTACAGTGCTTGTGCAGTTACATAACCCCAAACTCTCATTTAATAAACTTGGTGGCAGAAGAAACCTGCTAGTCTGTCTGACAGAGTCTCTGCTTTTGGTTGGTATGTCTTGGTTTATATAGGTTGAGTTTGTATTGGATGTATAAAGAAACTTGCAGGATACTTCTTGCTTCTCTTTGTACAGAAACTCTGATCCAAAACAGATTCCTTTACTCTTTCTTTTTGTTCCTGTGGTGGTCCTGAGAGGCCAGAACAAGTGAGAAATGATTAGAGAAGATAGTAGCACCTTCTGTCCTYGAAATACTAGGTTAATGTACCTAGTAGGGAGAGAGAGAAATACAACTGTGAACTGTATTTCATCTGACAGTTTCCCCACTAGGTTAGTATCAYTGGTAGCTTCAAAGAGTGTTTGGCCAAAGCAGGCGAAAAATAGCATGTAAGCCTTGCATGTCAGGAATGCAGATACTTCCTTTATACTTGGAGTGAAACAGAGGAATTGACCTTCACCTTTTCAAGAAGGAAGGAAGCCTGGTGGATTATTTATTTATTTACTTTCTTCGAAGTGGATCACAGCCTCTTTGGGTGCAGTCCTGTCTGCTACTTGCTGCCCTACGCATTCGTGCAAAGGATTGCTCTAGGATAGTGTGTTGATGGATGCTGCATTTAGTTTATGTTTATACCTGAAATGTTGGGATTGCTGCTTAAGGAAAATGAATTTTTCTCCAACTTCTCCGAAAGAAGCTAATGCATCTTATTAATAAAAGTCATAAGTTATTGTAATTATATGTCGAAAGAAGATAACTATAACTTCAAATTTCAAATGAACGTATCTTGGGGATCCTGTGGTCTTATTTCACTTTTTAAAACACACATGTAGTAATATAATCCAGTTTACAGATGCAGCTTGATTAGGTGTTAAGATGAGAATCCTTTCTTGAGTAAGATTTGTGATATATAGGTATGGTAAATAAATACTTTGTAGTGACTTTTGGGGCTTGATAAAGTGTAAGACCAGTTGTTTATTGTTGTTGCCTTAGATAAAGCTGAGACAGTAGAATCTGACYCACAACACAGGCAAGTTTAAGTTGTCTTGTATATAGGTATGCAAGATGTCTTCAGTATGACGGTCACGTATGAATAATAGGTGAAGGAAGTAACCTTGTCTTGAAAAATGTAACGTAGTTTGCCGTATCAACAGAACTCAATGTCTAGCAGTAAGGAACAAGATGTGTCGGATCAGCCATGGAATTGTGCTGCTGTAATGACRTTTGTCTTTTCTTGTTTGTTTTTCTTTAAGAAATACTGATTTAAAACAACCTGCTTTTGAAGCTTGAGGAATTTGTGCCTTGAGAATCTGTTTTCCTACAAAAATGTCCGTGTTAGGACAGATTAGGTTAAAGGCTTTGTAATAACTAAATGTTTTAAGTGATGTAGCTTACAGTAGCTGAAGGGGAGGAGAATTAATCAAAAAGTGACACTGAGGAASTGAAGCCTTTAGGATTTACCTGTGAACCTTAGAATTTAAACCTGTGAGTGCTCACTTTCAGCACTGGCTCTCATACTTTCTGAATTTGACCCTGTATAAGAAGTCCTGCTGAATTACATAGTATTAGCCATTTGAGTTGAGAAAATCTGCTTTTCGGAGAAGTGATTGAATTCTATCAACATATGGTTTGATTTTACAAAATATAATGGAGATTTAAGGAATAACTTAAAATAGGAGTTGGTGCTGTGTTACTCTGTTTTTTTAAAACATCAGGAGTGGAGTGTGACCTTTTGGAATATGACATTCTTGTCTTCCGTCTCTGCTATGGACATAGGAAACGTGTCTGGCAAATTTGTCTTATCCACCATCCTAAAGATAGAGTCAGCTAAGGAGACATCATTCCAGACAGATGTTTGTTTAGCCTGCTTTGGAAAATCTTTAATTATGATGATTCCACTGTGTGTCTACTGGTCATTTTGAATCCTTATTTATCTCTAGATGTTAGAAGAACAAAATGATCTTTCTTGCCATACAAAACCCACCGCTTGTTACAATTCCTGCGGATGTGGGGAGGACAGTGGATCTCTTCTTTATAACACCTTTCCTGTAATGAAATCTACCGTTGTTTCTCCTCTGTTTTTTTGCTTTTTACGTAAAATAGCTTTTTTTCCTGTGCCGTCTGAATTCTGTACTCCAACCTAGGTGAAAGTCTAAGTACTAAGTACTGAGGCCAATACTGCACAAATATGCAAAATACTTAACCTTTCCAACCCATAATACTCTAATTTATTCACTAGAATATGATGATTGTCATTTTTGCATCAGCCTGGGATTGTTGACTCATTCCATCCGTGATTCACTCCAGCTCCATCCATATCTGCCTGCAGAACTGCTGCCTACTCAGTTGTTCCCGTCTTGTAATTGTACGGTTGTTGGTTCCTGCTTTGCAGCTATACTTACATAACTGCATCCTATTTGTCAAACCACTTCTTCCACTTATCAAAATCATCCTGAACTATAATCTTGTCTTCTAAAATACTTTCAATCCCTTTGTAGCTTGGAGTCCTCTCTAGTGCTTCAGCCAATTATGAATGAAAAAAACAACTACTACTTCAACCTTGGACTAAAGAGCCTTTCCATTTGATAGTCACTGATGAGTATTCCTGGAGTATGATTTTTTTTTCTAACTAGGTTTGTATCCAGTCTGAATTTGCTAAATTAAGACCATCTCTGTGGCATTTATGGTTCTGAGAATACTATGGGAACCATTTTAAAGTCAAGATAAATCAGTTCTTGTTCTACTACCCATTCAACTTCTTACCTTGTCATAAAAAGAAATTTGATTTCTTTTTGGCAGACCCATGTAACTTTTATTTATTTTTATTCCCGAGTACTTGCAGTAATCTCACATCAGTTCTTAAAGAATTTTTTAAAAAGGGGTACAAAACAAGATAAGTAGTTTGAACTGCTGAAGACCCTTTTTCTTTTACATAGGTATATAGGATATACTACATTTTTTTTCAAAACATTTGTGTTTCAAACTCTGGCATAGATATAGTAAACTGTGCTAGGCATGGGTGATATTCATCTTTATGGTCAGAAATAGCTGGGTTAAAACTTGCTTTGTGTAGCTTCTGCAGGCATAACAAGGTGGTCTGCATCTTTGAATCGTATTTGGGCAAAATAGTCCAGCCTTTGCATCAAATTTCTCSATGGACAACTGAAGCAATTGATTACAAATTGTATTCCTTGCGACAAAACATTAGCCAAGAAACTTAGCTTTCTCCTGATAATTAGTATTTTCAGTATTTACAGGCACCTAGTTACTATCGTTTGCAGATGTTGACAGTGGGACCAGGGAGGGAGGGAGGTAATGAACCACTTATCCAACAGAAGCAAATTGTAACTGAGTGTTGATCTCAGCTGTTGATACTGGAAGTTGCAGGCCTGAATATCTCCTAGTACTTCTTAGCAGGTGCAATTAGCACTTTGCTCTTGCTCTGTGTGGCAGCGATCAAAAACTGGCATGTGAGTGAATGAGAAATAGAAAAGCAAGAGTGTGAGGACACTTGTGAGGACAACAGCCTTTTATATTTATTTATATGGAGAGTCCTTTTCATCATGATCTCAGATGTCCACTGGCGAGTTGACACTTCRTGATCCATCTTGCTAAAATCAGTTCACTGGACTAATCATAAACAGAGATAATCTCCTTCAGAAGTTCTGGGCATCACTCCTTTCTGTATAACGCATGTTTGGAATGTGTTTTGACAGGAGCTCTCTCTTCTTTATAAATAAATGAAATAGAATGGATTTATGGGCCTGTAAGGCTTAACAGAGCCATCTGTAGCTGCAAGTCTGGGAAGGGGAGTTAGCAAGTGAATGCCTGTCAGGAACCTGCAAGCACGGCAGGCTGCAGGGGAGGCGGGTTTTAATCTGCTCGGTGACTTTGTGTCACTGAGCCTGTCTGTCCAGACAGGGCAAGCAGAATGTGATGGCGCTGATGAAGGGGCTGTAGCCAAATGCTCACCTACTAAGGTGGTGAGATGAATTATATCTCCTCTGCCTTATACCTAGCTACTTTTTATTATGTTCTTCAAACATCACTGCGGCTTCCACTGCAGCTGTCTTGTAATTTTGTCCTTTCAATGATTTAAGCAAATGTTTTTGATGTACTAAGTAACTACATGTTTAAAGGTGATTCTCATCTTGACTTAAAGAGGACTTGCACACTGTTAACCAGAACTTTTGCATACTGGAAAGGTGAGATGATACCTGATTTTAACTTCTCAGCTATCTGGATTTGAATGAGCAATACTGAATGCAGTTCCATTAGTGAAGTTACTATTTTTTAACCACTTGCTTTGGTAAACCCATGGCACTGAATGAATGTCATYGCTGATCATTCTCTGGAAAATGGGATTATGAGGTAAAAATTCTTAAAGATTTTGCAAGAGAAAACAAATAGGTGGCTCTTCCCACCACTCCCACTTTTTCCTTTTGCATTGGACAGTACCTTAGTACTGGATCAGGAAGAAGTGTTAAAGTAACTCTTTTCTAGCTGTTTGCTTTCTTTCYACCCCAAAACCACTCTTAAACTATAAGGAAAACTGAACCAGACTCAAATGTAGATGTGTCAGCTCGTGTCTGTCTAGTTACATCTATCAAAAAGCTTTATTTTGGATTTAGTCAAATCATATAAGAGTTGAAGAAATAAACGCTTTCTTTACTGTTTTTGTAAGGGAGGAAAAGATGTTCTCTGAAAGGCTGTTTAAAATGTTTTCATTGTAAAAGGCATTGGGGGCATCGTGAGACTAGCTGAGTAAAATGGGATTATAACTACATCATTATCTCTTTATTTCTCACATCTTACCTATCCTGAAAATAACTTCTGAAGGCATTTATGCTAATATGACTTGATCCTGTTATTGTCAAGGATTATTCTAAGTTATTCTTTTGTTTATCAGAGCCTGAATAAGGAGGGAGGTGTTGCTAAAGCAGTCATTAAACTCTCCCATGTTACTAAGATAGGTACCTACCAAAAAAACTTTATCTACTCTGTGAGTAGCATTTCTTAGTGTGCTGGCGATGGACTGGAAACACAATTAGTGTGACCCAGTAGAGCATTTCTTACGTGATTCTTTTTATCATTACAAATAAGCAAATTTTGGATGAATTGTAAAATGTGGAGCCTGAGAAGCTTTTGTGTGTTTGGTTTTTGTTACAAAGAATCCCTCTAGAAAGTCATACCTAGATAAAGCATCCAAAAAAAAAAAAAAAAAACCTATGAACTATCTCAACCTAAAATCCAGTTCTCATGTAACTAGCATTCCTCAAGGCAGTACTGGCTGATGTGTACTAGAAACCAAATTTGGCCAACTTTTTAATACTTGGTGGGTTCTGTTTTTGTTTCTTTTTTTTTTTTAGTGTACAAAGATCAGTTTTTATTGAATTACTTTCCCAAGTAGTAATCATGGCAAGGAAAAGAAGTTTGTTCCTTTCATTAAGCCAAGAGTGTCATGTGTAGGCAAATTGGGCTTGTTCTGTGTTGTTTCTTTAAACAAGACTTTTTGAAGAGAAAAACTTTGAATAGTAAAACAGGAGAAAGTAGGGCCAGGAATAGCTTGCACGATGCTTTACGGCTTTTACATCTCAATGAGTCATTTTTCCAAGATAGAAAAGAAGGAAGAAAATGAGAGCGTTTTCAGCCAGTGGCTAATGGAAGTTATTTAGTTGTTGCACATTTGGGACACCAAAGCTTCTGTCTGGATTCTTTAATTACTTGTCCTCAAATCTTTCTTTTAATGTTATATGAGCTACGTACTGAAGGTACAGAATTGCTGTCCCAAGCCCAAGCATCACCACTGGTCTAGGTGTAGGGTATCTCGAGGCTGGAGAGTATGGTTAGTTTGAAGTACAAGAATCTCTCAAGTTCTTGAGATCAACTAGATCAACAAAGTTAAGAATTGTACTGAGATTTGCTGCCACGTATTTCTGAAGGTGACCGTTTAGATACTTGCTCCTACTCTGTTAGCCAAGAAAAATAGAAGTGGCGGACTGATTCAACAAACRCTTTGAATATCAACTGCCTCATTCTGTTCTCCAACTCCTGCATAAAATTCATGCTTGTTTGTTGAATAGCATCTGTTTTTCCATGAATTACTAGTCTTCTGTGAATCTCAGAAGTGTCGGGCTTATGGAAGGCCCTGAAGGCCTCTCCAGAATAGAATGTCAAATTGAAATGTGTTCTTTTATTCAGACAACTATGAAAATCCATCARCAGCAAAACAATCTAAATCGTGCTTTTCTGGCCTATTCTCAGTCCTCAGATTGTGATTTTCTCGGAAGTTCTGCCCTCTTGCACCCAAAAGAGGGATGGGACACCAGAACCTTTGTTTGCAAGGGGGAGACTAAATGCAGCTAATTCACACAGCTACTTTGCAGCAGAAATAAAGCTCTGATGTCTAGCATAAAATTGTCAAGTAATTGAGTCTGTTGAGGATTGCCATAAATTTATTTTTCAGGTTGAACTAGAAAGAGGCTGAAGGTATTAATCCTTACAAAATAATTGGTCTTAAACCTCTTCTACAAATATTATTTTGCTAATCTTGTTGATTGAAGTCAGTACCCTGTAAAGACAGAAATTCTCTAGGCTGAGGCTTTACATGACCTTGTRGTTCAGAAGAATATATGTTTTAATTAGAAAGTAAGTATATGGTAAAACACTTGAGCTTGTTTATATTATCTTTAGGAATAAAGGGAGTCTTGTTGACCAAGACTTCTGAGTTTTTACGCTTCCTTAGTGCAAAAGTTCATAAATCTGGAATTGTTGACTCTTACAATTTTGAAAAACTCAGCAGTTACAAATCTCAAAGGATTGTATTCATCTGTGTGGAAGTCTGGAAACTTGACCGAAAGGTTTGCTTTTTCAGAAACAGCTTAGACTTTCCATACCAATACAAACCACTTGTTTCAAAGCAGTGTTTATGCTGTGCTCCAAGGAGTAATTCACATCTACACAAGCAGGGAGTTTTGCTTATAAAACTCTTCAAGATATGTGATTCTTTCACATTAAAACAAGTGAAAGGAGAAGCGAAAGTTTATTTTTAAGTGAACAGATAAGCAGTATCAACAGGAGCAAAGTGACCCTTAACAGGACTTTTCACAACTCCACATGTCTGTGATTTCTGTCTGTATGTAGCTACCTGCTCCTGCCCTAAGGCAAGCAACTGGATTATTTTTGGCATTTATAAGAAATGAGGAACAGGGCTTTATCTCTTTGTCCTGTTTCCTTCTCCCCTCCTGCCCCATTTAACTTTCCATGTGATTCAAAAAAGGTGTGTGGTTCTTTTGCTTTGTCTTCTCCAGGGTCAAGCAATTTTTTTAGCAAACAGTGCCCTTAGCATGAAGATGCTTGAAAAACTGTCAGTTCAAATAATAGTTCATGAAGTGGTGATGGATTATGAGGGACCTCAGAAATGGGCGTAACATTGAAATAGATGACGTGTGGATAAACAGGGAAAAGAAGGAAGGGTGGATAGGACTGAGACTGGTAGTAGATGGAAATAATGCATGGCTTTTAGTTGAGTTGTTTAATTAAACRACTTGAGTTGTTTAAAACTGCTTTTTATGGTACTGAAAGGTACTAAGATGTGTGGAATCAATAAGTGAAGTAGCTGGGAAGTGTTAAGAGAGATTGCATTTTATAAAGGAGTTATTCCGAATGTGTTTAAATGAAAGTTTCAAAATGAGCTGTTCCAAACTGTCATAATTGCTCAGAATTCCTCCTTATAGTTTAATATCTCCAAGCTGAGAACATTCTTCCTGCCCCAAGAGTATCTCTGGCTGTGATTGGTAGTGCTTTCAAAATAGTCTTATTATCTTGTGAAGAASTAATATTGTTAGGCATTAGACTTTTATTTCAAAGGCCCAAGTGTATTAGCTTTGACTATATTTTGATCTGTAGTCTAAGCAAAAATGTCTGCTTTCTGGCCAAACTTCAGCTCCCTTTTAACCAAGTTAGAAATTACACCTCTGCCTTCCTGCCTCGATACTTTGATTTGGCGAATAAAAAGCCAAATTTTAATTACTTGTGAGAAGGGTGATGTATAAGAAAGTACATTTGTTAATTTTTTTCTCGTCTGCCTTCTCTAACGCATCGTGTCCCTCGGCGGCTGGGCGAGGGCCAGCTCTCCTTCCGCAGCTCCTCAGTGGCAGCACCGGGCTGCAGAACAGTGTGCGAGGAAGGAGGAAGGAGATGCTCTGTGATTATCCTGTGGTGGCTGCAGCTGGGTTTCTCTCCCCTGCCTCCACCCRTATTGGGCTGTTTACTCCACCCTTCCCTTCAAACGCTGTCTGCCCTCACACATTTCCCCTGCTGAAGGGGAAGGGGTAGGAGCTGCACTGGGACCCGGAGGTGCTTCCCTGTTTTCCTGTGCTTCCCCTCTCCACCTCTCCTTCCTTCTAGGAGTTAAATAGGCTTTTCCGTTTGGGCACAGGGAAAGAATGGTGAGCTCCTGCCATAAATGCTACTGACTTAGTTAGATTTTTAATAATCGTTACTGAAATTCTTGTAGGGAAAAGGCAGCATCTTGCAATGCTTAATTAACGTTTAGAAATGTAAATTCTGAAACCATGCCCGAGTTATTTACTGCTTGGCTGGTGATTGGATGTCATTTGTTCTAATATCAGATTAAATGTAGCTATTGTATCAATGATAGACAATAAGTATATTGTGTCTATGCTCTGTGCTGTTAGTATATAAAAAAAGCTGTCATAGATCATCTAGGATTTCCAGTTTAAGGGCTGAAACCAGCATATCTTGATGTAGTCCTGCACGGCTTTCTATTGRTTCCAGACTTGTCAATTGAAAACGGGAAAAAAGCTGAACCACTTAAAATCAATAACATAAACGAGCAAATAACACTTCAGGATTTTGTGTTACACATATTTTTCTATATTCTTTTAATTCTATTATAACATCCAGGTAAGCACACTGATTCTGCAATGTGTGACCTTTGCCACAGTACAATGAGCAAACTTCTTGCTTGTTTGAAATTTAGGAGGTTGATGTGTGATAGTTTCGCATTTTGTCCCTGGAATTATTCTGTGTTTGAAGTTTGTTGTTCCATTTCCATTTTATTAGGGTAATAAGGGCAAAGCTTTGTGTTTAAATGGACATGTGTCTGACCTATAAAATGCTATACTAAAGAAAATGAGACTGGGCATGTATTTGGATGAGTCAAGAAATTTTAATTAATGATRCTGCAAAACCACAGGTTGGCCTTCTGGTGTGGCTTTTGAAGTGTGGAACTCTGAAGTTTTCTTCAGTTTCTATTTATAGTTTAATTTTATTGAACTCTGTATGTAATTTTCCTAGTGTTTTGGCAGCGTGATGACTGAGTACAGACTTTGGCTTTCCCTTGAAGCCATTTTAACATGAGTTTGAATCCATACCTATAAAAAGTGAGTAGTATAGCTCTCCTTCTGATAGTGGCTAATGTTTTGTATCTCTTGATCTCTTCAGAAAACATTCCAGAAGAGCTGCGAGAACCATTTTACACTGACCAGTATGACCAGGAGCACATTAAGCCACCTGTTGTTAACTTGCTGCTGTCGGCAGAGCTCTACTGCCGTGCTGGGAGCCTTATTCTCAAGAGTGATGCTGCGAAGCCACTTCTAGGTCACGATGCTGTTATACAAGCTCTGGCACAAAAAGGCCTTTATGTCACCGACCAAGAAAAGTTGGTGACYGAACGAGATCTTCACAAAAAACCCATTCAGATGGTGAGTGGAAAGCTTCCGTGTTCAATATGTTTCTTCTGTTTCGTTTGTGTGCTCCCAATATGGCGTGTTTGCTTCTTTTTAGCATGCATCAGTATTTTCAAGTATTTTATGAAGAGTTAAATCTGGTTCATTACTTGGTAGGCTTCTTATTTTTCCATCTCCTCAGAGGTGTCAATGCAAGTATACTTCCTTTGTACTAGTAGTTCTGTTTCAAATGTTAGGCTTTAAATTTAACAATAATGATATTGCTTTGATTCCAATTTTACAGTAGTGATTGCAGGTGAATTTTTCTTTGTTTGAAAAAAGTTATCTGAAAATAGTTTTCACCCTCTAGAGTTCTTGCATTAAAAACTAAATCATTACATACGCCAACCTAATAACACTTGGTACTTTGCACTTGGTACAATTTAAAGTTGAGTCCAAAGGTTAAATTTGTGTAAAATAAACCTATAGTTTATTCTTTATGAAGACTTTCTATACCACGTCTTTGCTTTATACAACTACTAATTAAGGTATCAGTTCAATGAATCCATTATAAGCTCTTACATTGGGGACTTTTTTCATTTGCTGAAAGCATAGAGCTTTCACATTTTCTGTGATCTGTTAGCTCTAGACTCACTCTAGACAGTTGATTTCCAAGGACAGTTCTTGTTTAAATCTGCTGTCAGCTGCATTTTGAAGTTCTTTGATAYTTCTTTTATGGTTAGTGACCTGTATCTGCTGTTAAAAGGAGATGTGTGAAGATAACACAACTTGATTTTAAACTTTAGTATAAGTGAACTTATGCTGACATATAAGATGACTTAAAAGTACTTGGCAGAAGTAAGGAGAGGTAACATCTCCTATCTGATCAATCAGTATAGACTAGTAAGTCAGAGAGCCTTTACAGGTTTGAAATAAAAGCTACTAATTAGTAAATAATGGTTTTGTCCATACATATTGCCAAGAAGTATTAGGCCTATTCATTTACACTACAAACTCATTTTCCTTTATAGTTAGTAGTGGTAAGTTAGTATGTTAGGACTAAACTCTTCACAAACAACTTTTTTTAATGAAGAACTCTTCCCTGCTTAATATTTAAGATTCAAACTTTGTAAGAATAGCAATAAAATTAGCCAAGACACTATTTTCTGAGTTAAGCTGTGATCAGTGAGTGCACTGGAGGTTTTGCCAGGCTCTTGAGCTTGAAAAACACCAGTGCCATCTCTGCAAAGTCAATACCAATATCCCGAGCCTGAGGGGTTTTGTATGTGTTCKCACAGTACTGTCCATATGCCAATTCCTAGCAGCTTTAGCATATCTCAATTGTGAAGTCTCAGTCTTTTTCCTTACTATGTAATTAGCAAAGCTGGCAGAGAATTGCAAATCTGGCTTTTACAGTATTGAAGGAATTTTAAAATTATTCCCTTGAAATTTTCCATTACCTTTTCCCAGTGTTCCCTATGTCTTAGTTTCTCTAAATCTTACAAAGTAAGAAATATATCATTCTTTGCAACATCAAAAGACCTTTGAAATGATGTAGAGCAGGAAGGTTGCATATGTAATTAACTCCTCCATTCCTCTGGTGTAGACCAGGTTAGATTGAACATGGTGTAATACAATTTTGAGTAATGTAAAGATATTTGAGTACAGAATGGCTTAACTTGTGCTGTATTTATAATACATTTAGCTGTGGTCAGCACACTTGGGATTCTTTGTAGTGTGCGTGTTGCTAAGTGATAGGTGTGGTGTTAATGATTAAGTGTAGGCTTATTTCACATCCATGACTGGAATACTTACTAATCCAGGCATGTCAAAGTCTGCCTTTTTTGTGTCTTAGCATTAATTYAGCGTTTCTCGAGGAAGACCTTATCTAATGAAGGTTGTGAGGAGTCAGTGAAATGACTGTGTGCGCTTCATTCTTCATGCATTTGGGTCAGAATATATGCAGAATATCCTTGTTAGTCATGGCAGACTTTTGGCTACACTAGCGTCTAATTTGAGAAGCTGCAATTTTATATAATCAGTGTGTGTGTGATTAGTTTCCTCCATTGGAGTGAAATTAGGAAAGATATACTTACAAAACTAATGCCCCCAAAGCAATAGCAGAAGCATTTGTTAACACTTTCTGTATTGGAGTGAGTCCAACAAACTCCATATGGGCTTTTCTTTTAATTTGTATCGTGTGTGGTTTGATCAGATATTTTGTATTTGTTTTCTTGGTTAAATGCAAAGGTAGAATGTTCTTTAGCCTTTTTTTTCCTAATTAAACATGTCTGATTGAAGCTGTATCACAAAGACTACATTTTGAGATAATAGGACCTAGCTCCTCAATGATACTTCTATTTCTTCTCTATTTATTACAAGTTTGTATAATTTAATGTATATGCTTTTTTCTTTTTCTTTTTTTTTRTTTGATAGACTGTACGCATGCCACTATCTTGGTAGGGGGCAATATTATGCTCTTACTCTTCAGATTGAAATTCATATGGTCTTAGCTGTACTACACTTTGGATTTGAATAGTGCAGAAGTAGTCCAGAGCTTCTRCTAGAAATGATGCTCAAGCAAGAACCAGGCTGTTTAAGTTGCTCCTGCAACTTAAACTTATTTCAGAAGCAAATTCCATTTGTATCAGAAAAGAAAACAGTCTGACAAAAGCGGGAGGTTCCAAATGGAAATCTAACRTGAGATTTTGATGGGTTATAGAAATTAAAAACCGTGTATTTCAGTTTGAGTAATTATGCAAAATAGATTTTGATTTAATACAGTCACGTACCATGCAACTGCATCAATGCTCAATGTTAATTTTATTATTTCCCTGGAAAATGGAGGTGTTTCATCTCTCTTTTTTTTTTTTTTTTTTAATGTCGCCTTTTAAGAAAGCTTTATTTCATCAATAAAACTGACTTAAATGTTCCTAAGTCAGATGAATAAGTGCAGGCAACTTGGATTTTCTTTTTTTATCCTTCATGTATACATGTCTGTTTTATTTAGGCTAAAAAATGTAGCTATTCTTAYGGGATAAGGCAGGGAGATTTTCCTGAGACCATTTTCTGCATTATGTCAATAATTCAATACCAACAGCATAATGTATTTAGGAAAAGCTTAGTTTTTTGACAAGAATTGTGATATTCAGTCAGGTCAGCCATCTTGCATTGAAACGCCGGTGATCTCTGTAAATTTGTCTTTAACGCAGAGTAGAATAAATACATTTGGTGAAGAACTGAGAAATGCCAGCGCTCCCTGTACTGCGCATCTGCTGCTTTGGGAAAAGGACTAAGGAATCGGTGTCTCTTGCATCCCTGCTGTTCTGCAGGGACCCTGGAGCTGTGTGGTTACCCAGGCTCTGCCTTGCTACTGCCCAGTCTTTATCTTCAGCATGGCAGAGCTGGGACCAATTGAAATTTCAAGCTTCAGGACAGTAGTAAGAAATCCTGAAGACCTGTTTAAAAACAAGATGAGCATTAGGTGGAAGGAGCTTGTACATATATGGCAATGTTATGCATTATTTACAGGCTTGGTAAGAAACTCTGTTCTGCCCTTCTTACAGAAGCCAACATTAAAAAAAAAAAAAGTAATTTTGATAAAAGCATTTTCGTCTGACTTTCTAGTCACAGTTTTATAAGGGGCTCTTAATTTTTGCAATAGAAATAGAATTTGTAAAAAGACAGTAATACAGATACAGTGTCCAGGAATACTTGCCATATGTCTTAATATTCTATTTAGAATATTTAGAGAGGAGATTCTAAATAATCTTGTCAGTAAGGGAAAATATCAAATGTGTACTGTTAGAACCGAAAAGCATAGTTTTTGCACAACCTTATATCTAATTTGGGAAATACTCTTCCAGAAAAACATCAACTAGCTGAGTGGTGATCTTTTAGTCACCCTTGTGTAATTATTTTTGAGAAGAAGTCTCATTAATCCAGAAATACTTAAATGTTCCACAAGCTTCCAAAACTGTCAGTCAAGGAATAAAGGGAGTGAATGTCCCTAGCAAAATTCCAGCAATAAATCCCTAATAGCAGTGGGATTGTAAATTTGCCCCCTCATTTTCCAGTGCCATCTGTCTGTCTGTGTTCTGTGAAAAATCCGAAGGGAGCAGTGACTGTGCTGTGGCTTCAACACCAGTTTTGTTCTTCTGTTGTGCTCTCCTTATTGCTGAGTTAGTCATAGCCAAAGAAACATGTAAAATGCCACTTTTGTGCCTATAGCAAGAATATTTATCTGTTCCTTGGAGATAGCAGACAGGAAGCAGTTAACTTAGCCAGCAATCCAGATTTTTTGGTCTCTTCCCACAGAGTGTGTGCATTTGAAATGACAATCCATCTCATCAGAGGAATATTTATYCTTGATGAAGGACTCCAGCAGCTCACCTAGTTAGCTTGTAGCTACATGCAGCTTTCTGCTGTAGAATTCCTTTAACTCTTTAAGGCAACAGAAAGTTCAGTAAACCCTTCAGACAACAAAGAAATAAGATGTGGCTTCTACCCTGAAGAATTTTTTTTCGGGTTTTAGGCATGATGTAACATGTTTGATTTCCACTACTGTTACGAATTACTTGGTAAGATGAGAGCATGTAAAAAGAGTTTGCAGTTACTTGATGCGAGCCCACAAATTTGATATGAAGCAATAGATAATTTATTAGCCAAAATACCAGAATTTGCTATTAACTGACTTGGGATTTATAAGGATTTTCTAGAGAAGTATGTTTTAGGAAGGATTAAAATAACAAGCGAAAGTAGGCATGAAWCAAAACTTGAGCTTGCTTGCTTATTTATTTTGACTCATCAGAGTCTAATGTACCACGGAAAGCTAGRCAGGTGTGATCTTAGGCTAAGATAAGATAGTCTCAAGATGTGCCTAGTTTGTCCATTTATTTTTCTTAATTTCTGCTCTGAATGCTCCGAGTTTAAGATCTGTGTCTGTGTCCCTTGCAGGGTTCTCATTTGCTAGAAAACAGTGATAAATAATCCAGTATTCTTGCTGGTCTTGTGGTGTCTGATGCACTATCTCGCTTCAGTAAGTAAATCACCATCCCAAGGGCATGTGGATGCTGAGACCCCTCAAGCAAAACGTGCCAGTTTCTACTTTGGTCCTGGTTACAGCTTCATGCTTCATAGCTTATTCTGTCCTTACCAGCTTCTGTAATAGCCTAGTCTCCCATTGCCTCTCTTTCATGCACCTAATGTAGACTCATAGCCTGGAGATTTTGTTCCTATCCGACATAGTCGCTGAGAACGCGTTGCCTYTTGCTACTTCCTGCCCATAGCAGCCGTGACTTGGGATGGGCAGCACGTGCAGGGGGACAAAATAAATACAGGTGGTAGCAGGAGTCATTTGCACCATGTTTTTGTCTTTGCTCTTTTGTGGAACTGTGTGTGTATTTATTCTAGGCCTATTCTTTTCTGAGAGTGTTATTTGYTGTTAATGTTGGCTTTTTTGAACTGTACATGCTGACAGGCACGGGCTGCAGTCAAACTGAGCTACTTCTGTGTGTTTCTGAGCTAGAGCTGAGATCAAACTACATAATGGAATTGTTCTAGGCTTGCTTTTATTCATGTGTGTCTTGGCCTACTCATAGCTGAAAAGAGAATGTTTGTTAAGAATGCTGCTTATTGGAAAGCTGTAGTGCAAAGAAAACATGGACAGAGCGTCGATTTTTGAAATCTGTTTAGCAAGGATTGTAGATAAGTAAAGGCAGGAGCTAGCCCCAAAATAGGGTGCAGATGTAACTCTCAGGAATTAAACATAAAGCTTTCTGCAGCACCACAGGGTTTTGTGGAAAGCTGTCTGCTTGCCTGGAGACCAGTGCAGAAATGAGTGCAGGAGATAGGGTGTCTGAGGCTGGGGTTGTGGCTATAAGAAGTACCAAGGCGGGATTCTTTGCTGGTCTTTTCTAGCAATTCTGATACTAAAATTCCAGTAACATATCCTGGCAATTAAATTGCTATCTGTAAAAGTCCTTGGGGCATTTCAACATTCTTATTTTAATAAGGAATCATTTTCATCAGACTTAAATCRTTTACTAGAATGAGGAGAGAATATTGAAATATGTCTTTGAAGATATTTAGTAGTGTTCTAGATGAGCTAGATGGATGTTGTTGGAGCACTGGTGAGGAGTAAAGGGACAGTATCTACCAAGAGAAGCTCACATTTTCTTCCCCAAGCAAAGTCTCGTGGCTTTGATGGGAAAATGGGGAGGTAGACCTGGAAGCTGGGGAAGAACCAAACCGGAACTGTGACGAGTTGGAAAAAGAGTTGGAAGGAAGGACAAACAATGAAGGAAGGATGATAAGAATTAAAGGAGCCTGTGAAGGATGCCAATTGGAAAATGCATTCCAAAAGGGTCAGAAAACATTTTTCTTTACCTTTTAAACAAACAAAAAAATTTCATCAAACAGTTTGTAAAGAAATATTTCTACCTATTTTAACAGCACTTAGGATGTGTCGTTTAACTTCTGGATGTCMATTTGCTGCTATGAACTTCCTCTGTACCACTTCATATATGTTAAAAGCTTGGTTAAATATATTTAAGTATAGCAGCTAGCCTTTCTCTAAAGGAAGAAYCTAGGAATTGCTTTGTAGACTACCTAGAAGATCTTTCTTCATCAGTTTAGTTTATTTAATCTCTGCAGAGAGCAATCCTCCTTAATGCCCTGCTGCAGGGTAGGGGCAAGCAGCRAATCTCACGTGCTCCAAGCAGGCACTTCCCCGGCTAAGGAACAGMGCTTGCTTCCTATTATGGGAAACAGCTCCTGCCAAATGAGGCTCAACGTGGGTCTGTCGTGTAAACATAGGGAGGGCTTCCCTACCAGCAAGGAGGGACACGGGCACCCGGCGTGTGCAGGGACCAGCGCTTGGAGCGGGAGCAGCTGCTGCGCTGGCTGTGCCGAGGAATTCCGCTAATCGGCACGCGGGAGCCTGGCGAGCCGCCTGCTCAGCGGTGGGAGCACGCGCCGTCGTCGCAGCATCTGCCACAACCTCAGCCCGCTCAGCCTTCTAAATGGCACAGAATTGAACAAAATCCTCTTGGTTCTTTTCCTCCGGATTAAGAGAACAAAATAGTTCTCTTTTAGGGTTTCTAATAGGGCTTCTGTAGTATGTGTAGCCTCTTCCGTGGTTGCGGACTCAGTAAAAGGCAGTAAATAGCAGTGTGCTTACTCGTTTGACAGATTTTAGTGCAAGAACTGAAATTTTACTGCCTTGCACTAGAAATATATCTGCAAATTGTTGACTGCTCTTATTCTGAAAAATGCTAAGTTATCCCAAAGTAAAATCCAATAGAATTGCTTTTGTAGAAACTTATCAAGAGTTATATTATAGCATTGTCTAGTGCCTTGGTGGGTTATGAACTGACTTCAACAGTGTGTTTTATTAAACTAACTGCTTACTCTCTGCATATGAGCTTTTCTCTATCTACTTATTTAAAAGGGAAATTTTCTCCTACATTTTCTTTATGAAAATTTAAAAAATGCTCCATTCTAGTATAGGTTTATGAATGCCCGGGACCAATAAACACAACTCTTACACTTTTGGGAGCCACTATGATGAGGAATGTAGGAAATTTTTGAAAACTGGATCAAACTGAAGACTAGCCCCAGGAATATGATAAAACACTATCATTTCARCATGTGTCCAGCTGTGGGTTTTGAAGCAAACTTGCAATTTAAAACTGATGAGAAAAACGTAGTGGGTAGGATTGCTGCTGCCCTGGAGRTATTGCAGCTTTTGCTGTTACTGTTGCAAAATTTTTCTAGTGCTGTTTACCAAAAACCTTGGCATCTTTGGGAAAACAAAGTTAGAGCCTTAATGTGACAATACACTCATAAAGGGAGAGAGCTGCTGTTCTCTGTAGTGAGAGGTAGCTATTTCTGCCACTAAGCAGAACATCTGTTTCACAGTATTGTTTTCAAGCTCTGAGCTTTTATTTTCAGTCATCAAAATAAATTGTGATATGGCTTGTTTGAAAGATACCTGCTGTTTGTATGAAGTGATTCAGAGAACAAATATACTGTGTGGTTTATCTTAATTATCTCAGCAAATGCAGCTGTATATTTGAGCTTAGCAGCTTGCTCAGAACTGAAATGGTGGTATCTGCTTTAAAGCAGTCCTCAGCAATGACACTGCCATGTCTCTTTGCCTTCCCAATCCATGAATATAAGACCACTGGATGAAGAAGCAAAGAGGTCCTGCAATTTAATCACTTGGCAAAGACTGGAAGAAAACTATCTTTATCACAGCTTCTTTGAGCATTTGTTGGTAGCTGGACATCCGAAGTCAGCTGTCAGGACTGCCAGGGCCTCTGAAAAGTTAAAGTGGCCGGAGCTGCTTGCAAACTTGGTGTTGGAGAGGTTTGGAGTACAGTTGAAAAGATACAGAAGTCAATATTCATGAATTGACATAAATGTAGGCTATGACATAGGTGTTGRAACTGGTTTAGATTTCTTTTGTTTGATAAAGAAGTGGCTGGTGAAAAATGATAACTCTAAAAAAGGAAAATAATACAGAAAAAGGCAGAATAAATAATATTGTAGGAATCAGAAAAGCATATAATGACTGATCAGATTAATTTTAGGTTCAAAAACAGATTTTTTGTGACAAAAGTGTAAACAGGATAATATGCTGTTAAATCTCAATACATAAGTGGATGTTTCTTAAATATAAAACTTAAATTCCCTGTTTTATTACTAGTGGATGCTCATCTATCTTGAAATAATTTGTCAAGTAGCATTTGACACAAACCTACTGCCCTAGAAACTCATTAAGAACTGTCAAAAACAGCTAGAAAACCATAGTTTGCGTTAGCAACAGTGTTCATTTGGAGATGTAATTGCAAAAGTTGCATCTTGCCTTCTACTGCCACTGTCCTGCTGAACTCAGAAACCAACTCTATTGGCAAACCATATATTTAGTGCACATGCTTTGGTGGAAAATATCCTGTGCTTTTGGTTCTCTTAGTGGCATGCTGCAAAGGCGATAAATATTTGGAAAGTTGCTTATTCTGTTCTGCAAAACAACAGTGTGAAGCCATGGGGTGGGTTTCTGTGGTGGAGTTGTGTGAGGGCAGCTGGCTTAGGTAGCGAGTTCAGGTCATTAAGAGCTGTGATATGTTTCACATCTTTGGTGCTTTGGATAAAATAAAGGTTAGAGGGAAGTACAAGAGCATGGTGTTATAACAGAGAATGGGGAGGCAATACAGAGATGATGGTGRTGATGTTGGGGGAAAAGAAAGCACAATTTGCAATTTTGAGCTGGTTTTATTTTTCCTTTCCCTCTGCCCACTTTCTAACCCACTTTTTAAAACAAAAACCCAAAYCATTTAATATTTACAAGTTCCCTGTAGGGATGTGTATGTGAGACACTGTGCTGTTCCTGCACATAGCAGATGTACATAGGACTCAGATGCTTTAAAACACTTGTAAAGACAATATTACTTTTCAATTGCACTTAATTTTGTGGCCTATTTTTTTTTAAGTTCACGGCCTGTTTTTTCTTAAGCTGAGCCCATTCTTGATTCTGAAATTTTGCATAGAATAAGAATAAGGCTGTGGAGCCTGTAATTATCTCTATTATCTGGTTCTTTCAAAAATCTTGTTCCATCGTCTCATATCTTCCAGTCTTCTGCAATGTCCCTGGTGTTCTTAGAGTTACCAAAAAATCAGCATACTCTGTACAGAGAGTTCCTCTTTAAATCCTCTGTATTTTTTTTCAAATATGATACTATTTTCTCTCTTTATTTGCTCTAGACTCTGAGATGAAGATGTAGTTCATGTAGGAAATTCTCAAAGTGGCAGAGAGTGCAAAGTTCTCAATAATTCATAGCTGTTTTAGAAGACAGAATTAGAGCTCTCCTGAAGAAAGACAAAGATACTTGGCACAGTGGAAGGCAGATTGTGGTTTAGATATATAGGATATTTTATATTTTACCTTATTTCTTTACACACCTCTTCCACCTGAAACTGAAATTATTGAAAGAAGGCAAGTTTTTAAAGACATGCATTTTAGCAGTTGAGGGTGTTTTTTGATTTGGTTTTGCTTTCTGTGTTTTTGGTTTTTGCTTAGAGTAATATAAAACTCTTCATTTGATATTAAACCATGAGTATGGCACGTTGTACCCAAGAGAAAAGGGAACCGCTAATTTAAAGTGGCAGTGAAATCAGGTTGAAAAGAGACTGCCTTTTATGACCTTGGTAAGTAGCAGCATAGGCAGCAAATGAAGGAAGGAAAATAAAATATTTAGTAAATGATGCAAGTGGAACTTAATAAATAAACCTATGATTTGTTGAACTTAGAGTCATTCCATCTACTTCTAGGAAGCTCTCAGTAAATACATCTTTTATTAARCTGACTACTTTATGCATCATTTCATTCAGCTGAACGTGACTGGGGGGACTTTATATGTTGAAAATCTGCAGTTTCCTCCAGGAGGAATCACTTTGAGGTGCTTTTCATCAGCCCCATTTTAATCAGGTCATGGTTTGAATCAGTCTCTCAGGTCATCATACCTACYCTTAGCAGAGCTGACATGTTCCCCTGCAGAACATTATTTCTTATTCTTAACTACAGTGAGTATACTTGCTCGTCAGGAAAATGAGCTATTAGCCATCTCTTTAAAAATAACTACCAACATTTATTGTCATTTARAAAGTTACTAAATTCTCCAGGCTGACCTATCGCTCTTACCAATTGTCACCCCTTATCCTGTAGGAAGCTCTTGGCTCATAATTATTTTTAGGTGATGTTCATCTTGGCTACCATCTTTATGAACAAATTAAAAAGTAAAAAAACCCCGCTCATTTTGTCATATTTTAAAGTCTGCTATTACTACATCTTTAACTGTAGTGTCATCTTTGCTCTTCTGTCCAAACTGTCATCTTCTAGTTTTGACTGTGTGTTATTCCATCTGGAAAAACAATCATTCTTCCAATATATCGCTGACTGCTTTTGTCATCAAGTTGTCCTGAAGGCATAAGAAGGCAGATTTCATATTCTTTGTACCTTCCCCAGCCCTTCTAAAGAAGGAATTTAAAATACGATATGAATTCTCAAGTTTAATCCTAGTTAAACAATATTTTGTTTTTTGTCCCACTCTACAGTTGTCTCTTATATGCTGTCTTCTGGTTATTTATATTACAGATTCTTTCTTGTACCCGTGATAAACATGTTGAGGGTTAAGGTTGGACTACAGCAGAGAGAAACAAATTTATTGATTTGCCTAAGGGAAACACAGGTCAAATAGTTGTGGACTGTGTTCAGCTCCCTTGCCTGCTCCCTCAGCATGCACTGAGGCAAGACAACATTACTCTTGGGGTGCTGATTTGGGGASAAATAGGGCAACACAGAGGGTTCAGGTGAGAGGTGCCTGTTTTGGGATGTCTAAAGCAGAACCAGGTGCTTGGAGGGARCCTCCTGAAAATGCTTGGGTTACTTTATGCAAAGGGCATCATCCATCTGCGACAGCCCCACTAAAGCAGAGACCTCCAGATCCATGTGTAGGCTTGGTGTGATAAAGCCTCTTGCCAGGAATATCTTTCCCAGAAYGATGATAAATCATTTTCTCCCACACCGTAACTCCCACCTCTCCTCCTCTGTGCTGCTTGCAGCGGCATCGTGGTACGTGGAGCTTTGCAGATTAAAATAACACGTTACTAACCTGCTGGGAAGCAGACATGCTTTTTCACTCACTSTGTTCTGATAGTTCCTAGAGGCAAGCAAACGTATTGCAGGTAAAAATGGAAGTCATCTAGATCATTGAAAACTGTATTTTAAAATAAAGATGTTTAAACTTCTATTAGAGAGTGCCTCTACCCACTCTTCTAATAGATATTACAACTGTTGAAAGACATCTTGAGCAAAACTGTGTATTGACCTGGATTTATTGTGTGGATTTACACCCTGGTTTGTTGACTACCTGTTACCTGTGACCTGTAGATGTGCTATGATAGCTCTTTAGGGAGAACTATAAATTGTTTTGTTTTGTTTTTTCCTAGTTGTCTCCATCCCATCTTGTACTACTGTAGTACTGTTTTTCACTTGTTGAAATACAACAGGCTGACCTGCTCATCCAGTCRGGCAGATTTCTAGGGCTGATAAGCTTTCTTCTGGGTACTAAGATGACCAAAGTCACAGCTACTGCATTTTATTCTGGTGTAGCAGACTTAATATATAACCCTAATTCTTTTCCCAAATGTTCAGTACTACAGCTCATGAACAGCAGTTCAGACACGTTTCGCAGGACTTGCTCTCTCCTAGTTAAGGATTATGGAGTTTTAGAGCTTGGTTGTTTGCAAAGATAGAACAGATCTCAGTTTTTAATAAGGTTGGGGGGAGGAATGAACTGGCCTTACCACCCAAAGAGTTACCACAAAGCAGTCAGAAATTAAGACAAGTTCTTGAAATAAAAATTTCTGCTTTTGTCTCCTTTAGTCCAGGCAAGGACTTATCAACTAGGTTCTTGCAGCAATGCTTTTTTCAGAGTTTTTTTTTTTTTTTCTCCTTGTTTTTAGCCCATGTTTCATCTTGTTCCCCTGCAGTCAGGCCCTTTTGTCATCCAAGTGTCGCAAACAAAACTGCTTTCAGCTGCAGCGGCCCTTGGCCACGGGCATTGCCCAGCCCGGGCTCTGCCCTGTGCCCGGCCCGGACACTGCAGCTCCCCTGCCAGGCTGCCTGCCCTCTGCCAGYGGGACAGGCCTTACGCAGGCAGAAACACACAGTGCATTTACTGCCTATTTACCGTCCGTGTTTACTGCTCTTACTTGGAGCAAATGCCTACTAGCATTGCAGTAATCGCTGWMTAAGCCGTTGAAATGCGTGTTTCTTCTTTAAAGCAAGAGGCTAAGAMTTAACATTTTTTTATACACCAATTTTCTTTTCCTGGTCTAATCTTTTTCTTCTGTTCAGCTCTTTTCTCTGTTCTATCTTTGCCTTGGCTCAGCTTGTCTTCGCTGGAGAGAAAAGGAGCAGTAATGTGTTGCCAAAGAAAATAGTTGTTTATTACATTGGAAATGTGTTATTGCTGCAACTAATTTTTCCATTTTGAGAGGTACTAATTATGTAGCACCTCTTGAAATAAATAACATTATGAACCAAATGCAGGTGGAATGAGAATGTGATAGTGTTTTATTATTTTAGTTTTTGATGTAGCTATATGCATTGGCAATTGTTTGGTTATCAGAGAGGTGGAAGAAAGACTTGTCCAATTCATTTTGATRCCATAAAAAAGAGCAGTTTATGAACAGATACTCATGAAGCAAGAGTCTAGACCTGTGCTCTCCTGTGTWAATTCTTTCCTGGCTCCTAAACTGGTCCTCTTGGTCTTCAGTGGTTCCTCATGTGGACAGATCCCTTATGTCCCTCTGCTTTAGATGGATATCTCTGGGGCAAGAAAGCTGTTGAGGATTAGTGGCATAGCAGCATCTCCAAGGAAGCCTGCAGGTCACTGCTTCTTAAATACAATTTATATATCAGAGCCCTGAGTTAGCTGGGAAGATAAAAAAAAAAAAAAAAAAAAAAAGGGATCACAAAATTTCGATCACTGTATTTATGCCGGTGTAATATGTCCCTTTCTCGAAAGAAGCAGCACAGTTTTGAGATGTTCAAACCCTGACGCCCAGCGTGGTGTGTAGAGTCCCCAAAGCAGCAAAGGGACCTCGTGCAGCTTCCCTGCGTGGGCCGTGACGTGGCATTGTCCCTGGCCTGGTGGCCCCGTTACGGCCGCCTCCTTCCTCGCTAGGCGAGAAGATACCGGTCGGCTCCCCGCCGCAGTAATGCGAGTAGTCAGCAGCTTGTCCTCTGCAAGCGGCGCTGCRGTAGCAGCCAGAGGGAAAACAGGGTTGCTGTGATCACTATCATTTTCTGTGTCTGCTTTAATTTCCTTCATGCTGCCTGTAAAGTTAAGTAGGAGGCTGGGTTGTTTTTTCTTTTTGACCTGACCTGTTATGTTTGCTTGACAAGGTTGATTTCCTTTTACATCTACCTGCTGCAACATTTTACTCTGCAATTGTGATATTCCTGCAAATCCATGTRGGAAAGGGCAAATAATTCCTATTGTTAATATAATTGCCGTTGCAGTGCTGAGTGTAATGACCTAGTTTTCTTGGTGTCTCTTTATTATCATAAAAGATTAAAAAAAAAAAAAATCAGAGCCTCTTCATATGCAAGTGCAGAGGGTTTCTGTGCTCTGCACTCATGTGGAAAGTCTGGCTGGTTTCTCTCCTTTTGAAGGCAGCATGTTGGAAAGGCCAGACATGATGTTTTGATTTTCTTTGATACTTTCCTAACTGAACAAAGAAAGCTAAAGCCTGAGAAAGTCTGATGTTCCAGACCTAAAAAATAGGGGTTCCAGCATCAGCGGTGTAGCAAAAAGTGCTTCAACACTTCCTAGGGGCTTCAATAGCTGTTTTATAAAAATATAGTAACATGTGGCGTGTAAAAGGATGGAGTTTTCCCTAGTTCTTGAATCGTCATGTCTTAAAGTCACTAACTTGAAAACAAACTTTTTTGCTTTGTCTGAGGTGCTAAAACCTATGAGCGTATCCCTGACATCTGGCAAACATTTGGACCAAGGAGGACAGTCACAAATAGAGATGAGGTTTGCAACAGAGCCAGAAAGTTCTTGGTTTTAACTTCTTATTAAAATGCCTTCCCTGAGAAATGAGGCCTTTATTTGCAATGCTGCGTTTTGGTGCAGCCGTTTGGCTGGAGTGAACTTTTCCAGAGGAAGCCAAGGGGAAAGAGTTGCCTGAAACCTGGGAAGGTTCCGCAGAGTGCGGTGGGAAGTGTTTGGAAGGGGTGTGTAAGGATTAAAGAAAGCAGCGTAGGAATCCTGAGGAGCCKGTCCTGGTTAAAATGTAAAAAGGTTGCGGATTGAATCTTTGTATGAAAATCCATAGTCCTTTTTCCCCCCTTTCTTAAAGATTGCATCCTGCTTATTTTACAYCTATTATGTCACCTATAAATAACTTGGATTTTATGTTATAGGTTGTGTTATGGTGAATTAAATTATTTGTCATTTACACTTATACTATTTGTTTTTTGTATTTGATAGAGGACAGTATGGTGTAWCTTGGATTGTTTCAGTGCGGGAAACGGACTCACAGGAAAGCGAATGTTACTATTTACCTTAAACGTTTTTGATACAAAAAGCCTTATGAGTTCATTTTGTATCATTTTGATACAAAAAAGATTATTTGTATCCCCTTAGTGAGGCAAGTGACAACTCCAGAGTCTGTCCAATACATTTTAATTGAGCCATGTTTTCCAGGAGGTTGGGATTTTGTCCAGCCTCTGGCGTGTTGGAAGCTGCTAGGTGGTTGCCCAAGGAGGTTGTAGCAGCTTTATCATTATTGGCATTAAAAATTTGAGCAGACAAATCCCAGAGAAACCTGGACTATTGGATCCGCTTTGAGTGGGCAGTAAGTGACCTCAAGAGGTCACTTCCTGTCTCTGATTCTCTGGGATTCCAAGAGGTTTTTTATTTACTTGTTTTTTTTTCCTACAATTTGCTAGAGAAAAAAAAAAAACAATCTCACTTGTTTCCTCAAACTGAGTTCCAAATTGCAATGAGTAATCAACCTTGCAATTCTGCTTATTAAACACGATAAGTGAACAGGCTAGTTCGCTGTCAACCTGTCTGCTCATGTACCTGTGCTCCCTGCCTGTGCGAGGGGTGGCCAGGCCTGTGTTAATTCCTTGCTTTAGCTTAACCTGGACAACAAAACAAAAACAAATGTTTCACTCTCTTAAAAGCAGAATGTCATATAAAGGCATTGAAATTTTATGGTTTTATTTCTAGGCACCTGATTGTGCCTGTAAATTGGAYACAGACAGTATAAAAATGTAGGCTTGCAATGTGAAGCTATAAAATACGACCAAATCAAAATAATGGCATGGCCATTTATGGCTGCTTCTGGGTTCCAGTGCAGTTATTCTGTTCAAGTGCAGAGACTTACTGCCTGCTCTTCCAGCCCTTGCTGTGTGACCGTTATAGCCCCTCAGTTTCTCTTCCAAGCTCCTCACCAAATTTTCTTGAAGGAATTTAGCTACTATGTTGTGCAAGCCAGGACCCTGACGTGAAGGGAGGTCAAAGTGTTGCAGCATGACCAAATTCTTTCAAAATTATTGACAAAAAAGTCTTGAGGCAGGATGAATTCCACGGCATCTGAGAAGGTTTGTGTGTGTGCGCACGGTATCCCGATTCCTTGTGTTCACGGCACTTTGGAAGAAGCTGCTGGCAGCCCTTCAAGGGAAGCAGAGCTAGGGCTGTAAGCAGTGACGTGGCGCACAAAGCATTAGCAATGATGCTGTGCAATAATTTTTCAATTCGGTAAGCTGCTTACTGAACTATYCTGTAGTAGGAAATAAAGCTCTGGAGCCTGCATTAGAGAACAGAAAATTACTAGTGATTATGTGAGATTTTAAAGATTACTGGATTAAAGCTCATGTGCTCTGTGCAGACAGATTGTAGCAGAGAAAGACAAAGCATGTCTGTGTCTTGGAAAACAATTACTTCTAAGAATCCAGCATTTAGCATTTTAAATATTTTCTTTGWATATCATAATGTGCCATGTAGCATCTTAGTGCTACATTCTAGGGAAATGATCAAAAGATGACAGGTGGGTTTTTTTTGAATTGATTTAACCCAAATCTCTGAATAGCAAAACTTTACCATGATAAAATAGTGTACTGCTCCTGGGCTCTTCACTGTTGTATTCATCTTGATCTTTTTGGTAGGTCTCTGGTTTTTACTGTGTTCTGTTCATTTAGTAGTATAAATTAAAGTCACTGTTATACTAAATTCAGATATTTTTCATGGATCTGTTGACTGCATTTCTGTAATTTGCTAAGCCAAATCTGCCATCTCTGAGATTGAGATGTGAAGAATGGAGAAGGCAGCGGAGGAAAAAGCTTAGGAAGGAAAGTTTCCTGAGAAAGGCAAGTCTTTGTTCCACAGCAGGATCTGAAGCAATTTGGAATAGCATTTCTGTTTAAAACAAAACATCCTGAAACCTGAAAAAGAAAACCAAAACTCTCAGAACAAAACAAGTCCTTATTATTGCTTTAATAGTTGGGTCTTCTACTTGTTCATAATACTGAAGCTCTGAAAAATTGTGTATTTTCGTGTAAATACATGAATCATGTAGACGGCAGATGTCGTATGTGGAAAGAATGCCGAGGTATGATATCCTGCCTGCTTATCCCTTCCCTTGTCCCTGGATTTTCAGGGAATGGTGCATTCCTCTCCTGGGGAGCAACTCAGACGCTGCATTGTAGTCCTGTCCCTTCCTGTTGAGCTCAGGACTTTTAAAGACTGTTTTAGGTGTAAAATCTCTGAGATGCTATTTTGTGACCTAAAATTTTCTGTCAGAAAAGATTCCCAGATGCTATTTTTAAATGGTTTGTTAAAAGAGAACATTTATAAAATTGGTTTTTGTTCACTCTGAGAACAAAGTTTGGCTTTGTAGATTTTCTCAAGTTCATAGATGTGACCTGGCTCGAGTTCTTCTTTCTGTTATTTACTATCAAGCCCTACCTTTTGAGCATCCTATCTGAATTATAAAGCAAATAATTTGAAGTCACTTTTAATGTTTGTACTTGACAGCTTAAATAAATAAAAAGTTGCGACACGGGATTCCATCAGTGTAGGTWAAAGTTTATTAAACTTAATTTTGATAGTGCAGGGTATTGTCTGTTATCAGCTCTACGATCATTTTCTTTGCTTAAGCAGGTGGCTGCTTATTAACAACTTATTAGGAATAATGAGAATAGATGACTCAGCTGATTGTAAATAATTTTCTTCGTGTATTGATAACACATTGCACATATTGTTCGGAGGGAATCAGTAGCAATTAAACTTTGAGACAGTGGCAGTTCTTGAACTTTTTRGTATTGTTGCTTTGCCTAAATAGTTGTTTAACAGAGTGTTCATTAAACTTCGATATGGGAGTGGAGTACACATGTATTAAACAGTTATGTGAATGAACATTGATGAGTACAAGTCATTTATTTGACTTGAAATTGTGGGTTTCAAACTTAAGTAGAATTTGAGTACTGCAGCGAAGAGGACTGAAGATTGCTTTTGCGTATAGACAAGGATTTGTTTTTAATGTCAGAGCTTAAATTAGAAAACCTAAGTCCAAGCCAAAAATCTTGGTATGAGGTAAAAGCAGTAAGAACAGAAAATTATCCATAAAAGTGGGTATCCAGAAATAGAACTATTTTTGCAGCTTAGGAAAACTTGTGCCTTTTCTTGTAAACTTCAGGACTGTAGCATAGAGCAGAATGACTTTATTTTCTTTCAAGCTGACTTTATTTTCATTTCTGTTTCCAGTAATCTTTCTTTATTGATTAATACCTTAAATACTTTTACCTTTATTAAGGTATTTTTATAATAATAATATAATTATTTTACCTTTATTATGACACAATAACCTGTTTACTGTTACTCTTCAAATACAAATGTTCTCTTTTTACAGTGAGGGCCAAGTTTGTTGCAATACCTGGTCRTGTAATGTGATTTTCAGGTGTCCTAGCATAACTTAATGCTGAAGTCTTTGAGCTAGAGTGCTCAGTGAGCTCTTTCTCCATCCCTTCCTGGGAAAGGAGGACGTCAGGAGAAGCCCCTATGTTTCCCCAAGGCACCCTGCCACTTTGGGCTGGTCAGAAGTTCTCTTCTGATCCCTTGCTGTGCCAGCAACAGAGAAAAAGCCACATTTGCTATCCAAGAGGCTGGGCATGGGCAGTACTCTGTGCTTYTGTTCTTAAAAGCTTTGGATGGCAAAAGCTGTTTGTGATCTGCTCCCTGGCTATGCCGACCCAGGGAGCGGGTGGAAAAGGGTGTCGGGAGGGAGCCGTCCCACGAGGGAGCGTGAGGATGGGTCTGTGGCACCCCAGCTCATGTCACATCTGGAACCCAGGGGTGAATGAGCTCTTGGCTGGGAGACTGCCTCTCAGGAGCAGTTTTGCAAATATCTGCAGTAGATCCCTTGAGTATAACTTGGCCTTTTTTGTTTTGTTTTCAAACCAGCCAACCTAACCGAGTTTAAAGAGGATACGTGCTGCTGTCTGCTCTGCAAGATGTTCACTTTATACAGCRGTATAAACACCAAAGGCAGCAAAGAATCAGAGCCTGTTCCTCTTTCTCCTGCTGGGAATTTTGGAATAAATGATGTGCATGTTACTACCTTAACTAATACAAGGGCAGCGTAGTGCTGTGTGACTCATGCTGTCCTTGCTGTTGCCATGGCTGTGAAAGCTACCTTGTGAAATGTTTGTATGGGTTTTTTTTTAAAGAATTGAATCAGAAGGATGGTGTTAACGAATGTTTGGAATCTGTTTGCATTGCGCGGTGTGTTAAAGGCMATGTTTTTAAAAATATTGTCTTTGGAAATCATCCTGCTTCAGGGGAAATGATGCTCCTTAATGCTTAAAGCTGTTGCTGTTCTTTTATTCTCTGAAGGAGAAACAAATCTGTTTAACTGCAGGCAGTGCCTCTGCAAACTGCCAGARTGTTCTTACTTGACCACAAAAATCTAATCAAAGTCCTGCTAGTCTTCCTCTTCTTTTTCACTTGGAAATTTAGACACAGCCATTATGCTTTTCAATCCGTAACAATGTTAGGAGCAACAGACTCCTTATTTTTTATTCATTAGTGTATACATGTTTTAAGCCTGCTTGTCCCTCTTTAGCAGCATCTGCATAAGGACATTAATTTGCTAGAAGAAAACAAAATCTTTGATATCTTTTTATTAAGGTTAGTATAATTGTGTCATCTTTCTACATGAAAAATAGGCAAACTTCCACTTCTTTCTCAAGATGATGATGGTCTGTTTTTAGTTTCTGTGCAAATGAAGTTGGTCAGACATGGGCTTTGTTTTCATTAGGGTGTAACCTTCAGAAGATCTCTTTTGTTCTGTTAACAGAAGTTAAGTCAACATGATTCACTGTGGTAATCATATTTGTTCCATATATGGAAAAAATTTACTTAAGAAAAGAAAATCTTCTGATGTACTGCTATTGATTTGGTTACTAAGTGGGTGTTATTGCTTCCCTCTGCAGAGTGCGCATTTGGCCATGATGGACACTCTGATGATGGCCTACACGGTAGAGATGGTCAGCGTGGAGAAGGTGATTGCCTGTGCTCAGCAGTATTCGTCCTTCTTCCAAGCTACAGATCTGCCTTATGACATTGAGGATGCTATTATGTTCTGGATAAACAAGGTACAGTACAGGAAAAGCCAGCTGTCATTCTCTTTGTAGGCTGTATGATCCAGTTAGAGGTGAGTGGGTGTGGATATGAACATGTGTAGGAATGTCAAGACCACGTCTGATGTGGGTTGTTTCTTAAGCTGCTGCAAATGGATAAGGAAAAGAAACGAAAAAGCAGAAATCCATTAAATGTTTTGGAGCCAAATAAATGGAAAGTCTAAGTAAGTGTTTGTCAGATAGGACATCTAACAGTCACTGTCATGTTTTGATGCTATGATGAGCTCATAGAGGGTCCCTGCTGGCTCTGGTAAGAAATACCATCTTGTGTAGCTGGCTATAATTCAAAGCCAAGGTGGTTCTGTGTAGTTTGCAGCACATCTTTCTTGTGATGTACCTTCATTTCATCATCAAATCTAATGATAACAATATATTGTTAATCAAATCTGATCAAACAGAAGAAGGGTCAAGTTAGTTCATGCAATGTAAAGTTACGAACTGGTACCGTGTACAGAGTGAACCACTGACACTTGCTCACAGTGCTTCAGGGTTACAGATCCTGAAATTTGATTTGTTTAGTGTTGTCAGTTGACTGGATGGTAGTCATTTATAGACCTGTAGAAAACCTGTAATTTCTGGCACTTGTTTCTTAGAATTGACTACTTAAGCAGTTATTTTGTCTTTAGGTAAATGAACATTTGAAAGACATAATGGATCAAGAACAAAAATTAAAAGAGCATCATGGTGCAGAGGCTGCAGGAGGTCAAAAGGTATGTGTAGGGGGATGCATATTTTAAACAAGAATATTTATCTATAAACAAAGTCAACTTGCATTTAGTGTGCATAAGTAAATATATATTTGTAGACATTGCACTTTAAACGTCTGTTAAAGCAAGATTTTTGTTTTCAAGCCATCATTATTATTTCATTATTAGCTTCAGTGTTTCTAAGATAATGTCCTTTAAATGTAGCAATAATGGAGCTACAACAGACACTGATAATCAAGTCCTTGATAGCATCAAAACACCTGTTATTTGAATCTGACCAAATTTATAAAGACTAATATTCTCCAAATGATTTCAAACTGCTGTTGGTTCTAACATGAAAAAGAAAAGAGTATTTTTTCATTAGGAACTTGTGAATTCCGTGTTTTTAAAAAGATAAAACTATATATGATATCATATCTATCTATATATATTGTATCTATCTACTATATATAGATCATATCTATGATCATGATATTTGTTGATTAAAGCTTACTTATGTATATAGTCAAAGCAGATTATTTGATACCATTTCCTAACAGGATTTTTTTTTCCTTTGCTCATGGAGCTCAGTTAATTCAATAATATTGTACCCATCATGATATGGAAGGATCACAAATAGTTCTAGATGGCATAAAATGCTTTGGTTGCTTCAGAATGAGATCATTTTTCCTGTTACAATATACTTATTGCGGGGAAGCAGTGTAGTTAGTTTGGACTGCCCCGTTGTATTAAACGTGCCCTTGAGTATAGAGCAGCAAAAGAAGGATAACCTATTTCTCTTGTATCGAATGTGGAATGATTTTTTGAGTCTGTAATTCATGCCATAAGTAGACCCAATCGAGTAAAAACTAGACACTAAAATGTTTTATGCACTTGTGTCGTTCCAGCTGAGTTATGGAAGCATCTAGAATAAAATCAGAGCCCTGTTCTGCTGGTTAATGTAAAAATGAGTTTTGCAGAATAGCAAGTTGTCCTGCCCTGGAAAATTTTGTGGCCAAGGACTTCTATGCACTGAGTTTGAAGTAATGTTATCCCAGGCGCATGTAACATGATTTGCCTCGGTGTGACTTTGGGCTGCATAAATGACATTGTCAAGCTAGGTATCCCACGCTGGGGACTCTGTCAGGATAGCTTTATCCACAAGTTAAAAACCTCAGCACGGGCAAGGCCTCAGGCTGTAGCTTGCCACAAGATCTCTCTTGTGCAGGATTATGGGGAAAAGAAAATTAAAAAGTTAATCATCCTTTATGCACATGTACATGAGGAAATTGAGTGAAATCCTTTTTAATCAAGTTCAGAGTTTCTAACGTGAGTTTTCTCTAAAGCTATGATGTTGCTCCTATCAAGTATCTTCTGGTATCTTTTTCCAGACTTCTAGTTTTTTACCCTAATATCTGTCTCCATGCTCAATTTCTTCACATGTTTCTTTGTCACGTAATCAGTCACACATCCAGTTGCTTTATGATGTTGGTTTTGCCTAATATGGCTCAACAATGTTGTGGAATATTGTAGCTATTTTCTTGTACCGGATTTTGGTATTGCTGAGATACATGTATAATTTCAGCTCTAAGTACTTATTAGTACAATTTTTTCCCCACTTTTCCTGTTGTGCCTGAGTTTAGTTATTGATATCAGGAGATTATTTTGTTCTTAAATGAACCAAAGCAATCTTATTATGGCTTTTCCATTACATAGAAAAATTAAATAATATTTTCCAAATGAACAGTGAACAGCCTCCTGTATTGGTTAAGGACTTAAGCTTTTGTTAAGGCACATAAATGAGTGACTGCAGTTTTCAAAAATGCCAGTGCAGACTTGAGAGATCTTGATTTGAATCATTTTGAAAGTAGGACCATTTATTGTTTTTGAAATTTTAAATTTTGAAGTTTAGTGCTTATGCTGCAGTGCTAGTTTAATTCTTCCTACCTGAAATTCTTTTCATTTTCTTGTTTAGATGCTTTTAACAATTAAGTCTGCTTACTTTAGAATTTAACATATAGTGAAAGTAGAATATTTCATTGTCCCTGTTCTGTGTCTTCCACCATCCTTTTTAGGTTGGGGATTGGTTGGATAATTTGGGTTGGATAAATTGGATAATTTAGGTTGAATGTGATGGTTCCAGCTTAAGAAGTTGTGTAACCTCCCTTCTGCTCTGGCCAGACGCCTTAGGACATTGGAGCTTCAGAGCTTCTATGGTGTGGTCAGATCTTGAGCTTGAATTAAGTTTAAATTAGCCTTCTCTATTGTGGTGATTTAGGGAGATGACCCAATAGATATGGGAAGAATGTCCTACTAGAGGTTGGGGAAAGCTCTTCTTTAAATTTAGCTTCCATACAAGAAGAAGCAAATAAATTCATAAGTTTTTAGCTATGAAAAAATAAAGCATAGAGCATAATCCTCAAACCTGCCAAATTAATGTATATTGTGACAAAACTGCCCTGAGCCTTTATGCAATAAATACAAGTTTCTGCATTTCTAGAAGTTGTAAACATTGTGTGCGTGGGTTAACAACGATGCGACTGATGTGATGTTACTGTTCTCTGGTTTTGGGTAGCTAGAAACAGTGCAGTAAATAACGGATTACGAGATTGCTTTTGTTTTCCCTCACTTTCTCCTGCCGCTAGCCTCCTGTAGAAGATAAGACAGAGGAAGGAGTATGTATGGTTTTTAGCTCCAGGTAGCCCTCTGTGGATCTTGCTCTGCGGTGATTTGTGCTAACCTCAGCTTTCTCTGGTAGAGTCCCTGCATTCTTCTTTCAGAATTAGGATTTCAAGTTTTGTAGTGATTAGCTTTGGTTTTCAGGCGTCACTTAAATAACATGTAGTGAATGTACAGTTGCACTGATTAAACTAATGGTTGCTGTAGTTGAAGCTTTCTCAAAATTCTCTTGATTTTTCACCTGCTCTTGTGATTCAGTGATTCAAATCACCTGTAATGGTTTTGAGTGAAATGAATGCAAATCCCACCAGAGAAACAAACATAACATTTGCCAGGAGGACTGAGTTCTTTTCCACTTTTTAAAAATTAGTTTAAACAATGCAACTTTGTGTGTGAAGATGAAACACTAATGCCCTAGTCCCACAATCAGTTTAATGTGGCACAGGTCTGTACTGCTATCAGAAGCTAACAGGGGGAAGAAAAATGTTTGCAGCAGGATCTGCTTCCTGATCCAGTTAAAGCACAGCTGCATGAGTCCTGATGATGGTGCAAGGAAGAGGGCAGGAACCAGTATTAATGAAGGGCACTGCCACTAAATTTTGGTACCAGGATGAATTTGTTGGGTTAAGGTGGTAATAGAATCATATTGAATTTCTTTTTGTCAAAGGGGAGATTAAATGATTTTGTCAACCTGTAAATCCTCCACCTGAGGGGCCTTTTAGGAACTGTCAGAAATGTTGGTTAATTACTGTTGGCATAAAATGCCAGTTGCACAGTCATTGCATTGGATTCATGTTGAATGAGAGGTTTCAGTTTTTATCCCTTTCTTAAACTGTCTTTGCCAAGTGTCAGCTGAAATCTCTTTCCACATAGTGTATCTGAATGTAAAAGTGACTATGTCCAGCCTTTGGTCCCCTCGGAGGGTGCTCATGGTCTGCACAGAGACCGACTCAGCCCAATGGACAGACAAATGGAAATAAGTGTCAGACCACTTAGATACGTATCAGAAATAGGGATCTGAGTCCAGTTTGTACCTTCCAGCAGAGCTAATCTCTGGAATTGAAGCGAACATGGGAAGGTCCTTCTGGAGAACAGACCTTCAGCCTATCTTGAAGTAGATACTGTTAGATTTTGATAGTGTAGATGAGTTTGAGAAGAGGTCCGCTAAATTGAATAAAAATGTTCCTGTCAGTGTGCTGTAAAATTGTAGCTGCCCCAATGTGATCTTGGCCTGTTGACCTAAAACTGCTTTAGAAGTTGCTTTAGAACTGCTAATTACAATTAAAAAACATCATTTTTCAAATTCCTGCGTGTTCCCAGACGCTGACTAGAATTCAGTGGGATGGAAAGGCACCGGGTCCTCTGCCAAGTGCTTTAGTGGGGAAGGGAGCCCCACATTAACAGGCTTGGCTCGTAGCTCACGTCAAAGCGCCCTGGGGACTCTGCTCTGTAATTGCCCAGGGCAGGGCAAGGAGGCTGAGAACAGACAGGCTGCTCCGTGTGCACCCTTCCCTGTGCAGGAACTTTCTTTTAAAACAAAGGGCTTTATTGCATTTGTTCAGTTATTTTACAATTTTAAGGGAAATATCCTGTAATGACCATGAAAAATAACAAGTTTTCTTAGCAGTTCATGTTTAAAACTACTTTTTTACCGTTTCCACAAAATATTTCTCTCTTCAGAAAACAATATTTTCCCTATGCACTTAGCATTTTAAATTGTGTAATTAAATGATTAGAATAAAATGGTGAAGTTTTCTGCATTTATATGTAATACTACACTTTTTTTTCCTGAGTAGTAGAGTATTATGCCACCCTAGTGTATAGAGTTAACATAAAACAAACAAAAAACCCTATATTCTCTATGAAATCCAGTGTTCCTAGGATGAAATGTTTGCATCAAGTTTTGTATTTCCAAAACTTATTTTTTAATGATCTTAGGTTATTTTGGATGACATACCAGGTTAGAATTTTGTGTAGCAGGTCTGATCATTTTTCTGCTAGTAGCCCAAAGAAAACTCCATCTACATTTCAGGTCATTGCACATCATGCAGCTGATGCTAATGTATCTGTCATTGCAAGAATGTAACTGCCTGCATCTCTCATTGTTCTGAGGACTGTCATATGTCTGTTAAAAATATTGTTAAACATTAGAGACATAACTGTTTGGCCTTGAAGTAACTAATACAAACTCCACTGGAGTTGGTTGTCTTGTATTAAAGTGTGTTTATGCCTTTTATTTATGCTTTAGCTTCCTTGCTTCATCATCCCAGCTGCCAGAGTTCATTTTGATACTTGCAATAACTTGGCTTCAAGTCTCAAATGAATTCTACAGCTGGCAGATGGATTTGCATATTGAGGGTGCAATTAGATGTGGGAAAGCATTAAATAAAACTGCGTTGATCTGAAAATCTTCGTTCATGTGGGAAAATTATAAAGTTGATCTACAAAGATTACAGATACATATTTTTCCAGTATTAGTTCTGCTAATTAGTACAATACGTAAAGGTTACATTGCACTAATGTTTACCATGAAATTACAATTCATTGTTGTACAAAACTGAGAATATTAAAGAAAATTGCTTTGTGAAAGTAATTTATGAAATCTGATAAATTGTTCCTTTTTTTTTTCTTTGCTTTTTGCTTATTCTTTTTTTTTCTACTGCTTCCTCTGAAGTCTCCTACCAAATGGTTTTGGAAACTGGTTCCTGTAAGTTTGCCCAACTGCTTCACTTTGATCCGAGTAGCTTATTTTGGGAATGGCTTTGTCCATGTCATGCTGGTGTAATCATTCATTTCATTTCTCTCTGCAAGACAGTTTTGTAAGGGGTTGTTCTTCAAAGGTGCACGTAGCACAAAATCCTGTTTCGCAAGGTAATTTGTGCAAAGTAAGTGCAAGGTATGATACTGCTTTGGGAATTACCTTCTAAACAGTAGAGGTATCTGTTCTTTCATATAAGAGAATAACACATCCTCTTAATTCATGTCAAATCATGATTATTTGTTTTTGTAAAATCATTTCTCATAGGCTTCCAGTAAATGTATGGTGTTGGATACAGAGTCTTTTCAAGAGGGTTTTTAAAAATGTATATGTATTTTGGTTTTCAGTGGTACCTGAAATCTCGAATTTTTGTACTTACTGAAATAACATGCAATCATCATGGCATTAGTCTAGGACTGTCTGACTTTTCTAGCTGGTAATAGCTACTTAGGATAGCTGTTAGTAATTACAGTAATTTAAAATTTGCTCCACACAAAAATCTAACCCCAAACTGTAGTTTTTTGCTTTAATTAAAAGCAATAAAACAGAGCTGTTCATATTAATAATAAAGTTTCCCTCTGTGCTGTGCTTCCTTGGGATTATAGTCCCTTTCCTCTATTGTATTGTAACTTGCCCCTGAGATACATTGGACTTGTTTATTCTGTGGCAGTTTTGCAACGTGGCTGATGCTTTGTCATGAGCAGACACTCAGTTTGAGAACAAAATCAGTTGCAGTTGTTCAGCTGTGCAGGGTTGCCGACTGTGGGTCTGAACCCCAGGGAATTTTCTGATTTATTTTGGCTCTAAGGACTAAATAACTGCTCTAGGAGCAACTTGGATATTTGCGTTTAGCCACCAAAAGATCATTCATTGCAAAGAATTAAAAATAACAAGGAAATTGCATGGTTGGCAACATCTAGGCAACCTACATGCCTAAAAAGTGGCATTAACAACTTCTGTCAATCAGTATTCAAATTTATAGCAGTTTATGCCATGTGGAACTTTCCTTTAATGATGTCTTTATTAAAATTCCTGTATATTTGCACACAGAATATGTTATTCTTTACCAGAAAATCCTTCATAGTTTTGTTTTGGAATTAAGACAGCACAAGTAAATGGATGAACTAATGCAAAAGATGGACGAGCCTCCTGTGATACGGCCACACTGCAGGAGTTTAAGCTCGTTTTCATTCTAATCTGTACAAAACAGGGTCCGACTTGAGCGCAGTTTCAGGCTTTGCTTTTGTTCATTTGAGCAGCGCGGACGGCGCTGGAGCTGCTCGCTCGGGTGCTCGGCTCCAAGGGCAGCTTGGAAACAAGGCTTCTCTGCTGGCGCTTCAGCGCCCTCAGGAACCGACGCTGGCTTTTGCATTATTGCATCTGTATTTATTAGCATGAGTTGCAGCTGATTAGCAGAGCTGCTTCAAAAAGGTAGTTTATTAAAAATCACCAGTGCAATTACCAGTGCCTTTTAAGTATAATTTCTTTTTATCTTTTCAACCAAATTGAAACATGCATGCTATACCCTAATGAATCTAGTGTTTCAGGTTATATAGGTTTTTTTACCTTTTTTTCCCCTGTAGTAATGTGCTTGGCATACTCTCTAAAATAAATTAAATCTTCCTGCAGATCCACTGCCATTGATCTGACACCATTTTCAGAGTGTAGGGCACTGTTAATGGGGCAGTTTAAGGCATCATTAAAGTGACAATTGGCTTTTTCGCTGAATTTACCCTGCAAGACTGTATTACCAGTTTCAAATAATACTGTTTACTCAGATAATTTTAAAAAGACCTCATTTAAAAGAAGGTATAAAATATACAGGGCTGTTTCGACTATAGGAGTCCATATGTATCCTCTATGATTAATTCATGTAATCATAATATGTATTCATATATATTCATATAATAATCATATAATAAATAATATTCTAAATAATATATTTAATTTCATTCACTTTCATAGGAAAAATATAGGAATATATAAGAATTTTACTTATAACTGAACACATTTTAGTCATAGTGAGTCTGTAGTTTGTCATTAAATTCAAAAAAGGAAAAAAGCTTCAACTTGAAATGGTTAAAGCTTTATTATTATAGCTAATAGGAAGTATTAAAAATATGGAGGAAAATGTTAATGAGGACTAAAGCACAAACGTGTTATTGCTTGGCATTAGTGAATCTTTACCATACCACACCAAAATGGCAGTTTTGCTTTCAGGCAGCAGCTTCACACACCCAAAATCAGCACATTTTGAATATGAAACAGAGACATGCTCTTTTTTTTTCCCTTTCAGGTGTTAATAGGGTAATGTAAAAGCAGCCTGGCCTAAATCTGAGCGCTGTGTTTTTCTAGCCCCGGTGCATCTGTTATTGCCCGACTCGATTTGTGCTTCTCAGGCCAGCTAGAGGCCACGGCCGCGTGCAGAGGATAAGATAATCCCGTCCGTTTCTTGGCACAACCACAGTGCTGGCAAAAGCAGCCCTGGGGCTCAGCCTGTGGTTCCGCGGCCTCCCCGGGCTGAAGCTGTTCCCACCCCACCCATAAACCCTCCGGTCCTGCCTGCTTCTTGGCTCTGGGAAGGGAGGGGGATGTTGGAGCCACATCCCTGCTTTTGCCCAGCTCCAGCAGTGCTTGCTCTGGCACAAGGGAGAAAAGGGCGGGAGAGGAGATGTAAAATTAGCTTGGGAATATTCTTGGCACCACAAGTAGTTCTGTGGAATGGGAAGTAATCCTTCAGTACCAGTTTAAAACAGAAATTAAAAAATAGTCGCAAGTAATGTCAACAAGTTAAAAAAAGGCATCCTTCCATCTTCATTTGTTTTTCTAGGCAGTAGGGAGGAAAGATAAGAGTAATGAATGACTTGAAGGGGACTCCCTTCCCTCCCGAGAGCATAAAGACTTATATATTTCAATTATATGTTATCTTGATTTTCTGAAATAGCGATATCCATCAATACACATGGAGTTCTTTTTCAAAATGTTTCCCTTTCTATAACAAGGCTTTTTGTTTGTTTGCAGTAGCAGTCCTGGCCATTCGTATCTCTCTACATTTATGACTGTTTAGTAACATGTGCCAATAATAAAACTGGAGCTGATTGAATGCAGATTTCCTTGTTTCCAAATCTGCCATTAGATCAGTCATAGAAATGAGTTTTTGGGTAGATTATCAGGTATTTCACCTTCACAAAGTCATCTGACCTGTCCCTAAGCAGAAGTTAAACAGCTAAAGGTTTCTCTGACTATGTTTGCACATAGATCACTTCTGATTGTATAATACTGAACGTGGAATGTATAATACACTACAAGATGTAATTTAAATTAGCATGTTACAGGGAGGTCATCAATTTGGGATAGTTTTGAAGGAAAGCCTCAACATGAGTCTGTAAATGTCTTAGATTTTTATTTATGCTCTTTAAAACAGGGCAGAAGGTAAACACTTTTAAGAAATTATCAAAGAATAGTCAACTACTTACTGAATACTGCCTTTTTACTATGGGAGCACAAAACTTACAGTACAAATTTCTCCATATGTCTTGGATCCTCTGTTTTAATCTTTCTCTTTTTTTTTTTTCTGTATTGTAGGCTCGTTATAGGAAAGAGCAGACATTGCTTAAGCAGCTGCCCTGCATTCCCTTGGTAGAAAATCTGCTGAAAGATGGTACAGATGGCTGTGCTTTAGCAGCCCTGATCCACTTCTACTGTCCAGATATCATTAAATTGGAGGGTATGTGTCTTGCATGTCCTGTAAATACATGTGTATGATTGATGAAATGTCTTTATTTTATATCTGTAAAAGAGGATGCTAAGATATGTTACGCAGGAGATGTGATTTGAGTACAGTAGTGAGATGTTTAATATTTGTGCCTGTTTTTACTTTAAATGAAAGAAAACAAGATGCATTTCTGTATTTTCATTACTTTTACATTACTTTTACAGTAATATAAATGCACAAAGTTATTATATATCTGTGCATGTATTCTCTTTTGGTATTTGCCTTCATACTATAAGGCTTGAGACGTAGAAAAGTCAGTTTCTTGAGGCTGTATAAAAGCTTTCTTGGGAATCTGAGCAGGTAGGATGAGGATGAAGATGCAGAAGGATCATTTCTTTCTATTACAGATAGTCTAGCACTGTATAGCTGTGCTGCATGGTGAATATCTGCTCTGCATCCCCGGCCTTGAGTTCACTTGCTACTTAACTAACTATATCACTTAGAGAGAAAACAAAAACATAGCATCGAACATATGGGTGTTTTATGCTTCTATATAGTAGTTGGCTGCAGTGAAGAGCAGCCTCCTCATGTTCTTTTGTGGCATAGTTAAAGTCTTATCTTCCTCCTGGTATCCGTGAGCCTCACGTACTTGTAAAATGGCTTGGCAGGTAACACCCATCATTTTCTGCCTGTGTTCTGTCCGTGATACCTTTGATGTCGTGGGAACACTTTTACAGGAACAGTCTGAGAAACACAGGAATGTGAGCAAGGGAATAAGGCCTGCGGAGGGCCGAAATCTGAAATTCATGTGCACGGCCACTTTGCAGGAAGCTTCCTGCACAGTAGGTGCTGAAGATGAAAGATGCTGAAATTGCAGCCATTCACTGTGCTTTGGTCTGTGAATTAGAAAAATACAACTTCCAATTTACATAGGTGTTGCAGCCAAATATATACTGTTGCATCTCATTAGAGAAGAAGGGTTAAATGGAATCTGTGGTAGCACCTAGTTCCTTCTTCGTGTTTTAGCATGAGTGGCAGAAGGGGAATGCCCAAAGGATCTTGTGTATGTTGCAGGGCCATCTATATAATAATTCCCAACAGCCTCCTGCAGCATCTGATTCTCAGCCCAGTGAAATACAGCAAGGCCCCTGTCATCTTTGGAACCTTAGCTCTGATATTTTAGTTGAGGTGTCCTGACGTTGCCTTCCCTACAGATGCACAAATGTGTGCGAGCATCGTCATCTCTGAATAAATTTGAAGGTACACTGAAGCAACCAAGAGCACTAAGGCCTCCTCCACGGTATTTAAGCAATGACATTTTTGGTGAATGCTAAGCTTCATTGAGAGCTTGCTCTCTTTTGGAACTGATGAAGGAGGGTAAAAAGCACATGTGCATAAAAATGCATTAATGAGAAAATAAGCAACAACAACAAAAAACAAGAGTCCGGAATTTTCTGTAGTCTGGAATAGATGGTCTCTTTTCTACAAAATTTTAGCTTTCAAATTTAGATTTCCCTTTAGGAGTATTGAGCTAGAAAGGCCTTTCTATCTCAAACAATCCATAAATGTGCTGGATTATACAATCGGGATTATATAATCTCTCTCACAAATATACTGTGTTCCATATCAGTGCTGTCTAGCATTTCTACATCTATATCTTTAGACTGCTACAGAGTTCACTTCTTACATTATAATCTTATTCTTGTTTCCTACCTAAATGTACTTGGAGCCTGTCTAGGTGCATTTGTTATTCTTCCAGCAGAGCCCTTTGGGTTGAAGAGCTTTTCTTCACTGATGTCTATGTCTTTTATATACTCCGTTTCTTCTGATTGCCCAGGCTGGCTGAACCAAGTCTTTTCAGTCTCCCCTTCTGAAGTGGATTTCCATTCTCATCATTATTCTCCATAATCTTTCTATGTAACTATTCCAGTTTGGGATAATCTTTCTTGAATATGGGCAGGCAGGTGATAATTGTACACACAATTCCAAACTTGTACAATACTTCCCTGTCGCTGCTGGGAGTGCATTTCCTGAAACATTTTGTCATCTTGGTTGCTTTCTTTATTAGCTATGTGATGCTGAAAGCTCATTAAAAATCTTGACCCTGGCTGATGTTCAATACCCTTCTGCTCTTTACCATTTTCATCTGGTAAATCGCATTAGAATTTTGTTGGTTTCAAATGYCTGACTTGGCATTTTGTACTATTAAATTCAGTCTTATTTCTGTCAGTTAAAGAATTCATCTCCTGTACTGCGTGTACCGCAGTGATATTTATAAATCTTTCAGTTTGGGGCCTCTTTATCCTGCTAGCATCAAAGGAGGTTCCTTGTCTGGAGGAGCTCGTCTACTCCAAGCACTTCGGAGCTGTGATGCGGGGCTCTGTCACACACCATTGCTGCAGGAGTAAAACCTCATGCTTGCTCTGGGAGTGTATTCGTTTTCTTTTATTCACGTTTTGCTTTTTGAAAGGACTGTCTTTGTTCTAGGAAGTTATTACTGCTATTTAATCTTCCAGAAAGCAACTATAAAGAGACAAGAGAAGGTTACTCAGGCATATGTAGTATTCACAAGACACTGCACAACACTCATCCCTTCGCTGCTTCTGCTCTATTGCCTTTAAACAGCACTTGCAGACACAGAGAGGTACTAAGGCTCTATTAATGTGCCAGAGGCTTCTCCACCTTGTAAAGATCTGTATCGTGTGGTAGCACACATCTGAATACACAAAATGCGTGTATGAGACAGAAACGATGCTTCTTTTATTGGAGAATCCGGAGTTAATAGCATTAAAATGCAGTTTCAGGTCCCTGTGCAAAGGAAAGGAATTATTATAGGTAGGGAATTTTGTGGAAAAAAAGATACATTTCCTATTGTTATTTAATTAGAGAAAATATAATTGGAAAAAGGTCTGTTTTGATTAAATTTTTCCTTCTCTGAAAACAGTGGGATTTTTCAGCGTAGCCTCTTTTTTTTTTTTCGCATATGGCAAAGCAGAAAAAAACAGAGCAGTTTCCTATAAATAAAAATAAAACTCATGTTTGTAGAAATGTTAAGATAAAACGTAATGTTACATCTTAAGTCTTTGAAGTAGAAAAATCAGTCTCATGTTAAACAAGAAAATTGAAATTAAGTGGATGTTATCACAAAAATGTTTGGCAGTTGTTACGTGAGAAGTGCTGCTTTACAGATGTGTAACTATATGTAATCTTTACTTCTGTTACTTCCATCTAGATATTTGTCTGAAAGAGACCATGTCTTTGGCTGACAGCCTCTACAACCTACAGCTGATTCAAGAGTTCTGCCAGGAATACCTTAACCAGTGTTGCCATTTCAGTCTTGAGGATATGCTCTATGCAGCTTCTTCTATAAAGGTAAAAAAATAGAGCTCAAACTCTACTCTAATGCAACAGAAGCATTTTATTTAGCTTTTTCTTGCTTTGCTGCTTTACGGCTAAGTGGGAATTTTTATTGTGTCAGTTGCCACAACACAAACGTCAGCAGCATTTAGGACTTTGGGCAGTTGGGGTAGTCTGATGGTCTTTTAAAAACAACGCTTACATATATTACAGCCTTGATTTTGTGCAAAATGGTTTCTTTGTTAGTTGTAATATTTCAGAGCTTTCAGATGACAGAGTTTTGAAGTGTTGTTTCACAAAATGATTATTTTTATGCTTTTAGCCTTAAAGGTTTACAATTTTGTAAATGTGCTATGTTTTAAATAATCTAGGTTTTTTGGGTTTTTTTTTTCAGTTCACACATTTTTGGGGCATCCTTAGTAAAACAAAAATGTTTTTATGCCTGGACCGTTAATTAGAGCAGAAGCATTTCATTGAAAAATATGATGTTTTTGTGCCTAGACCCTTATTAGAGCAGAAGCAGATATTCCAACATAAGTAATTATTCGAACAAGTTAATATTATATTTTTAATCTTTTAAATTTTTAAATTTTTAATCTAGGTTTCCATCTTTTTGAGAAAGAGAAAAAAAATGTTTTGCCTGTTTTACGATTTTAAAGTCTGTGGAAAATCAAAGCATAATAGAATGTCTTTCCTAATTGCAGCTCTTTTCATTCCTGTATTTCTTCAAGACCTTTCCCCACATAAAACATCCTCCATTTGCTGTTCTCGTTGGCCTGCCCCTAGGGAGTGCCCTGTTGTTTTGGAGGAGTCAGCGTTCCCGGTGCAGATGCCGTGTAATTGGTTTGAGTCCGTGGGCCCACGGAGCGAAGGAGCTGCCAGGGGGAGTCAGGGCAGGACACGGGGCCGCCTGCGTCCCAGCTGCCTTAGGCTGCGCTAAATAGTTTGGCCACTATAATTGACTATATCTAAATATTTTAGCAGTGTTCCAGTGCCGCAGAGTTTACACTTCGAAAATGCTGCAGACTCATTAACTTTACTGTTTCTGAAGAGCGTCTTCAGAGAGGATTTAGTCGTTCACAGATTTAGAATATTTCCAGAACTGAGAAAGCCCTTTGTGATCGTGTTTTTACAAGTCACTGCGGTACGGGTGCCTATTTAGATGGAAATTCTACAAGAAAGACTGCCAAGTTTCTTCTTTAAACTTGGGCATGGAAACTCTGGCTAGCACTCTAAACTCTGTGCTTAGAAGTAATTTACTTTCAAAATAAATTCACAGTTAAAGGAGCGCTCTGTGAGCTTTCCACTGCATCTGCTGGGAATAACTTTTAGTGAATGTGTATATTCCCCTATGACTTTTATGTCACTTCATGTTGCTTCAAATGTTACTTCAAAGAAAAATTGATTGTCAATAGGTATTTTAAACGTACCACACACAAATGGTTACAGAAATCACCTTTACCTCATTCTAGAAAATGTATATAGTTTTGAATTGCAGAATTTCTAGCAAAATGCTTTTTGGGTGTCTGTGTCAATCAGCAGAAATCTGTTTATTTTCAGGTGTGGTAGGTGGCATGGGGGTGACACTGCACTTCGTTTAAAACTGTATCTATCTCTGATGTTGGTGACCGAAATAATAGAAAGAACCAGACTGGTGGTATGTTCCAGGAAGAAGTCTCAAGAGAAAATTAAGAGAAGGATTTTGGAATTACATGAGATGTTGTAGCAGATAGAACTGTCGATCTAGTTCTCTTACAGCACAGAGAAGAAATAGGCTTTGTCTGGATTTCTAGATAACTTTAATGTGTCCAAATCAAAAGAAGTCAGAAAGAAATTTGCTTGCCCCTTTTTTGCCACCTTCTCTTCCTCTAAGAAAAATGCATTTGAGAGGTTCATAATTAAGATCCTCGCTAAGGTAGGACTATATAGGTTAAAGAAAAGAGTATTTGAATGCATTCCATTATTGTTTGAGGCAGCAGGTGGGCCTTATGGTTTCTTTTTGTTTTACCCTGAGACAGGGAAATAACAAGCAGAGAGATGACCTAAAAAAAAAATAAATTTAAGGATCCTCCCTGTTTATTTAATGAGCAAAGTTGGATAACCTTTGTTTTCTTTTTGGTTGTGCCAAATCACTTTTTTCCTGTTTTTTTTCTTTTTTTTTTTTTTTTTCTTTTCTCTTTGCTAGGGACAAGTTTTACTGGGAGGCAAATACCAGAGAGGGAGATCTTAAACTAAAAAAATGTCGTGTTTACCATGGACGGGAGCTCACGTAGAAACTTGGCTGGGTTAATTGACACGTAGTTAATTATTACCTGCTATAAATGTTCCTATGGCTGAGCTTTTGGAAAGGTTATTAATTAAAAGAGTGGGCCCATTATCGCCAGCAGAAAACTATAGACACGTGGCATTACTCACTGCTCCCTTGCATGTGGACTATGCATCTTGTTCTTGCACTTAGGTGCTAATCCGAGCAGAGAGAGCAAGTTTTTAACCTTGCCAAAGCCCAGCAGGAAATGAAGAGAGACCCCAGGGCCACAGCTTCTCTTTTTTCTATCTCCTGCAGAATATCTGCTCAATTCAGTCCAGCCTTAGGATAAAATTGCACAAAAGGGAAGGGAGGAGGAAAGATGAGGGCAGAAAAGCAATCAAAGCAAAGACCCATTTTGTGTTTATTGCCTATATTTGTATTGTGTGCGAGTGGAGCTTCCCCTTCGGTGCAGCTCAGGCCGTGAGCGCTTTGCCGATGAGCTGCTCACCCGAAGTCCCCACGACAGCCCCTATGGCCTCTGTAAGGGCCTGGAGGAGCAGCTGTCGGGGATCTGGCTCCTCGCTGCTGCCTCTGGATCGCTCCGCATCAGCAGCCAAGAGAGATTCAGCAAGGAACCAGGGCTGTATGACAGCAGGGCCCCTCCTGAGAGGCACCAGATGTTTCTCACCCCTGCTTTGAAGGGAAGCAGGATTGATTCCTGTCGCTGGTGTTAATTGGGATGTCATGACCCTCTGTTGCTGTGCTGGGAAATGAGGTATATTGGGATTTTCAACTCGAGTAGTTGTGGTAGGAGACACGATGAGCCTGTAGCGCGTGGATCGTGCACAGAGGTGTAATTTAGGCTTGTCTAAAGAGTGTGAAACACCCATTTTCATCAGTTCGGACACATGAATTGCATAGCACATAAACATTTGGTTTGCATGTCCTGTAAATTCCTTCCCTAGCCTACTGAATAGGGACTGTAATGTGTTTCCCAGTGTATTTTTATAATCATTTTGAGAAAATTGCTGATATGAATATGACTGCACTTCAAGCTGCTTATAAATGGTTCGTGTATTTGCGTTTTATTTAGTTACGTATTGGTAAGTAGTTATTCTCAAAATGTGCAGCTTTGAAACCCATAAATATGAAAGGGGATGTAATTTAAGTGTCAAGATTGCTCATACAATTCCTGTGTTTTCCCACACTGACTTTCCATGGTTTATGTTGTTTTAGCTAGTTTGATTTAAAATGTCATCTTGCTCCTGAAATAGTGGAGGAGGGAATAGAGATATTCAAGGAAAACAAAGTTTCTGTTTCATATAGATTCCTATAAAGCAAGCTAGCTCATATCTGCCTTGAATACAGAAGGAAATAGTAACTTACGGTTTCATAGTCAGAATGGGGATATTATGTTTTTTGTTTTATTTTTTCAAAAAAGCTCTTCCAAAATCTGATAGGCAATAGCACTTTTATTGTACTGTGCCAGAAGATAAAATAAGTAATAAGTTTACATTTTAGTACATCGAGCAGCCTGCAGTAAGGTGGAGATATAAGACAGAAAAAATTCAAGCAGGCTGTTGAGCAAATGGAAGTTAACGTGAAGCTGCAAGGCTGCCATCTGCTGCCCAATGTTTTTAATCAGGATGAACTGCATTTGCAGCTTATAATTTCTTTTAAATGCCTTTAAAATACTGCTATGCTTCGGAATAGTTCTGTATATGAGCGCACATGGTAATCATGTGACGATACTAAAAGCTCAGTTGGTATAATCAAGGCAAAATCCCTGGAAATAACATTATTTTATTTCCACAGCATTATTTTGTATGGCTACAGACCCACAATATTTTTTTCCAGAAAAGAATAGTTACTGATCTTCTGCCTTCCCTTTTGATGATTATTATAAACATCCCCTTCTGACTGCAAATCACTTGAGAGAAAGGGTGGTTTCCAGGTTGCCCTTGTGTGTCGTGCTGTGTGACAAGCAGCTCTCTGCTGCTTCCTGAGGTTCCCTCCTGTTCCAGGGAAGTGCAGCGAGAAAAGCAGCCCCAGGCTTGGCTTGGGTTTGTCGCTGGGAAGGCAGCGCCCGCCTCCCCGTCCTGCCAAGGATGGAGCAGGATACGGAGCAGAAAAGGCAGCAGCAGGATCGGCGCCTGCAGCAAGCGACATGGTTAAAGTCTGGGTTTATATATTGAAGTATAAATTGAATGCCACGAATGCACAGAACATGAGCTGTGCCTCAAAGTTTATTCGTAGCCAGCGATGCCCAAAGGCCTGCAAGGATTAAATGGGTGCATTCAGACATGTGAAAATCATCTCAGCCAGTGTACTGATTGAGCTGAAGCATAGGGCTGTGTGTCTGTGTTACATGCAAAACAATTTTTTAAAAGGAAAAAAAAAAAAACCCACTAGGCCTCTGCATCTCCGTGAAACATCTAAGCTAGCCTAAGTTTTAACCGACTGTGCAGCCAGCAGTTTCATTTTTTCCTTCAGTAAGTACTGCCATGGTGACTTTGGAAACACAAGGCTGCCTTTCATTAGCTCGGGACTGCCCGACAAATCTTCTCCAGAAGAATCCGAGGTCTTCATGAAATAATCGTACTATTAAACACAGCTTTTCAGCACAGAAAGAAAAAAGGGAATGTTTAAATACACTATTCGTTCATACAACTCCAAGCTAGGAATGGAATGTTTTATGATTAATTATTTATGGTAAAATACATTAAGCTAAAGTTGTAAAAATATAGTAAAGTAGTAAAAAATGTAGTAAAAATGAGTTAAGTAGTAAAAATGAGGAGAGGGAAGAATGGAAAGCATTAATGGTGAATATAAGAAAAATTATATTTTCTTCTGAAAGGTAGGTCTTTTTTCTCTATGTATATTGCTTTCCTAAGGGATTCGGCATGTGATACCGAAGTGCTATGTAGAATATTTTGTTTGAATGGAAAAGATCTTGTAAATTTTTCCTCATTCAATTACTGTTGTGCTGACTGAGCAGAGACAGGGTTTTTTCCAGTCTATTTATAACTCATGTTTAATAACTGTGGTAACATCTGGTATCTCTTTATCTACTACAATCTTTGAGCAGTTTTCACTCCAAGAGTATCTTATCCCCGGAGGTATCACCCATGGAAGACCACTTTTACACTTAGATTTCTTTCCACCTGTGACTCCATTGATAGCAGAAGACTTCCAGCCCTGTAGGTGTCTGAACCAACCAGAAAATGTTTTCATTCAAAAACAACACCAAAAATATTCAAATGGGACCTCTGTACCACGGTTTTAATTCCTCAGGACTTGTCTTATTTTTGTTAGAGAACTGCCAACTAAACCATTTTCTGTGTTCTTGCAACTCTGCAGTCTGTTAGCTGATGTTCAGCATGCTCCGTTCCTGTAATAGCCTTCAGAAAAGAGCTGACACCTACATTGGTATGTAGGTTGTTTTTTTCCCCACAGAATTCGGTGGAATTGAATGAGTACATTATTTGTAAGTCTAAATTAATTTCTTTTTTAAGACTTTACATGAGTGCTATTTCAGGACCCCAGCTGCAGTTCTTAGTCTGTAACAAGATTTTCTTGGAGCCGAATGCAGCCTTTATTGCTAACAAGGTGCTGGAAATCAGAAAAATCTCCCTGGTTAGGCAAATATAGTTCATATGTATGAAGAGGGCACTATTAATACCTCTTCCAACAAAGTATGTTCTTTAGCACATAGAAAATGTAGCAGCAATCTCCCTTCTAAGGAGTCCAATAAAAACTACCGCAATCACACCTGCTTCTCACTGCAGCGGCAGGAGCAGATGCCCAAGAAAGGCCAGAAGTTTCTTCAAAACTTTTCCCTGAAACAAGTATTTAAATAAATTCTCCTTTTCCTGAGAGACTATTTTCACCTATTTTTATTCCTGAAGAATAAAACGGTTATTGTGTGATAGTTTACTGTAAAAAATACCCTCTTTGTAAAGCACAGAATGGTTTATTAGACCATAACTGTGTTGGGGGCACCAGGAATGCCAAATCCCTTCTGTAGGTACATTAAGGCTGTAAGACTGGTTAAATCTTTGGAGCTAAATCCTGCGTTCAAGTTCTGACTGGCCTGCATTGAACAAATGTTAACGATGATTTTAAAGGTTTGTAAATTAGGTTAAATTTTCACAAACCTGGCAGAAAGGACTTGTCTGACACAAAGCTCTGAGTCACATTATATCGGTTCCAAGTCATCCCACCTGAGCATATGGGCATTACGAAGAATATCAGCCAAAATGCTTACGATCTGGTCAAATAATACACATTTGATAGTTGGTGTTATGGAAGATAGGTCTGTGCGTCTGTTACTGATCTGATATTCTAAGTAATCAGGAGAGAGGAGAATGGAAACACATGTGCTGAATGTTATGCCACCCATCTTTTTGCAGTTATGACTTTATATCTTGGCATAAATTTATCTTTTTCTTTTTTTCCTTCTCTTCTGTAGAGCAACTACATGGTGTTCATGGCAGAACTGTTCTGGTGGTTTGAAGTGGTGAAGCCGTCGTTTGTACAACCTCGTGTTGTTGGGCATCCCCAAGGTAGTTATATTAATGATTCTTTTTAATAAACATATATTTTTAATAGGCATGTGTTCAAATTACCATTGTCTTCACAAATATAGTATACATACCAGTTAACAGGATTTGGATATGGATACCACCCCCTCAGAGAAGGAGAAACCTATTTTTTCTCCATGTTAATCTTCACATCTCATTAATCATAAGTAGATTGTGTTATTACAAAAAGAAATCTTTGGAATCACTGTAGTATAATCATGTGAAAACATTCGTAACATAAACAAGCAATGACAAATATAAGAGCCAAGAACAACATTTAGCCTGAGGCACTTGTATTGCTGAGAAAAAGGTAGAAGGGGAAGAACCAGGAATCTGGGAAGTGGGCAGACTGTCATTTCAGGCATGCTACTTGCATCAGGATGCAGGGACACAGTCTTTTGTCAGAAAAAATAAGGTGGATTTGGAGATGTGTTAGTGCAGAGTCATGGCAGCCTTCACACATTGATGCCATGACTGTCTCTCTTAGGGCCAGTAACATGTTCCCGTAGTGTGGATTTTTACACTTCTTTTTCTCTGTTCATTTGCTTTGTAACATATAAGCTATATAATTTAAAAATCATATACTTTTCTGACTAATTTAACATATTGTTAACTATTAAAGCATGTGGCCCAAATAATACTTCCTAGCTGCAAATGTTGATTTGGGCATTTAGACAAAGAAAAAGGTTTTAATCAGAAATTTTTGCTTTAAAAAATCTTCTACACTTCTCATTTTCTTTCAGTATTTATTATTTGTCTTCTCTTTGTCATTTTTTCATTCCTTATTATCCTAATTGATGCCAATAAAGGAACTTTTGGTAAGCCAAGCTGAAAGAAAGTGACTTTTTCTTAATTTAAAAAGTAGAACCAGTGAAAATTCTTTAAGTCTTTAGAAATGATTACTTTAGATTATTTCAGACAGCTTTTATAATTTAGATTTTAACTGAACATGAAACTAGAAAAATAACTTGAGCTTTGTTCTTCCTGGCAGCTGAACCTAGAAAAGATGCCTCTTCTGCTCACAGTTTGAATGCAAACAGAAGACATTATGCAGATGGACCTTGTGGTTCTGACTTAGCCAGGTAATGGCAGAGTCATTGGTGCCATTTCCCAATCTATTTAAACACAATTTTTACTAAATTTTGATGCATTTTTGTCATGTTCAAGGATTGATTTACCAAATATAGTAATTACAGTTTGGGGAGAGCAGGGTCCTGTTGCTTGGCAAGCAGTGTGTAGCTAGCTCTGCTCTATTTTATGCAACTAAAAGCTTGTCAGAACCGTTCTGCAGTTTGGCGAGCTGGGGCTGCATTACCTGTCTCGCCGTGCTCTGCTCTCCGGTCGGGATATTCACCTGTAGACAAGCCTGTGTTTGTTTATCCAGCTTCTCCAGGAGGATTTCACTGAAAGCCCAAACTTCTGTCAAATTTGCTGCATTCTGTGACATGTACTAGAATGGCTTAGTACTGAAATTGGGTGCATTAATTGTTTACCCACCATGAATAGAATTGTTACTGTCATTCCCTCTAAATCCCAAGGAGGGTTTTCAACTCCAGGGTATTGTTCCTATAACATAATTTGAGAATCTTAGTAGAATTTTGAAGGTGAAGATCTAAGAGTTGTTCTCTTGTGGTTGTAATAGCTGTTTAATAGCCACAGTTTGGGGTCCTGGACCAGCTGTCCTTTAATGATCCTGTATTATAATAAAGTCTGCAGAAGACTTAATTATGTGAATGTCACTTGGCTACACTGTTAAGCAAGACACAGCCTAGCACATAAACCTGCTACCACTCACATCCTTGACTCTAGGTATGTTTGAAAGCTCCAAGATGCACTCAAGATGTATTCAAGTCCAAAACCAGCCAGAGTTAGGACATGCGTTACTGGATGCTGGTCTCACATTGTGCTACCGCATTTTAAAACCTTATTTGGGTTTACAGTTTGAAATGTTTTGTAACACAGTAATCTCAAAGGGTTACTTAAATGTAGGCATTCAAAGCAGTGAAATAACTTCTTCAGGAAAGAAAAAAGCTCATGAAATACTGAGTGTGTGTGAATTACTGACTGAAAAGCTGGGGCCAAGAACTACAAAATCTAGCATGATTATATTAGCACTTAATATCATGAAGGTTAGATAAGGTAAAATAAACACTTCTGTTATGATGAACTTCCCAGCTATCGTGAGTGTCAAGGATCCAGAGCATCTGCTTTGACTGTATTTTGCTTTGTGTGCATTTTTTTGGTAAATATAAATAAAACATTGTTTTTGGTATTGCTGTTACAGTTTTAGAAGCAGTATAAAATGTCCTTTTTCCTTTGTGTTTCCTAGCTGGTCATGGTACTGATAGCAAGCAGAAATTGCATGTTCAGCCTTCATTAGTCTTTGTTTTGGCAGGGGAAAGAGCCTTCCAGTGGTCTGACGGGAGCAGAGCACATGGGGGAGTTAGCGTTACATTATATTTAAAACGTAGGGCCAAAGATTTATTCATTTGTGCATGACCTGACACAGAGGAAAGGGAAAAAATGAGCATTTTAACTGGTTATCTAGCAAACATTTGATGTCCCTTTTGGAAGGGAGTTCTCAAAGCAGAAACGGAAATGAAGTGCATAGGGTTTATTATTATTATTATTATTATTACTACTATTTTCCCAGGTTGAGGGATGAAATTTTGAATGGAGGTTTTTCTTGCAAGATAACTTTAGAAATGTTGCGGCTGTGACTTAAATATCTCTAATACTGCTCGGGACTGAAAAAAGGGATGACATGCTTGGGAGTGCACTGTTCATCTCCAAGAACAAAATTCCCAACATAAAAGGATTTCATCTAGCATGTTTTGAAGTGTGGCTACTTGAAAAGTATTTTAACATATATATGCGTATGTCTGTGCATGTATTTTTGTTGTTCTAATCTTGAAGTACCTGGATCAATTCACTGAATTATGTGGAAATCTCTTAGGACTAAGGGCAGTAGGAGCTACCTCATTTTGTTCATATTTATGTTTATTTTGTTGCCAAAATCAAACCCAAAAATGAGAATGTTCCAGTAGTAGACTTCTCTAGGAAGACAATGAACTCTCCACTTTTCCACCACAAAAAAATCTGGTTTTGTGTTGGCCCAGGATGCAAAGTCTGGTTGCCCTTTTGTAATGTGGCTTTTGATGTGTTACTTTTAATGTCTCTTGCTTTATAGATTGGGAAGTCCGACTTATGCTCCATCCCATCAACTGCATACACCCCAGCAGCCTTATTCTTCTGTTCCAGGTAATAACTTGTGAATGGGTGGAAGGGGAAATGAGACAAGGTGCTTTCTTCTGAGTAAATATTTAAATTGTTAATATTTCTTCAAACACTATTTGTGCACCAGTCGCTGGAAGAGGCATGCATGAAAGGCCAAAGAATGAGTTCTGTAACTTAGAACGTACACAGAAGTGAATTTGTTTGTACTTCTTAAGTTGTCTGTATTTTTTTCTATTTTGATTGTGTGAAACATAGCTTGCAACAATTATTTGTAGCATAAATCATAATGTAAATTTATTCAATTATAAATTACTTGAAGGATGATGGATATAATGTATGTACAGGATGAAGTTGATTAACTTGGTCAGTTTTTATTCTCAATATAAAAGCAGTAAATTAAAATTAAGCTTATTTGCCATTGCAGTGTTCTAAATACTGAAACAAACCAATTTACTAAACCAGCAGAAGATTATGTTAAAATGCTTCTTGAAGTTACTTACCTTGGTTTGTGTTTTAATTTCACATAGGCATCATCAGAAGGTCCTCATCAATGTCTTATGTGGATGGGTATGTGGGAACATGGCCCAAAGAGAAAAGGTGGGTAATCTTACCATAAGGTTTGGTTACAAAGCCATAATTATGTGCTGGTCATACACTGTAATAAACTCCATATAGTTTGGATTTTTGGAATCCTTTAATATGGATTAATGTGTTTTTTTAACATGAAAATGAGCTGTTCTTGGTCTGGGTATCTGAGTAGCTGGTGTTACATAAGCTTACACTGAAACATCTAAATCAACTAACAGCGATCACTGTAGTAATGAACTCAGGATGGTTGCAATTGTATTATTTTGTGGATAAGAAAAACAGTCAGGTTAGATGATTTGCTTTTCAATTACACTAGTCACAACCTTTTAAACTGTTGCATGAAAACTATATGTAAACTAGTGATGGATTATTCAGTAAATTGTGTGTCTTTTCTCACGTTCTGATGTAGTGAGAATTCTGATGTAGTATGCCAGTTCCCACATTCCTGAGTTAAACTCAGGACACTCTTTGTGATAATCACAAAATAATTAAAAAAAGGGAAAAAAAAAAAAAAAAGAAAAGGAGGGATGGTTATACAGAAAATATTGTTATATTCTATTTAATTGTTCATTTAAATCTATTGCCTTCGCATATGAAGCTAATTAAAGTGCAGTACACAAAGCATTTTATTTAATACTGCAACTTTAAAATTATTTTAAATTTGTGAATATTTTAGTATTAATCTTGAGTTTCTGAGTTATTTTCTTTATTCTAATCTCATTTAGGTCATCACTACATGGAGTTTCATTTGACATTTCTTTTGACAAAGAAAAAAGTGTTCCAGTATCTACTCCAAACAGAGGAATTACTAGATCTGTGAGCAATGAAGGCCTTACACTAAATATCAACCGCATGCCCAAACATATTAGAAAAAATCTGTCCTTCAAGCCAGTAAATGGAGAAGAGGAAAATCAAGATATTGAAGAAGAAAAGGAGGTGATATCTCATAAAGATGCCAAGGCTGTCACCACAAATCAAAGAAATGCCAATGAGAGCAGCCACTACCGGTTTCCAAATGGAGCTCTGCAAAACAGAGCAGTTTTGGATGATTTTGGCAATCAGATTGAGACACCAAGCATTGAGGAGGCTTTGCAGATAATTCATGACACTCAGAAATCTCCCCGAGTTATCCAGCAAGACCAAATCACAAATGGCTTTTTTCTTCACAATCAGGAAATGAGCATCTTAAATTCAAATATTAAACCAAATCAACCTACCCCTGATATAGTTGCAGATTCAAAAGGTGCTCTGAGCCCTGTGACTGACAATACAGAAGTCGATACGGGAATACATGTTCCGTCAGAGGATATCCCAGAGACTATGGATGAGGATTCCTCTTTGAGAGATTATACTGTAAGCATGGACTCTGACATGGAAGAACCATCTAAATTTCTTCAGGATTATGACATCCGAGGTAACCATCACAGAGATCAACTAAGTCCCTGTCCCAGCTCAGTAAGTACCAAATCACAGGCAGGCAGCAGTGCTTCTTCAAGCTCAGGGGTTAAAATGACTAGCTTTGCAGAGCAGAAATTCAGGAAGCTGAATCACACAGATAGCAGGAGCAGTGGAAGCAGTTCGCAGAAAACCACACCAGAAGGGTCTGAGCTGAATATTCCTCATATGGTTGCTTGGGCTCATATTCCCGAGGAAACATCTGTTCCTCAGGGAAGAGACACTACACAGTTACTGGCTTCTGAAATGGTGCACCTTAGGATGAAGTTGGAGGAGAAGAGGCGAGCCATTGAAGCACAGAAGAAGAAAGTTGAAGCTGCCTTCACTAAGCAGCGGCAGAAAATGGGAAGAACGGCATTTCTTAATGTTGTGAAAAAGAAGGGTGATGGAGTGTCACCTCTCCGAGAAGAAGCAGCAGGAGCTGAAGACGAGAAGGTATTCACCGAGAGTAATCGATTGAAAGAAAAGGAAAGTCAAAAAACAGATGAACAAAGCAGTAAGGCTTCAGAAGTAATAAAAGAAACCCCTGAAAGTGCCCACAGCAAATGGTTCAAGTCTCCTGCTACGCCAATGGATTCTGAAAAGCCGTGGAATTTAGCAAGCCCCGCAGAAGAAAATTTTAATGAAGGAGACATCTTAGAGTATACAAAATCTATTGAAAAACTGAATTCTTCCCTACACTTCCTACAACAAGAAATGCAACGTCTGTCTCTTCAACAAGAGATGCTGATGCAGATGAGAGAGAATCAGGCTTGGGTTATTTCTCCTCCTCAGCCTTCTCCGCAGAAACAGATTCGGGAGTTTAAATCTTCATCGAGGCAAATGGGAACTCCATCTCCCATTGCATCTTTTGCACAGGATTCGCCTCGCTCTACACATCAATCGCCACAGTCTTCTAACAGGAAGAATGCTTCTTTCTCTGTTAAAATGCAAAGGACTCCTAGGCCAAATGAATTAAAAATAACACCTTTAAATCGGACCTTGACTGCCCCCCGCTCTGTGGATAGCCTGCCTCGTTTGAGAAGATTTTCTCCGAGTCAGGTTCCCATTCAGACTAGATCATTTGTTTGCTTTGGAGATGATGGTGAACACATAGATGAACCTCAGTTAAAGGGAAATCTTTCGAAGGAAGTCAAACCTACAGAGGAAGTAGCAAAAGAAGAAGGACCAAAAATTTTGAAACCATGCGATCAGAAGTTGGAAGAAAAGATTAAGCCTCTTGAATCTAATGTTTCTGAAGTATTATCTCAGCCCATTACAGAAACTGTCTGCCTCACCCCAAATGAAGAGCAGCTAAGCCAACCAGTTTTACCAACAACAGCTCCCAAAACAGCAAGCTTAATTGAAGTTTCTCTGTCAGATTTGAAGCCACCAGAAAAAGCTGAAGTATCTGTTGAGAAATATGAAGGTGAGAGTGATAGAGAACAATTTGAGGATGACCAGAAAGTGTGTTGTGGATTCTTTTTTAAGGTAAGCAAACTAAGTGGATATTTGATTACTCCTCAGTTTTCTTTGAAAGGGACCTTCTTAGTTCAGTGATGACTGTTGAGGCCAAAACAGCTGGTTCTGCTGCTCTAAATTGCAAGCGTGTCTTTTGCCCTTGTCGTAGGAGCGGTCAGATTGGAGCGCTTGGCAGTTTCGATAAGGAAAATGCTTGCTGAATGTAGATTAATTTTTAATATGTTAGTGCCCTCAGTTAAATGTACTCACATCCTCTCCCTCACCTTCCTGTCCCACTCTCTGGAATTGAAACGGAAACCTGTAAAGTACAAATTTAAATACGAGCTTGTAGAGTACTTTGTGTGTGTTGAATGGCTCTGAATTGCACTTTCTCCCTCTTTCGGCTAGCTGAAGGACTGCACTCCTCTAAGACTCGTTTTTGAAGTTGGTATTTGAGAACACTCCTGATTGCCTTATTAAATAGTTTTAGGCAGACTTTTACCTATAACACATATTGTAAGAGAGTAGTGTAGCCCTGAAAGCCATCGAGATTCTGAATTTCCGTCTTGGAATTCCCCAGAATCTTGCATCATATTTCTGAGATGTGTCTGCTTGTCTGAGAGTGTTCCTCCGTGGTAACAAAGCCCCAGCACAGGTTACTCTCATGTGCTGCTTAGCTGCTGCATTTTCTGATGAGTTACCGCCATGCTCAGACACGTGGAACCTTCTGAAGCTCAATACAGGAGTGTGGGATCTGATTCCAATCTAGAATATTTCACCCAGCTAGTTTTCATATCAGTGTTAACCTTTATGTTTGACTTAAGAAGGAAAAAACTCCTTTATGAGAAATGTTAATAGTCTTAATAGAAATCTTGTAAAATAAGTTTATTTCAAATACTATAGAAGTATTTTAGAATATTGCAACTCAGACTAGAGAATTAAACTTTTAATGACTAAGCATCGTTAGTTGCTGAATTCACAGATCTTAATATTTTTGTGACCTTTTCCTCCAAATCCTGTTGCTGCTAGGATGATCAAAAGGCAGAAAATGATATGGCAATGAAACGAGCAGCGTTACTGGAGAAGCGTTTGAGAAGAGAAAGAGAGACTCTGCTTCGAAAGCAGCAGCTGGAAGCAGAGCTAGAGCATAAGAAGGAAGAGACGAGGTAAAACTAACCACCTGTCTTGATCCGAATGATTAGAAACAGTGAACATAAAAATGTCTGCTCTGCTTAAAAGCTGTAACTTCCCTGTCAAAAATGACAATCTTAATATGCAAGACTCATTATCCCTAAAACCACGTGCGCTAAAGAGTGCGGCTGAAGGCAGATGCCAGCTAGTGCAGTGAAATCAGCAGGTGGCATCAGCCTGTTATTCAGCCTCAATATGAGCCCTGCTGCCTTCAGTGAAACTCCTCTGAGCACTGCTCATACCTGTGCAGCGTATTCTGAGGGAGGGTTTATCACTTTGCGCTTCGTGCACAAAATACCACTCAGCTAATATTGGTGATATTGTTTTTTCTAGTAACATCACCCCAAAGACTTTATCTGAAAAGAGTAAGTCTCCATTACTGATGTCTGAGAATTGTAAAGTTCCAAAAATCTAATGTCCACTGGTAATGTGATAGTTAGAAATGTTGGCTTGGAAAGTTTCTACCATTTCATTTATTTGCTCATCTATTTAGACGCAAAACAGAAGAAGAACGTCAGAAGAAGGAGGATGAACGAGCACGGAGAGAATTCATTAAGCAAGAATATATGAGAAGGAAACAGCTAAAGCTTATGGAAGAAATGGATACAGTCATAAAGCCACGTTCCCTTTCAATCAAACAAAAAAAGCCACGTCCAAAATCTATTCATAGAGATCATATTGAATCACCTAAAACACCAGTCAAAGGTCCACCAGGTAACAAATATTCATGTGAAAAGAGTCTGTTCATGCTAAAACACCAGCTTGTTTTTTTGTTACTAACAAGCACATGCATCTGTTAGTGTCTTGTGCTAAAATGAAGCTGCATGTGACTAAATTGGAAAGCAAAATTTGTAAATAGAAATGAAAAGATGAATGTCACTTAGGAGTTATGCTTGCATGCATATATATCAACAACCCAGAAGCTTAACTGTATGAAAACCTAGCAGAAGCATGAATATACGTGACTTAAGTTTCATACACTCATGTATTCTTCAGTCACTAATCTCTTCTTGCACCTATAGAGCTAAGAATGAATAACACTTGGGAGATAAGACAATGATAAATAAAATGGTTGACCCTAAGGTAAGAGTACTTAAGCTCCTGTGTGTTACAAACGGAGTTAGAAAAAGTTACCTTTATATTTTTGTCTTTCACTCACTCACCTACTGCATGGATAGCTAAGAGCCCAGCTGCAGTAATCTGAAAAAAAAACAGCCTTCTGTTAGATATGAAATAGCTACTGTGCTGACTGGAAGAAGTACTGCTCATTCACAACTAGAAGAAAGTAACTAGGCAGCTCACCGATCCCTTACAGCATGATAGAGCCTTGTTATTTTGCTGCCTTTCTTCTAGCTGCTTCCCTCTGTTTTCCAGGGTAATTTAAAATACTCCCTTGCTGCCGCCCCACAATCTGTTCCAAGCTTTAAATTAAGTCCCTTATAATTAGGAGTGTTTTATGGGGGCTTTTAAACTTTGTTTGCATTCTTTGATTTGCATAGCACCCATATTTCTGTATCCATGCCTTGCATTAATGCTTAGTCCCAGACTATCCCAGCTTGCTGCATTTGTTTAATTGGCTGGGTGTCTTAAGTGTTTACAGGAAATGCACCACATATGCATGCAGGTATATCATACATAAGAGTCTCATGTAAAAGCTCTTACCAATTTTCTGATGCTGGTGTTGGGGCTAGTGAACAGACTCTGCTACTTGCATAGGTTTTTATAAACTTTAACTTTGTTTTTATCCAGGTTCACAGCTTTATCGTGTCTTTTCAGTATCTAGTCTTTCCTTGGCATCGCTGAATACAGGGGACAATGAGAGTGTGCAGTCAGGCAAGAGAACACCAAGGTAAATATACAGCATACATTTAATAAAATTTGATAGTCATCTACATAAAGCTTGCATTCATTTTAAAAGAGATGATGTGTATATTTTGTACTTCCAAGAAGAACTAAGTTTTCCTGATCTGAGACATTGATCGTTTCCACTGTAAGGCATTAGGAACTGAGCCACAGTCATTTGTTTCACAAATTCCACTGAGTAAACCAGTTGGGCAGCTATAAATGAGGTCAAAACAAAATGCTGTTCACACAGGCTCTTTAATTTGCCTGCTTGCATTTAGGTCTCATCTTGTTGGTATTTTATTAAGATCTGATTTCAGCTGCCTAACTTGTTTTTCTCTTATTTAACATAGCAACTTTATTTTTTATTTTATTTTTTAGTTTCTTCCTGAAGCAGTGGTTCAGGAAACTGTTTATTAGGACTGCCCTACTCCTAACAGACAAATTTATTTATTTTATATCTGAAAATAAGATTATATAAAATACAACAGCAATAAAACCCAATAAATTATAGAAGATAGAAACAATCAAGTGTTCTTAATCTTACATAAAAAAATCTATATTGCAAATCAAAGGGGGGAAAAAAAGATTCTTTCCATTAAATTAGTTAAATATATTCAGAGAGATACTAATTTTTGTATGAAAGAGGGAAGAAAGGCAAAATAGGGAGAGGGATCTGATTAGGAGTATTATATAATACTGTGTCACATACGATATTTTCATGTTTACTGTGTGTTACCCATCAACTCTTGACAGCCCTGCGGCTGTTTTCCATTGGTCTTTCAATTTCATTTATTTCTCAAGAGCTGACTTGCTGGTAATTACTTTCAGAACTAATAGAACAGTCCAAATATGCTCATACCTCTCAGCATCATTTCAAGTGATCACTTCTGAATAAAAAGGGGGCTTATCATTTTTATTTTTTAAAATACTATAAAAATAGCTAAAAATATTGAGATTAAGGGTATAGGAAGATTTTTCCATGTATTCCCAAACTCACACTTTTGCCCTTTCCTTGTGTCAGAATTTCTTTTTTGATAGTCATACTGAGTGAATTTCAGTGACAAGAAAAAGTCAAATGTGTTATAAACTGAACTTTCCAGCTATTGTTGATTTTTTTTTTTTTGCAAGTTATTTGCGTGTGCAGAGAAATGTCATTGTAATATCACCTTCTTCCTCATTTTACACTGGGGAGGTTTCCATTCTAAGACCATTTGACTAAAATACATTGTTAAGATTCTTTCCCTCAGATACAGATCACAAATAATTGGTACTGGCCTCATGTAAGTAGCTTCCTGCATCACACAAAATGCTTTACACAGAAGATGAACTGTTATCCCTGAATATTGTGCATTTAGGTTTGCAGTCTGCAATTCAAATCCCAATGTGCTGCTTTAATACATTTTGCTCTCTCTTCATGTTAGAAGTATTCTCTGCTGAGAAAAAATGTGGATTTTTAAAATAGATTCTCAAACTGATGTTTAGGTCTGAGTCTGTGGAAGGGTTCTTATCTCCAAGTCGCTGTGGTAGTCGTAATGGGGAAAAAGATTGGGAGAATGCATCTACAACTTCTTCAGTTGCCTCTGCTACAGAATACACAGGTCGGTGACAAGAGATTTCCAAAAAGTACCTGCTGTTAGTGGCTCTGCATATGAAAAGTTTTCCTCTGTCAGTATGTGGATGCCTAAAACTTGCTTGAGAGTTTCATTAGAAGTGTAACTTGTATCTCCTCTAAAACAGATGTTCGCAATACAATTTTAAAATTTTAAGTCCAAAATGAAAGTACTGATTCAGTGGTATTTGTGGTAGGTAAAACTATGCGGTATGTGAAATAACCAGGATAAACTGCAGTTAAGGTGCAAAACAGCAACAGGCTCCTAAGTAAATCTTTGTATTCCAGTATTCTCTCTAGGAAAGCAAGAAGAATTGAAATTTCAGAAAATAATAATAAAAAAAAAAAGCTTTGATTGATGGGCTTGCATTATTCTGTGGTGTTTATTTTTAAATTGGACAACATGCAATTCTTAGAAATTCAGCAGAGGGCTTTGAATGGTTTTTCATGTCTTCACATCAACACTCAGGTTTCTTGCAGCTTCTTTTGTTTTCATTTTAGCCTTATTTTGCAAAGCATAAAGAATTTGAGATATAAATTTGTTCAGTAAATGATTTGTATGGTATGTTTCTTTCTAAAGTTCAGAATTGGTGTTGAGGTGCCTTTCCCCCAATCCCTCTCCCCACCAAGGTGTTGACATGAGTGTTAGTATCTTCTTTATTTTTGAAACACAAAGCATTTTGCTGTTCACGGAAGGGGTTTTGTGAGCTGAGCTGTGTTCAGCGAGACTGTCCAATAACTGCAATTTGATAATGAAAGTTATTTTTAAGCAAAGCTGTTACTAGCTGTAAGGATCTGAGGTTTCATTGTTGACCATTACAGTGAAATAAAATTTAGGTCTAATCATTTGATACAGAAATAACAAGAGAGGAGCATTTCACTTGTTTGTGAAATTTGTGGCTTCTAGCTTAATTCTGTTCAATTCCCGGCTTTATATTTTTATGCACACAAAGTGCTCCACAGCAATTAAAATCACTCTCTGATGATCTATTAATTTAGTTAATCTGACTCTTCCATAGGACCAAAGCTCTTCAAAGAACCCAGTGCTAAATCCAATAAGTATATAATTCAGAATGCTCTGGCACACTGCTGCTTGGCTGGAAAAGTAAATGAAGGTCAAAAGAAGAAGATTTTGGAGGTAAGGGTATTTTTTTCCCTAAAAGCATAAATGCTCAAATCAAACCACATTTGCTAAGATACTAGAAAGACGTGCCAAGTATAAATGGAAATATTGCAAAGAATCTTCTTCTGAGTTTGTCACCTCTCACTAAAAGGTTTCAGTAACCTCTGTGACCTGGTTCCTCTGTGGACTGAAAGATCTATCAGTACTATAGAAACACAGTTATCATAAGAAACACAGTTATCATTATTATGCTTGCAGCTCAGTAAGATGAATGTCAATGACATTTAACTGATAGTTACTCCCTGCTTAGTATGGCAACTTCAGTACCAAGACTTTTATAATTTGTCCACAAAGTTGTGTACAATTAAACTGAAAAGATCCTAGTAGTAGTAGTAGTGTCTATGAACAGGAACACAGACCTCAGGCTTTTCTGCTGTTTACAAACAGCAGGACAAATTCAGGACTTACTGCTCAGAAAGGAGATTTCCAGCCTTTTCTCTTACGCTGGTACATGGTACATTTTTTTTAAGGATTAGAACATGCAAAAGGAATAGGCAGGAGCTTGAGGATGAGAAATGGGATTGTTCCTTTCATCATCTAAGACAAATTTGACAGATTAAATAGGTCAAAGAAAACAGGTGTTTAGCACATGCCTGTAATTCCTTTTCTGGAACAAATTTCATGGCAGTATTTCTGCCCTTCTGACTCTTCTCATTCTTCTGGCTTTATGTCAGGGTGCTGCCTTATTTCTCTCTAGGTGCTTTCCAGAAATGACAAGTGAGGCACTGAGACTCTTTCAGGTCCAGTGAGTAGGAACATAAAAACCCCCAGAAGCCCCAGGAAAGAACAGCTGTAAAAAGGTTGTTCTTAACTCTAGAATGCAGCATCTTCACTTGCCTGAAGTTTTATGAGTTCAGGGCACATGTCCCATAGAAGTTATATAGGAATGGAGCAAAAATCTCTGAGGATTTCACCTTGTAAAGAACCTTTGCTTAATACACTTGAGCTGTCTTTACAGTTTGAACAAACCTGAAAGGATTCAGAGATGACAGAAAACCCTGGAGGATCATAAACTATAGAGGCTCTTTTAGACATCCAGACATGTCTAAAGTTCCTGTTCCAAAACTTAAAAGCTTTAGACTTGTTTGATGAAATGAGTTTAACACTTTTTATGTGGGCAAAGAAGAAAATCCTTTACAATGTCTGTTTCGTAGGAATAGCAGAAATCATCTGAATAAGGTTTTGCTGAGAAAGATACCTGCGGTGTCAAAATTCGAGTAGTTGAAGTGCAGCATATAGTAATGATGAAAATAAAGTCTTCTAATGATAAGTTAGGTATGCTTATCAGCTCTGATAGAAAAAAAAAGAAATCAAAATGAAAATACAAGAAATTTGAATGCTAACTGCAATGCGAAATTCATATTGTGAATCTTTTCTTTCTCTCTTTCTTTTCAAGGAAATGGAAAAATCCGATGCCAATAATTTCTTAATCCTGTTCCGGGATTCAGGCTGCCAGTTCAGATCTTTATACACATACTGCCCTGATACTGAAGAAATCAGTAAATTGACAGGCATAGGTCCCAAATCTATCACGAAGAAAATGATAGAAGGACTTTATAAATACAACTCTGACAGGAAGCAGTTTAGCCACATACCTGCTAAAACTCTGTCTGCCAGTGTTGATGCAATTACCATTCACAGCCATTTGTGGCAAACCAAGAGACCAGTAACGCCTAAGAAACTTTTACCCACCAAGGCATAGTAGATGGGAACAATTTTGGCTTCAGACAACTATGGTAAACTTGCACTTCATCTTTACTGCCTATAGAAAATAGATTTCTAGTTGCCAACGAAACTCTTAAAACTGGACACCAAATTGTATTATCATGCCCAACTGGAATGTAAACACAGTATTTAGAAGTACAGAAGATTATGGCTTAGGTGATACTTACAAGTGATTTTGGAAATGTTTGACTTGTGTGGAGATTTTTATGTGCTAATACAATATATAGAGTATATTTGCTCTGTATTTTGATTAGATACACTGAAGCACTGAATGTTCATCTTTAATGACTCTAACTACATATTTTTTTTACATCCGTTGCCTTATACGTTTGTACTTGTGCTTGTCTTGAAATATTTTTTCTTTCACTAAAGAAATACTTCTTAATATCCTTAACACTATTGAATTTTACATATTGACTCTTATGGAGAAGACTAAATGGTAAGTTATATGTCACTGAAGAACAGCTGAAGGAGTCTGTTCTGCAGAATCCCTATTCTATGCTGTAGTAAAATCGAGACTCATTCCCTGGATATTTTTAATTAGATAATACTGGTTTGCCTACAGACTAACCAGTAAAATAAAAATCTTTGAGTTGCCTAGAGAGAAGTATCTTTCAAATGAATTGATTAACAACTCAGGGTATAGTTAAATGATGGAGTTATTCCTCTTTTAATAAGTTACCATCCGCAGTGTAATGATTGAACATTTGCTTGATCATAATCCCATTAAAATATACAGTAAAAAATTTTTGTTAAACCCATTAAACAGTTTAAGCAGATATGTATTATAATCTTGCCATGTTCCAGATAAAGAGTGAATTTGCAGTGAGTTCCTGCCTCTCCACAGAAGGAATAGCAACACTAAAACTTTCAGAGCTAAATCCCTGACATCTGCCTGACAGAACACTAAAAATATGGAGCAAAATTACACAATTCACTAAGTCATAGACCTTTCAGAAGTTGTTTCTGATTCCCATTGATTTTAAGATCTAGGCTGCTATCTGTTCTTCTGCCTACAGATCTGCCGTGTCAGACAAAAGCAATTTTCCAGGAAATAGACATCTGTAGATCTAAGTAAATGGTTTCCTTGACACACTCTAACAGATGATGTCTTGCAATGCTTGTTAGTTTAAAATACATATGGCAAAAAGCCTGAATGACATTTCAAAAATACATAATATAACCATTTACGAAAAACAGACTTGGAGTATATCTCAGTATTATTTACTAAGGGCTGCATTTTATTCCAAAACAGTGTTTTATTATTTTATAGATCACTATTCTGTTTCAGTGTTTGTTTTCTAATTTGCTTTTAACACACAGCACTGTTCTGAAAAAGAAAAGCTACAAACTTGAAGCCTCCCCTAAATCTGTGGCTATTTTGTTGATGTACAACAGAGGATTAGTTGGGGGAAAAATCTCATTCTCAGGAAAAGACTTGAATGCTTCGTGATTCTGTTTTGTTTCGCTGTTGTGACAACTACATAAACATAAGACAGTATTGTACTATAAGAATCTATTCCGTTCTGCTTCATGGGGAGTAGAGACTAACACTATGTTCAAATTTCTCTCATTAAACTGCTTTGAGAGAAATAAAGCCTCTCAACTATGATGTACTCATTTACTTACATTAAAGATGCACAGGAATGAGATGTCATTAAACAGTTTAGAACAGTACTTTTCAAAATTATTATAAGGCCTTAGGCATCAATGCATCTGAGTTATGAACATTTTCTCAAAAAAATCCTGTCAGTTTTACTGTAATTTATGTTATATTTATGTATATTTGTTAAAACTGTAAAAAAAAAAAAAGGAAAAAAAAAGAAAAAAAGAAAAAAAACACTTTAAAATACATGTTTAATATGTATGTGGCTCAAAACTATTTGTGGTTAGCTGATTCCTACTGTTTGCATGTATATGACCAGGATATGTAACTCTTATATTTCAAGTGTATACATATTGTGTATATAGTATATAAATATTAAAAAAGGGGGGAAAGAGGGTTTGCACATTCTGCCTGTTAGACAGCTCCTTGCAAATACAGTTGTAGGAATATCTTGAATAACCATATGGAATTGTGTATAATATGCAGTGTTTCAAGAAGGTGGAAGGTTGGGATCAACTGATGCGCATACAACGAATAACTTTGAGAGAAGCTTTATCATGGGAGGCTTTTTCTTTCTAAATCCTGTGCTGTGATTTACCTGAAGATTTGCAACACCATCAAGAAACAAATCTAATCAAAGTGAACTTAAATACAGGAAAGAGGATTTCTTTGAATCATTTTAACTGTATCTGAATGTATTATGAAATTTACATTTGTCAACAGGCTAAAGAGCTGTGCAGTGTTGAAAAGTAGAATGTGAACAATGCAGTCAAAAAGTTCATTGCTCGCAGTATAGTTTTACTGAATGCAGGAAAAGTAAAACTAGATAGACTTTTCCTTTTTAAGCCTGCAAATTTTCTATTTACAGTGGATCTTTGGTTGAGATCATGTTTAAAAAATAAGGAAAAAAAAAAAAAAAAAGCTTTCCATAAAGGCCAGTATTTATCACTGACCTTATCAGAACACACTGGTGCTTTCATCAGGGGTATTATTATTGTTGCTACAACTGAATTGCCAAACTTTCATCCTAGTTTTTGGAGCAAAATTTCAGATTCTAACAGTCATGATAGCTACTGATTTTTTTTTTTGTATGACTGTTAGTTTTTATTATTTGGCTGTTTAAAGCCAAATTCAGCTATTTAATTATGATTTAATGGGCACTGTTAAAAAATGTACAGTGTATTGTGTGCTTACTTGTCCACTTCTATGGAGCATAGCTTCCATATTTTTTCAAATGCTGTGCTGTAAAATATTGTCATTGCTACTTATGTGGTACAGTGTAGATTTTCCTTTCATTTAAATAAAAGCATGGCACCAAAAAGTACCTAATTTGTTCTCTTGTTTTTGTCTAAATATAAACAGAAATTATATTACAAAGAAGTCATGTATTTAAATATTTTTCCTTTATTGTATTGTAACAATTTTAGGGAATACTTTTTTTTTAATTTATCTTCTGATTTGTTGTCGTCTTTGTATTACTTTTTTCTCAGGAACTTAGCTTTCTGATACTAATCATCTGTAGACTATTAAAGAATTGGGCTTCATATTTCATTTCTGAAGGCAAAATAGATTACCATTTTCTCTTCAAAAGTGACTTTCACAGTTGCTAGCTAGCTGATAAACTCTTGAACTTGGGTTTATTTCCATTGTTTCAAAAAACATATAAATATGCTGTCATATACAATACATATCAGTGTAAAAAGATTGTTTCGGATGGGCAGGCTTTTGAGATGAACTGTTATCTTCACTAAGACAACTAATAAAGAAAAGAGCTTTTGTGGAATAAATTGTGGTGCAATTTTGAACAAAAAAAATCAAAAAAAAAAAAAAAAAGGCTTTCTTTGAGATATATTATTTTTCCCTGTCTGAATTATGCCCCTCTTGGACTTTAGTATTGTCCTGCCAGGTTGCAGAGGAAGAGGATGTGGCATCACTACAGTGTCAGCAACCAGAATGAGTTCTTGGGCTAGCACAAACTGAGATCACCAAAGTTTAGAGCTACTCAAAGGGCAGGTTCAGTACTGCATTACCTCTGGCATTAGGATTTTTAGTGGCTGGAAACTAACAGCCTTCCCTTGTCCTCTAAAAGTGCCAGATCAATCAGTTCCATGTAGCACATCGTAACCAATCTGACGCCAGCAAGGAATGATGCTGAAACATGAACAGAAATTGCACTCAGTAAAGCTACTATTTTTAGTAGCAAGTCTAACTCAAAATTTCAATTTAAAAAAACAGACCTTGTAAACAGATTTTAAACCTTTTTATTTTTTGTGTTCTGGCAAGTAACATTGCACCAACAACCTTCAGATCACGCCCTGCCTAATTTAACAGGCTATGGCTGTACTGCATGTCTAAATCTGTACAGAATTTGTGAAGAAAAATTTGTCCTGCTGTGTGATCCAGCAGTGTAGAGATCTGGTACTAACTGCAGAATAATAATCTCAGTTATGCTTGGAGCCTAAACTCTTGGATCAAGCAGCATGAAAAAGGGATGTAGAAAACAACTTTGTTGCTCAAATCTAGATGTGCTAATCAGGTATACACTTGAGATGCCTTTTCCCAACAGAAAAAGAAACTACAGCTTTGCAAGGGCTTCATCTGCTTCTCTTTCCAAATAGCAAATTAGCATTTCTTTATCACTTCATTACTATTTTAATGAACTGAATAAGCATTTTGAAGAGTTGTGACTATCAAACATGAACTTTGAGAGCCACAGACCTTTCCAGCTGACAGCTCGCCTTTAGCTGTGCGCACTCTTCAAACGTTGTACTTAATTTAAAAAAAAAAATGCATACATATATGATATGTATTTCAGGTTTGGGTGTCAGAAGAATTCAGTACTTCAAATGTGCATAACATCTTTGTTCTTTCACAAGCAGTATTTTTAAAGAAAACTAGTCCATTCAGAAGAAAAGGTGTGTACACACGTTACATATGCATGCCAAACAGATCCTTCCAGACCTGCTTGCACACAACAGTGTAAAGGAATAAGGCTTATTTAGACTGTATTTAAGCAAATATGAGCAAATGGGATAATGAAGCTCTTCTAGCTTACTCTTTTTTAGTAAGAGAGCAGCTATATTTCTTCTTTTTAGAGAATTACGCTATATTCAATCGCTATATGCTAAGTGCTGCTGGTCTTTCTAAGAGGCAAGGATGCAATTTAACATAGACATTTAAGAGCTTGATACAAGCTTTTTTAGGAGATGGATCTCATAACACCAAGATTTTTACCAGTTTTAAATTCAAGGGTAATACTGTTGGCTTTAAACAGGAAAAGCTAGTGGAAAACATAGCATTTCAAGAAAGAACAGAAAATTGTAGATTAAACATAAGCATTTCACTGAGAAATGCTACTTAAAATCTTCTCCAACCCCTTATTAAGCAACTGGAGGTAAAAAGTGCTTAAGAGTAAGTAATCTATTATTCTTTGATGGATTTATTAAGAAAAATAATTTTTTTTTTCACATAAGATGTATCAAAGTTTTATAAGAAAGGTATGTGAATTTTATGGAGGCAAATACACAGTAATACCTACATGCATTTTATGTCGCTCTCAATCCGTTGATGGAGTTTTGCATAAAGACTAAAAGCTAATATGAAGCTTTCCATCAAGACTGCCTTATCCTTTCTACATCATTGCTGATCTAGATCTCTGTATAACAAACCTGGCAAGAGCGTACAAGCCTGCAATTATATAAATTACCTGAAACCAGATTATAGTCTTGCTCAGTATTTTTCTTGTTTAAGCTGCCTGAAACTGGCGCTATGATGCTGACATAAATAAGCGTCTAATTCTTGTAGATGATGTAAGCAAATTTGACTCTTGCTGAATTATTATCTCAACATTCTAGCAACCCTTTCTTGGAACAAGTGAAAACTGTCTCCAGAAGTTTTAAATAATTAGAACTATTTTTTTGCAACTTTTCACAACAGCATCGTATAATCATACAATGGAAAGATTTGTATGGCTCTGCTATAATCATTTGGCCCATTTCTATGATGTCAACATAACATTGCAAAACAGAACTTGCTCGACTGCACTGGCAGATCTTGTGCAAGGTTAGCACAAAGAGAATGATTCTAAGAATGCATCCAACCCTGTTGACAGTGTCAGTGGCCACCTGCAACATCTCTAAAACCTGTCCTTGTCAGAAATTTAAGAGCAATGGAGGAGGGTTTGATGTGGTTCTCCAAGCAGGCACTTCGCAGAACAGTAGCTCTTCTTCCATACCTCTTCCATAGGGGAGACGTTCTGTTCTTAAAAGCTTCAGGGGAAGCTTTTGCTACAGAGAATCCATTTCAACTTCATTTAGATCTCAGACAACCTTCCCTGGACCTCTGATACATACTGCTCTCTCACAGGCATGCACAAAAACACATAAAAATAAAAACCTGCTCTCTGCTAATTATCATAACATTTACACAAGCTCCATATTGATCAGATTTAGAAATGAAAAGTGTCAGTTCTTGCTGATGCAATATATTGCTGCTGATGGGTGTGTATTGTTGTTATTTCCCCCAAATACTGTATGAGCATTTTAATGTGATTTTTCTGCATTTCCTCTCACAGCTCTATTGGGATATTCCATAGGATAACAGCATGTCAAATTTATAAAAGTACGGATGTTTAGTATCAAAGTATCAAAATATATTTTTAAATATATTACATATAATACATATATTACATACAAATACATAAACATACATTAATACATATATTACATACAAATATAATACATATATTTTCCAACAGTCTGGGGCAGTACTTGCTCCTTCTCGATTAACTGTTTTCAAGCATAACTACTGGCCATAGCCCAGCAAGAACATACTCAAAGAAATAAAATCCAAGGCCAGCCTGAAATCTGGATAGAAGATTGTGGCAGCACATAGCAGGAATGTGGGGGCCATAGTGCACCATCATCGCAAGGGGAAGAAGGGCATCTTTTATTTATTGCATTTTTTTTTCTTCCGGTATCTTAAGAGATATTTAAGCAACGGTAAGGTGATGGATATATAATTTCTGTTTGAACTGACGATGTTTCTGTCTAAACAAAGCCGCCACAAAGACACTGCCAAGGAGGCCAAAGTGGGAGGCCGGCAGCATATGGCACCGGAGCTGTTCTCGGCCGCCCCTTTGTTTTGGGCCACTGAATTATTTATAGGCAATTCCCTACCATTCATCCCCAGAACGGCTGCAGAGGGGATGGGAGGCGCTTCTCACTGACGTGACCCGCAGCCTTCAGGGGAGGCGGCGGCGACGCGCTGCCCTCCGCGGCCAACGGCCGCCAACGCCCACCAACGGTCAACGGCGCCCAACGGTCAACGGCGCCCAACGGCCACCGGCCCCGCCCCGCGCGGCCCCGCCCCTCCGCCTTGGCGTTCCGAGCAGGCAGCGCGGCGGGCACCCCGCCCCGGCGCGGGCGGGGTCCT